>NC_136624.1:30163822-30316322 GCF_933228915.1 Telmatherina bonti
CTGTTATGGAAGATGGGAGGGAGGGAGGGAGTCAGTCAGTCAGTCAGTCAGTCAGTCAGTCAGTCAGTCAGTCAGTCAGTCAGTCAGTCAGTCAGTCAGTCAGTCAGTCAGTCAGTCAGTCAGTCAGTCAGTCAGTCAGTCAGTCAGTCAGTCAGTCAGTCCGTCCGTCCGTCCGTCCGGACAGACAGACAGACAGACAGACAGACAGACAGACAGACAGACAGACAGACAGACATAAATGTGATGATAAATGGGTTTTGCTTGTGCACGGTTAAGTCGACAATCAGCTTATGCAAGTGAAAATAATTTCAACCACACGAGGGCACCATCATGTCATGAGTCATTGGCTTTTCAAGTCAAGCTACTAGTAGCAACTGTTTTAGCATTAGTCATTTTGAGTAATTTTATTGAAATGACAAATGATTTTACAACTAATGGTTAACATTTTTAAGTGGTTTTTTTAAAAGAATATACTGTACATGACTTTTTCTTGGTTATTGTTGGGTTGAGGGTTTTTTTTGTTTTGTTTTTGTTGTTGTTTTAAGCCGTGTTTGGTTTTAATAGTTCTTCTAAATGCCTGGACAGTATATACAAAAAATTGTGCAAAAACTAAAAAGCTGTGAAAAGTGGTTTATCCATTTTGAGATGCGTGGGCAACAATAGTTCCAGGAATGTATCCATTAAATGTCATTGTGCCATCAAAAGGAGTCAGAAACACAGAGTTTCACTAAGTTATTTAAGTGATATTGAAATACTGTTACCAATCAAAATGCTTAACCCAAATTCTATATCTATGCAAAGTGATCATCCCATCACTACTTTCAAGACTCACAAACAACTACATTTATAAACATATATCAAAATATAGGCAAAGACGATGATTAAAAATAAATATCAAGATGAATTCTTTTCCTAAATTTTTCTAAAAATTTTATTTCAGGCTTCTAGTTTCTTCAGAGGTAAAGCTTTAGTGACCAGTTTGACACTTTAAGTAGATACATATATACACAAATACATACTCAGAATTTAGAAGCATTAATTAATTTAAAAAAGCAATTCCACTAATACCTGGAAGGTCCATTGCTAAGGCTTGATATCCATTAGTTGCTAGCAGGGCCATGGTGCCTAGTTCTTCCCAGGTTTTGGAAGTGAAGGCCTGGCCATGCAGAAGGACCACTTGTAGCCTGCATGGAGAAATAATTATATAACTTGTGGTTTTAGAACTAGCACAGACCAATTGATTGCAAGAGCTTGATATAAACAATTAAACTGAACAAACTCACACTACAGTTAGTTCACTATGTACAGTAGTTTGCAGGTAATTCTTACAGGGACAGAAAATGCTACAAGTTAAGATGTTAAACCGGTCTGATGCTTAATTTCACCTTGGTAATATCTGTCGCCCGGCTCCATCTATGGGTATAGCTTCTCGAAAGAACAATGGAGGGTCCCCGGGTAGCTGTCCTGTGCGAATGGACACATTGACAGATGGAAGCACAGGTGGAGCTGTGACCAACAACCCCATTCTTTGAGCCTCAAATGAAGGCTCCATGCTGCCCTGACGAATGGATGGCAGCAACAGGTACAGCAGCAGTGTGGCCAACAACACCAGGCCCAAGACAACAAAACGATTCCGAAAGAGATTCATTTCATCCAAATGAAGGACCTGAAAAAGGGTAGACAATAAACTGCCTTAAAACCTTTCACATAGATCCTGTCACTAGAATAATTATCTATTTTATAGTCTATAAAAACAGACAAAATTCTTTGTATTAAAAAGTGACTGCAATGAGGAAATATGAGGAGCAGGAGCATACGTTTTCTGAAAGCTGGTGTTTGGAATTACCAGAAATGTTTATCCATAGATTATGGTCACCATTTTTGCTAGTTGTTATCCACAAACTGAGACCATATAAAATCAACAGCAAACATTTCACCTAGCAAAATCTGACAAGCTTTGCATATTATTATTTTGTTTTCACAGAATTTGATCACAAATTCCACTGTATTTATCTGGAAAGAGATATTAAACTAAATTAAATAAAAAAAACATTTGCTGTAACTGAAGTCCTAACATCTCACATAATCTGATGACCCATAAAATGTGATGTTAACCTCGAATATATTAAATATTAAATCACATAACGGTGTTTGCCTTGGAAAAAAAAAATCCATTTGGAATCTTAATGTTTGGCAAAAAAAAACTTATTCCCAAAAATTGCCATTTACCTTCTTAATCCATGTGTATAATAACTGATAATGAATTCTTCCTTCTCACAAGCCATTAATTAAATCAGGGTTTTGTTTTTTGTTTTGTTTGTTTGTTTGTTTGTTTTGCTAAAGAAGCGTTTGTTTTAACGATTTTCATTTGCTTAAGTCCATTTGCTTGGTAGCACGCTCACAAACTGCATGAATAAATAGCACAATAACTTCAAATTTGATCTAAAATCTGTGACACCGAATTCAAAACTGCACAATATGGTCATTATAATTACACAAAACATGCATGACAGCTAACGGTATGTATGGTACTAGCTAAATCCTAGCACAGTGTTGGAGGTGATGAAATGCATTATGCAAAACAAGCGGACATACCGACACAGAGGAGGTAATTAAATGGATCCACTAACAAAAGGACAAGGCTTTCTTCCTTATTGCCATGTCTTCTAGTTCGGTGATCTGACAGGAATCGTCGCTATTAGACTTAAGAGTCCGTACTGATGTTGTAGCTAATTTAGCTTTTTAAAACGACGGGAATATTGTGCTTAGGGCTAAATATTTATACTTCCGACAAAATATTATTCCTCTCATTGAATAATAGATTTTCAATTAGCAGAGAGGACACGCTTTACATGACGAAGAAAAAAAAGCAAGACAAAGAATGTTCTTTTGACTGTATATCATAGAATTTAAGTCTACCAAGGTCCTAATCGTTTGTTCCTCGTAGGAACATATTACGAGTTACACAAAACAACCTTTTAAATAGTACTACGTCATTTCCTGCTGAAGTCCATCTGTTTTTACCATAGACCCTATATAAAAAAATACTTTCATAAGTAACTTTTGCTATGTGTTAATCCATTATAATATAAAAATAATACATACATACAAATACATAAATACAAAAAATATTTTCTGGGAAATGTGTTTAAAGAAATTATGGTTATAGCATAGACTTCACAATCTATTTTGGGATCACTTGAACCCACTGCTGTCGTATAGTCATACAAAGCACACCAGGTTCTTAGTGTTACAGAAAACTTTACTTTAGAAATTTACAAATGTTTTTGTCATTTAAAAAAAAAAAGAAAATGTTTTCTTAATAATCTGAACCACTTTGCAAAGTGTGAATTAAACCATGAAAACACACCAATCTGTTTAGCATTGGAAAATGAGACAAATAAAATACACACAAAAATCATTTTAATATTTAAGGTCACTGTATTGACTGAAAATGAAATGTTTAAAGTTTCAGACCCTTATTTTCTTTGGCATTACATTTTTTTTTTAATGAACTGGAAGACATGTCAATACTTAAATATTTCTCAAACATAAGATGGCACAGAAATAAAACTACTAAAATCAAATTAAATGAAAGTTATGCTATTAACATGAGCCATTTTTTCCAGATTTCAATTTGTGATCAATTCTGTAAACATTACCGATTTTCATCTTCACACTTTATCCATAATACTTGATACAAAAGAAACAGAGGAGGCATAACAATCAGTAATACCCATTTTGCTCTCTCTCTTTCTCTTTTTTTATAAGATTGATAGTGGAACATATTTGTACACTGGCACAATACATGAGAAAACCGCTATTATACAATAATGAACTGATAATATTCTAACAGCCTTTTTTCCCCTGGAAACAGAACTAAATTTAATTTTTTATAATGAATTAATATATGGCAATAAATTCCATGAGAGAAAAAAAGACTAAAGTGCAATATAACACAAAAGCAGTAATATATGACATCCTATCTGAGTTTTTTTCTGCTTTGAGTTAGTAAAAAAAAATATATAAAGAACTGACATCCCAATTCATATTAAGTAACCAAATATACAAGTTACAGTATAAATATGGAACTACTCAGTTAGCTTTAGAATACCAAATCCAACGACAACAAAACTAATCCAAACATGTACCTACAGTAGTTGCTATCATCACACTATCACAAGCAGAAAGTTTCACACAGGCTGCAGTGACTTGATTCAAAACTGACACACACACGCAAAAAGACATTTCTAAGCTAATAAACATGGGATTTTTTTTACATGACCAATACATTTTTAACCCAAACCTTATGCTTTCAAAACACATTAAATTGTGGTTCAAAAGAAGCCAAGACAGGAGTAACTTTAAATGGTTGACACACTGACATTTAGATACTAAAATATCCAAACACATTTGTAATAAGCAGAGATCAGGTCGGCTCATTTAAATTAAATATTTGTAGATTTAAAAGGTCGTTATCTTTTCAAGGAAAACAAAATAACAACAGAAGTGATAATACCTGAATACCAAGAATGGATTTTTTAGCATTACTTGTTTTCACAGTAAAATCCCAGTTAATTAGATAATATAATCAGGATTAACCTCTAAATAAATATTTGTCTTTTCCATTGGTATGCACTGTTGTTTCAACAATTCCCCTTTATTTCCCCTACAATTTATTTATGCAAAAAAAAGAAAAAAACTCAGGCATTATGGTGATAAGATCAATGCAAAGCACTGAACAAAGCACTACTGAAAAACTTTGATTTTCTAAACAAATAAGAGCACTTTTTAGCCCCTTTAAGGCACATTTTGAATTGAAACAGGCAGGTCCAGCTACACTGCTTCTACAAGCAAAAGACTTAAGAGACTTAAGACTTTGTGATCTATAATCTTCTGGCATGAATTACTAGTAATATTTTATTGAAAAGGCTCTGTCATACTTCATAGGCTGAGGCATCAAAATGAACACTATAATGGTACATTTGGCCATAAGTGTAAATGCAGGTTCTTCAACACTGGTTCTTGGAGGTCACTTGATATTTTACTTGATTTTCAATCGCCTGGCCCAAATTAATAACAGGCTTGTGCAGAAACAGAAAACAAGGTTTTGAGAAAATGTGCTTCATTTGAATCAGGCGTGTTGAAGCAGTTTAATAACTAATACCTGCCGGGGAAATGCAGGTGATTTCAATTCAACTTTACATGCACGGCGCCAATTTATTTTATCATTTATGATAATATTTATGTATGATTATTCATCACCTTAGGGCACTTTTACGAAACATGAAGTTGAACTAATTCATTATCATCCAATCAGTATTCACACAAGCCAATTCATAATTAATATCCCAGCTTAGGAAAACCAAAAGGTTTTATCAAATCAAGACTCAGATTCAATTCCTCATCCCAAACATCCAGTGGACAGCAGGAAACAATCGAAAGGAAAAAAAGTCCCTTTTAACAGGAATGAAAATCGCCCGCAGAACCTGCATAGAACCCTGGTATATGCATTTTTTTTTTTTTAAGGCTATGTCTTGTTGTGTCTGTCATAAAAATTAAATTAAAAAAAAAACATGGTTCAGTATTGGATCAACTTGGCTGAGCTGACTGACCACCTTCTGTCACTCTAGTGAATCTAATTCAAACCATCACTACAAACTGCTGTTAATGCATAAATATCAATTCGCACAGTAACTTACCATCTTTAGGTTAAAAAAACACTGAACTTTCCGTTTTGTACTAGCTGAACAGCTGAAGCTTTTCAGTTTCCTTAATGAAGCAGAGACAGGAGTCCGAGTGGGAGTAAAAAGCAGAGAGGCCAGGTTCCTATAACAGAGGAGGCTCTATTCTGCCCTTTTTCTTTCTGCTCACACCCATTGCCCCTGTACCCACTGTAGCATTGGCACTGGAAATGTGTGCGGAAAACAGCCAGCTCGGCTTGGCCCGGTGCTCCTGATACCTTCAGATGGCCGCTCTGACTTGTTATCCTATGTGTTGAGGGGCTGAGATGCAGATAAACATCACTGTCTGGTATTTGCCGAAGACAGCGGCCATGGGAGTTACACAGCACCTGGCTGCACTGCTCTGCTGCTGTCGACACATTGAGGAGGTACTGACCCAGTTGTCCCATAAGATATTTATTCAGGGTGGAGCAGCTGGTCTGGAGGATAGACAACATAATTTAAACCCCCAAACTATAGAAAAGCAATTTTTCAGTATCAGACAAACAGAGAAGATTCAGCTCTTACATTGCTTGCATAGGAAGTGTCTCCCCAGAAGATGACACCTGCAGCTCCAAGAGCAACACTCTCGCCAATGGTGGAGACCAAATCTGTCTGCAAAAGGTGTACACAAACAGTTTCATTCTTTAACATTAGATGAAGGCTGTGTTTTTACAATATAATTTGCCCTTTTTTTTCATTTAAATTTTTAACACCAAGTATAAATTACATGAGACTCACTCATTTAAACTACATTTATACTTGAAATAATGCTTGAATTGGATTGGCTACTTTTAACCCTTGAAAAATTTCTGCTGTAACCAACTTACCTCAGTTAAGAGGGTCATCTGACTGTTGTAAGTAGGCCGAGTATAAACAAACACAGGACGTGCTAACCCATCCCCAACAGATGCCAAGCGCAATGCTTCCTTCACCCTGTTTCGGACAAACAGGCGCCCATACACTGAGGAGCTAAGTACAGAACCCATATATATTGAGGGGAAAAAGGCTGTACATTCCATCCATAGCCAGTTAAGTTTATCATTGCGGTCCATCTCCACAGCAGGACAGTGACCTGTGTAGTTTTTCAGGCCGCCTTTGTAGTCATGGTTGTAGCAATCTGGAAACAAGTAGAAGCCCCATAGCTGGTTGGGCCTCAGACTCTTTGCAAGTTTTAAAGTTTCCAGCATGAATTTTCGAGCAGATAGTTCAAATTCTTGTTGTGCAACTTCTGCCACTTGTTCTGGAGTCCATTTATCGTTCTTTTTGGCCACCAGTTCACGGGATTTTCTCCTATAAATATCTTTTGCATCCCAATTTCTAATCCACAATGGGCGCCACTCCTCCCAGTCAATAACAGACAAACCTTTTGCCTGGGGCTCTCTTATGTATTTCTGCAGACCTTCAGGCATCTTTTCATAATGCTGAATGAGGCTGGCAAGCTGTGGAAGGCCTCCATTCACTGCAGTGCCCCCATGTTCATAATAGGGATATAACCCAAGGCGTTCCTTGTAGAACATTGTGAGATTCTGTCGGACAAAGCCCTCATTGGGTGTTGCTACGATGTCAAACTGGTCCAAAGATAAAGTAACACCATGTCGTGTCCCACACTCCTGTGTTGGAGCATTCCAGACAAGAATAACTGGCTTCTGGGAATATAATGGCCATCTTGTCTGCTTTGTATCTGCTGATGACATGACTAACCATGATGTAAACAGAATCAGAATCAACCACGGCAGCTGGCCAGCTGTGGTGAGAAGGAAGTGAAATATTCTCTTCATGATCACTGCACACCTTCACTCCTCTCTCTCTAGAAAAGACAAAACCAGGTTGTGAGAGTCAATAAAAAGTAATTCTACAAGTAATTCAATAACCATCTCTTTACTGAAGATGTACAATATGTGAAAAAATAGAGAATTTAGGGTTTTAAGTTTAATAAAAACCAACATTATCTTATAAAAGTACAGTTTTAGCTAGAATGTCAAAACAGGTACAGTTTAAATAAAACTGGATGATTATCATCAAATCTTTTTACTTCCTCTCTTTTGTGTTGTGTAAATCTTCAGAAGTTCAGAAAAGATTATATGTAGTTGAGAAACATATGTAACACCACTAAGAAAAATACTACTACTTTACAAGTGAAAACCCTCTTTCAAATAGCAAGTTATTGTGAACTCGAGAAATAGTCATTAAGTAGCTTAGCCACATTAGCTCAAAGTTTCATTTAAACTAGCCACCGTGTTGCCAAGTTAGCTAACTGGTTCACTCTTCCTATTCAGTCTAACCTGTTCGGTTCACGCCCAGGACAAAGGTTTATCCCACTCATGTACCCGTCATATAAATTCCTTTTCCGCAGCCCTGCCATGTGAGACATAGCAGTAAATGTCCGTTTAATCCATTTTGATGAGTGAAAAATCCGCTACAGAAACGATGCTGCCAGGACGGACGGTGACGGAGAACGTTGAGCAACAACAGATCACTGCATTTCGCTGCTAAGTAGGGGGATCCAGGATCAATCGGAACTGTACTTACACACAAATTCTTATTTGTCTCCTACAACATTGAATTTAACTTCGGAACAGACGATAATTAATACCTAAATGAGATAATAATCCTGTTTGGCACCAAACTGAGAGCAAGTGTTTATTCTAGTGTCAGCGTCCACCCCCACCTTCTAATAGTTTGTTCTTAGACGTTTCATTGATAAAGCAACCTCAGATTCTCCATATAAAGTAGCGAACATCTATTGGCATTGCATGTAAAAATTATTAATAAAGTAGAAGATATAACCGAGTCGGAGTTAGATTGATTTGATGCTGAGAGTATTATTTTATGGAAGTTTTGCTAATATATATAATTAATAAAATATCCAGTTGCATTAATAAATGTAATATGACTTGAACATTTGTGAATTACTTTTTAAGTAATATGACGATCAAATCAGCACAATGTTCTATTTTAAACTTATGACTAATTATATAACACGTTATTATAGTTTCATCTCTGTACCCACATTTAAGCTATATATTCTTTACAGTGTGGAGCTGAAGTGGGAATAAAAACAGATACACACTTTCCAGCAGAAGCTTACATTTACACTAAAGTTTTCTTTGATTGTAATCTACTCCTTTCAATTTTAATTATACTCTAAGGATAGTAAAAGCAAATGAACTTGAAAAACCATACATATCCCTCTGTAAAGCAGGATAATCTCACAGTTGCTGACATAATTAAGTTTTCCAAAACATCCTCTTAAAAGAGAAGCCCTAATCTCATCTCTTACCAACAGCAGGTTGTTTCCAGTCTTCAGACCAAACTAAGTCAGGCTCATCAGTTGTTAGAAATATGGGTTCATAAAACTGAACTATTCAGACAAAAGTGGTTATTCACTGTGTCATGAAATCAACCACCGACAGCTGTTTAAATACCAAGGAAACTCCTCCCTTCACAGTACACACAGGCAAAAAAAATTTGATGTATTATCAAATGTACATAATCATTATTACATACATTTCATTTGCTTTGATAAGTAGATAAAAGTTGTGTTGGGTTCAAAGAGACCTTTTTACTACATCTTTGAGGATTACATTGGCAACTAAATTCTTGGCCATGGCTAAATTAGAAATTCTTTAAACATAGTACCATAAAGAGTACATAGTTTAAAAACAACTGTATTTGTGGGTTATAGTGGAAATTATAAACCTTAAAAAAAGAGCTTAATGTCACATTATATCTTAATCCACCATTTTTCAAAAACTGATATGAACACGACTAAAAGCTGACTAGTAAGTTTAAAGTCAAATAAACAAGGCAAAGCTGCACCTACGAGTTGATAAGCTACTTAAAAATGTATTGAATAGGAATTCTGTTTGCACACCCAAAAAGGTAACATGTTATAAAGCTTAAACTGAAATCATAAATATTTTCCCAACTGCCCATAATGCCAAATTAAACTCTGTTCTGATAAAGGATGCCTGAAGCTGGATGTTTAGACAGATAAAATAATGCCTATATTTCCATTAATCATCAAATATAGTGGTTAAAGTGCCTTTGCCTAGTAACTTACTTTGTGGTTTCTTCAAATATGCTTTGGCCAGCAAAGCCAGGAGGGGAGTTGGGGGCGGGGGTCATGCTGAATCATATTTCTTTAACCCCAAATCTTCAATTCCCTGCATGGCTTTGCATGTTATTTCAGCTTTATGAAGATAAATGGAAGATAATTGTACCATCATACCTCCCAAAGACCATGAAAATAACACATGCCAAGAGGGATGAAAAGAGCACAAAGGCTTGTGTCGGGTGAGATCATATCATAGAAACAATAAAGCAAAGTGGATCTTGGCACAGAACTCTTAATCTTCCAAAGGGAGCAATATCACAGAGCTTTGTAGAAAAACCTGTGGAAGTCCTGTTCCCATCGGCATTGCACGGATGGCCTTCACTGCTCGCTTAACTTCACCCAACTAAGTTTCACTTTTAATGGAAAACAGTGTACAGGTAGCTTCACGCAGATCTCATAGCCAGTGGATGGTGAAAACAACTTGAACATATCAATTTGATCAATTTAGGTCAACCATTGGACCACAGCAGTGATTAAAATTATACAATTATCTTAATAAGTTGAGATCGTGAGTTGCTTCTCCTAAGCCAACCATGTTTTGAGTTTTTTTTTTCCTGACCATCCAGATTTTTAATTCCTAAATCTGAACAAAAAAATAAAAGATTTTCCAGAAAATTGATACAATTTCATAATAAACTGTTTAAACGAACATAACCAGGAAATCAGTGTTCATAATTCACAGCGACTTTTATAATCTCAGTAGATGTAGGTTTTCTGTTATAACTGGTACTGGAAGCTTCTGAAACATGCACTTTCATATGCTGCTAAGTAATCTATTGATTTAAAAAAAAAAACAGGAAATAACAACAGCATTTGGGTTTGTAATAAAAAAAAAACAAAAAAAAACTGATTTAATAAATTAAATGTGAAACACATTATGCCAAAGCAGCAAAGAAAACAACAGGATCTCTTCTTAGAATCACTGCTGCTGTTTACATGTGTTGCTCTGAGGTCATCAAAGCGAGTCCTTCCAACATTATAAAAGGAAATTAATCCACTTTCCATTTTTTTGGGCCACTGATTGTCAACTCCCTTGGATACTGCTCATAAGATGATCCTGTCCCATGCAGTATAAGCAAGTCAAAATAGTGTGAAAAACTTAACTGTGCAAGAACAACTTTCTTATTCTATGTAAGGACATGACAAATAACATTCTCCTTAAACTCCTTGAGTTCAATTAATCAGTTCAGACAACAACCTGCAAAAAAAACAAAAAAAAAAAACAAAAAAAAACCAACAACCTTAGGTGTTTTCCATGTATCATTCTGTCTGCACACATTCACTCCGACATGCAGGCAAACAGTGATCTCTAGAAACTGAGAGGATTTTGCCTGCTTGGCAAATCTCATCATCCCTGACGGTAGACCCATGTCTCACTGCACACAAGCCAAAAACAGATCACATGCAGAGGCTTAGCACACAATGCAGCAGCCTGTCCACATTAGGGCATCAGATATATCAAGAGATCATGTTATGGTGAAAGGTGGTTCGGGCTTCCTTCTGTCAGGGGAACCACAGGACGGAGCTGACACAGTGGCTTGTTTGAGAAACTCAGAGACTGTCAGGCTTCACAGAGGATAACTGGGAAATCTACGTGGATGCACGGGTGGTCCAGCTTTATAATTCCCTGCAAGGACAAGGAAGAAATGTAAAAGATTTGAACTGATCATGCACAGAGAAGCAAAGCTCTCCTCCATTATTATGAATTTCTGACCTGAGGTGTTAAGTTTTTCTGAATCCTTTTCAGCTTGGCTTTTTTACGTCCATTTTTTGTCACAATTGTCTCCTCATAGAACTCATGGGCTAAGTCACCATCTTCGTCAAAGAACATAGAGCTGCAGCAACAAGTAACAATAATAAAAGTTATTTGACAGCATCAAACATTTTAACAAAAAAAGGCTCTGTTGTATTAATCAGCCTGTTGGGAATCTTATGTGTGTGTGTTGTGGAGATTGTGAAAAGTGATGGGTTGAAGGAAAACCCAGAGTCAGTTCTTTTTTGTGGAGAAAACAGTGGATTTTTAAAAAGGTAAGAAAAGTGTCATAAGTAAAGGAAAATGATAGAGTGAAACAAAATAAGAGGACACTTAAGACCCTCAAAGATTCTGTGGAGCAGTGGAGCACATCCAAGTCTCAGCTGACATCTGTTTAGTAAAAATTTTAAAAAATATTAACAGGCATATCAGCATAGAAGGTAAATGAATAAAAAATCACATATCTGGTTTCTGCAAAGTTTTGCAAAAAGTATGAATTTATGCCTCATTTCTTGCTTGAGTCAAGAATTCTTTTCAAATGTGGATTTTTAACTGTGAGAATTGTATCTGCTCAAATACAATCAAATTCCTATATGATTAGGATTCAAATGTAATTTTCCTATGCTAGAGTAAATAAATTATGTCATTAAACTTTTAAAGGTTAAAAGTCACAGTGGGCCAGTCCGAGAAACTTCTGTATATAAACCTTTTCAACTCAGGCTGGATCAAGATAATTGAAAGATAAGTTTATGCACTGCTATATATGTTGTTGAGTTGAGAAAAATGCAGAGCAGTGTAGTGATGTGTATATTATTGGGAGGAAGAGGGGGTCAAATAAAACAGATTCTGCACAGGAACCACCATAGTTTACAAAAAAAGAAAGAAAAAAAAGTGAATACAGCCTTACTTAAATCCAACATAATATGTATGGATGCTATTCCTATAATTACCTTCGTCTGGTAAACACAAAAGGTGTGGCACCCGGGAAACCTCGCATTCTTGCCACTGACTGCTCGTTTCCATCTTTGGCAGGATCATCACCACTACCTGAGCCAGAAAAAGGCCAAAATCCTTTGGATTTGGAGCCACTACCCCCCATCTTCAACTGCAGCACATTATTTTCTTGGGTCACAGGGCTGCCGGTAGTGCTACAGCGTTACTGTACAGGAGAAAATGTGACCCTTGCGGTATGACACCTACAAAAGAGAACACATGGAGGAAGAAGTTGTGTCATTTCAGGCAGGTGATGCAAACCAAATTATTCACAATCAAATTTTACAGTAATCATTGAGGTGCGAAGGAAAAAACTTAAACATAAATACAACTTAAATACTACAATCATAGTGGAAACACAATTAATAAAAAAAAAAGCCCAAGAAGAAAGAACAAAGTTCATATAAAATATATATTGCCATTTCATACATTTTGTAAAAATAAAAATAAAAATTTAATTATTTTCTTAAATCTTTTTTTGTTGACTTATTTTTTTGTTTAATGAGCTAATTTATTATATTATTATTATTATTTAGTGCCAAGTTTTATTTCTCTGAGACAATCCTTTACACACTATTTTAAATTTTAAAGATATCGAGAATATTAAGGTTTTATTGATAAAACAATTTGTAAAATAATTTGGCGTAAGAGAAAGGACACACTGTTCCACAACATCCACTCTTGGGAAACGGCGACTTTATTTTATTGCACTTTGATAAAAACAAGTGACTCAAAATGAAGACTAAAGACTGAAGTCTTGAGTCAATGTCAGAAAACAGGCCAGAGACATGACAGCGCATGTTTATTACCACATTTGATTAGCACGGCGTCATTTACCTAGTGACATTTTTATACATTTTTAACCAAACGTATAAAACGATACTTTAAAAAGAGGAAAAGATGACTAGAAAGAAGTAACTGGAAATCGAAACACAGCCCTGCATTACACCTTAGTTAAAGGACTCCGTAACGTTGACGTGGTGGCTAACTTGGCAAGCTAGCTTTGTCCGACAACAGATTGGCCCTGAAGGAATTATTTACAGTAGCCTTATCATGTCACTTGTGTTCCGTCGCAGACACCTCCTGTAGCTGAAGACAGCTAGACCTCATTTACTATCATCATGTAGTTTATATGTTGCTAAACAAATAAATGTTTACAAGTGTTAACAAAGGCTATCATTAGCTGGTTTGATTTTTTTTTTTTTTTTTAAATTTTAAAAAGAAAGAAAGAGAGCGTTGGTTATTTCAGCCACGTTAAAGACATACCTAAAAAGTGAGCGGTGGTGTATTAGCTCGATTCTTTTTTAGATTAATTTGTCTTGATGGTCTGCCAATTCAACCAAAAAGAAAAAAAGCTTTTCAGCAACCAGAGCTACGCTAGCTGTTTATGCGCGATCAGGCTTTTCTTCTGTCTTTTTATTTTAAGGTGCGGAAACCTAAAGGCGCGCTTACGCCACCAAATGATCGTGAGTGGAATTGCAAGTTTATTTGGGGAACGAGGACGAGCAGCATACTGCTGAGAGGCAGGGCCGGATTAAAAGTGCACAAGCCCCTGGGCCCAGAATGTTCCAGGGGCCCCCTTCTCCACCGTAACATTGTGAAAAGTGGGAATGACACACTGTGAAACTACGTTTCTAACATCTCTCAGTGGTACCAGTAGCAATATACTAGACACTGTGGTGTAACTATTTGGCTTTTATGTACATTTTGATTCATGTCCAAAATGCTGGTGTTTGCCCCACATGGGCCTCAAGTGGGCGTGTGCCCCTGGGCACACGCTGAAAGGTCGAACCAGATAATGGCATGAAATAGATCACTTTGGTCAAGAACATCCTACATAAAGCAACCGTCTCGTTATTGTCAGATATCTTAGATCGCATAACATAACTCAGTAAAATGCCACAAAAAAAAAAAAAAAAAAAAAAAAAAAAAACAGTCTTCAGAGGGATATTTTTTTCAATCGTTTTCCTGTGTTCTTGGTATGGATAACATGACTAATCTGTAGCCCTTATTTTAACCTTTTCTTTTGGGTTGGATTTAAATAAGTCAGCCAATCACACAAACACTTTGCTAAGAGCAAACCTCTGTAGCCAGTTTCCATACTCTGGGAGAAACTTCAAGAACAACAAATAATATTATTTCTTCTTTTCAATTCACATGGTTTTGAATGTTTTATGGACAGGTTTGGCCTTTGCCCTGCTTACCCTTTGATAAAAGTAAGAGAGTTTTAAATAATTACAAAATTAAGAAGGAAATCACAATTTATTGCAACAAGTTTATTAGATAACTGGAATAAAACACATTCCCATCTCATCAACATGACCAGCTCAACTTCAGATTGATTAAAGTGCCAGCATTAAAAAAAGGAAAACATTTTTTTCCATAAAATAAACAGATAATAAACCACATAAGTGATAATAAAACGCTAAAATGTTTTTTTTTTTAACACTATAAATACTCAAGCAGCATCTTTTGAAAGAGAAAGAACAGTCTTGTTAAGCCCATGGTAATTTTTGTTACATTTTGAGCCAGTCTAATTCACAGATACAGTTTTATTTGCACAAATGCAGCATGACCTGATATTTTCAGAAGTTCACATTAGAACAAAACAGCTATGTCTGCTTTATTACCAGCCTATATTAAAAACACTACAGTTGCCTGAGTTCTTTCCTTCCCTTTTACAGCACCAGTCAACTTTTCATATTTTCAAGGCAGGAGAGGGTTTTTGTTCATGCTCAAATCTGAGGATCTGTTGAATTGGCATCAGCCAGGTGTAGATATGCGGGCCATGGCCCGCTTCATCATCTCTCTTGCATGAGCATAGCGCCTTACAATCTGCCGTACATGCTCTTCTTCTTCACGCTGCAAGATTCGCAGAAAGTTGCACAACTCAGGGAAGCTGAATGCATCCCACTGTGGAGGAGAGCAGTTTCACCATTAGCCAAGCACACCATGCATGTTCATACTTTGTTTTCAGCACCTGCTCATATATTTCTTTTTTAATGTAGTTAAATGGAAACTTACATTTACATCCCCTGTTTCATTTTCTTTCAAAACCAAACTCAGGACTGTTTCACTGGGGCCAGCACACAGGCGCAGATAGAGAGGACGCTCATCATCAAACAGTTTCCGCATGAGCACTACAAGGAAAAAAAGCAAAAAAAATTTGATAAATAAAACAAAGATTAGACTATAATACACCTGCTTTTTTCTTTAATAATATAATAATATCAAGAATCCTACCCTGACTTTGCTTTTCGGTTTGCTCAAATAAGGCAAACTTTGCAGGGTTGTCTACCACCGTGAACTTGTTCAGCAATGCCTGGATGACTTCGTGTACCCGTGTTTCTGAACTTATATGTAGGTGCTTTGCAGCATCTTTTGGGAGGTAGAAAGATGTCCGCCGTTTCATACGTCTGCCATCCTGATCCTCCTCCCCCGTGGAGCTCTGGCACTCAGGAGGAGGGAGGGAGATGGGACGGAGTAGCTGAAAGTGGACCTTGATAAATCCAGTGAAGGACCCGTCTTTATTCTGCAAGGCAGACAGATTGACAGCGAGGGAATGGGAATGAAAGGTTCTCATTAAATTTCAACAAAGTTTGCAAATGAATACATACTGACTGAAAAGTTTATATGCTTGTTTTAAAAAAGAAAAAAAAAAAGTAATATTTAGGGAAAAAAAATCATTCACTCACATCAACCATGTAAAGATTGTTGTTAATCTGTGCATTGTACTCCTTTACCCTCTGCTGAATCTCAGCAACACTTAGCTCCTGTTTACCGAACTCAGTCTGTTCATCCTGAAACCCAAAAACAGCGTGGACAATCCACCAGTTAGGCCAAAAGACAGCAAGCACAAAACGTCTGAGATGCAGAATGACAGAAGAGATTCATCAAATTGATTCAAACTCTTAAAAGACATGCACACAGTTCCAGCCTTCAGTCGCTAATTTTCATTATTTCAAAGCTCATTGGGGGGTGGGGGTGTGTGTATCGTATAAGAAGCTCCTTCAGATTGATGTCATCACTTCAATCTTACCATTTTCTCATCTTTTTCTCCATTCAGTTTAGTTGACTTCTCTTTTTTTACCTCAGTATTTCCAGTAACTCCTCTCTAACCATAAAAACTCACTAAGACATGTGGATGATGAAACCCCTCCTAGTCAAATCTGAGTAAACCGTCCCCTGAACAAAAGTGTCTCATAACGTTATTCATGTGTGTAAGTGGGAGGATTGTGCAAAACATAGACCTCGGTCATGAGACTGTTCCATCAAAAGATTCTGTCAAAACTACATGTCTACAAATAGATTAATTAGTGTTATACTCATTATTTTAATGCCGCCTCCATCTGGACAAATCGGTGTCCCAAAGGATGCTCCGAGTTATTTTTAGTGGTTGTGCTGAACTAAATTTGGCACATCTGAAAAAAGTAGCATTGCACAAAAATGAACTAGAAGAGTCAGTTAGAGAAAAGGATCCTTCACTCATGACAGTCTTTTATTTTCTAGTTTTCATGAAAGTAATTTGTATCAGAAAAAATTTCAGCCTGATATATTTTGTATAATCTTGCTGATAAACAGCAAGGAAATCACACCTCTGTCTTGTATCGAAGGAGAAATAAAAGGCTAATCAAAAGCAACATTTCTTTTCCGACTGATATGTGACTATCTTGCTGGCTTCCCACTTTCTCACCACAGTCAGCAGTTACATGAATTCCTCATGTTATTTTGCTTTTTAAGCGGAAAAAAAGATCCATGATAACAGTGTTATTAAATTAACAGAATTTAGGCTTTTGTTGTTCTTTACCACATTAGTGTCTGTCTCAACAGAGTCATCACTGTAATCTGTGTTCTCTGTCAACACATTTCCATGCGCGCTGCAGTCCAGCTGGATGAATGGTCGGCAGCGGTTGTGACACGTGTAACGGCAGTCTGAAAGGGAGAAACACAAACCATCAGCGGGAACGTTTGCGTACACATTATTTTTTCAACACTTGAGTGCAGTTATCAGCTGGGCGCTATACTGAGTAATTTCCCCCCCGCACTATGAAAGCATCTGGGTTGACCGTGCTGACTCCAGTGGTTAGCTGCTTTATTCGTTTAGCTGAACATACAATAGAAATGCCACAGACATTCCCAGGCACCGTTTCTGGAAAAAAAAAACTGTTTAAAATTACGCTTCCCAGAGCTTCCCACAGTCTAGGACGATGTGATAAACTTTGACCTAAATGGAAAAACTAATAAAAGAATTCTACTGGAGTCTGAAGGGTAAAGACAGAATGACTATGAATCAATTGCTGTGAGATTAATCCACAATAATCACTACTACTACTACTACCATTAATTAATGATTTATTATTATTATTATTATTATTATTATTATTAATAATAATAATAATAATAATAATAATAATAATAATTGCACAGCCACTGAAAAAAGTTACTTTTTATTTGAAAAAGTGAAAATAGTGTCTTTGTGGTGGATGTTTGATGCTGGGAAATTTTCCTCATTCTAAAAACTTTTCTGAAAGGTCAAAATGAATGATGTGCACGCTCATCCTATTACATGTACTTGCAGGGCCAAAGTGTATTTATTCCTGACTGCATTTCCAAAAAACAAATTTCCAGCATACTTTCACCTTTCAAAGATGTTGAATAATCCGCTTAAATAGACGGACAATGCAGTTTTTAGCCAATGTCACTAAAACAAAAATCAAAGGTACCTTTGTTAGTGATTATTCTGGTTTACTGACATGAAGTGCAGAGAAAAAATGGACTGATGGACAGGCAAAGTACAGTGGTTGTGTTCCTTTTAGTGAAGGTACGTGAGTCAGCCAGCGAGGTGTCATGGCTCATTAAGTTGTTTTTAATAGCTTTGACACAACACAAAGGAACAAGACGTACTATATTATTCTCTACTTTCTCAGAGAAAGTAGACACTGTGTAAAATGTATAAAAGAACAAAATGGAATTATTTGTACACATCATAAACTAATGACTTGTTCCTTAAATAAAATGAAAGACTATGGTAGGCTACATGGCGGTGTAGAGGTTAGCACTGCAGCTTCACAGCTAGAAGGTTGCTGGTTCAAGCCTCTGCTGGGCAGAGGTTGAACAGTAGCCTAGAGTGGGTTCTCTGGAGACTCCAACTTCCTCCCACCCACAAGACATGCATGTTAGGTTAAAAACTATGGTTAATTGATCCCTCCACACATGTAAGTTGCTGTAGATAATAGCATCTGTGAAATGCCTGCAGAATAGAATGACATGTTAGAGGTTCGACATTTTATCATTTTCTTTTATTTATGGGAATAACATGTCTTAAAAGTTAGGCCAGATAAAGACTAAAAAATCAAGTGTTGGAAGTGTTAATAAAATGATAAACCCAGAGAAACAAGCTATGTCACTGAAAACAGGTCAGCAACACGAAGAGGTAGAGAGAGCACCTCAGAGAGGCAAAGTCTCTCAGTTTTAAAGCAAGGCACAGGTTTGAGAAATGAGAAAAAATGCACGAACAAATTGCAGAGTCAGATCAGATTATTGGAAAGTCTTGGATCCACAATACTATTATCAAAACATGAAAAGAATAAGCAAGCATTATCTTTTGTAAAGATCAAGGTCAATAATCTGCATTGAATTCCCATAATCTCCAAAATCCTAAATCGCTGCATTTACAACAGTTGTGACTTTATCATAGGAATCGCTGCATGCACTCAGTAACTCTTCATTCATTGTCTGTGACAGAAATGCAAATTGTCAGTAAATTGCTGTGTCATCCACAAAAGCAGTTTAAGCTTTTTAATGCATAGAAGAAGCCAACGTGAGCACATGGCCTGAAAACACTGATGCCTTATTGTCAGGTCTCAGCTCAGAAGCCAGCATCTCTGAAGGCAAGGTGATGTCGACTGGTAACCTGCACATTTAGGAAGGCACCATCGAGGCTGGAAGGTTTAAGTGAAGGAGGTGTTGGTAGTAATTCCAAACTTGTGACCTCTACAAGACTGTTTAGGCAACTGATTTAAATCTTCAATCTCCCCAGGTTGTCCGGGGAGATACCACTCTATATTGTTGACGAATGATGAGGTTTATGTTAGGGATGCACCGATCCGATTTTTGCGAGTTCCGATCAGATACAGATATCTGAAATTTGAAAATCTGCAGATACCGATATTTGCCGATACCAAATCTATTTATGTGAACATTATTGTGACTATGGTTATTATTGCTGTTATAACTGTGTAAGATTTCATTAAGTTGTAATAAATTACCCATCCTTTCTCAAGTTACCTCCCCAACACAGTAACATTACAGATCTAACAATTTCAGGAAGTTTTTTTTTGATTTGGCACATTTTTCCCAAATGCAACTATACATGTGTAATTTTGAAACAAAGATCTTGCTGTTTGTGTTACAAAAAATGTCACACAGGTCCCTGGGCCCAGAGTGTTCCACGGGCCCCCCTTCCCCACCGCAACATTGTGAAAATTGTGAATGATACGTGTAAAACAACATTTCTAATATCTCTTAGCCGGTGGTACCAGTAGCAATACTCAAGACACTGTGGTGTAACTATCTGGCTTTTATGTACATTTTGTTTCATGTCCAAACTGCTGGTGCATGGCCTGTGTGGGCCCCACTAGTCTCCAAATGGGCCCCAAGTAGGCGTGGGCCCCTGGGCCTGTGCCCATAATGCCCATTGGATAATCCAGCCTTGCTCACACATTGTATTGAGCCGAAACAGATACTGATAACGGTATCGGTGCATCCCTAGTTTATGTCGAGGTTTATGATTTAGTTCCATTGACACATAAACATTTATTTAAAGAAAAATATGAGGGTCCAAATGAAGAAAAGGAGTCCAAAGACGGAAGAAAGTTGCTGTCCCTTTATAGCTGCTACCTGTTGACTGATGAGGGGTGACAGTGGAATGAAGGAGAGAGTAAATGCTGATTGGTTAAGCAGGGCGCAGTAACGCCCCATAGAGGACAAAATGAGTATTATGGGATAGATGGTGGAAAAACACAACTATTATGGGATGGTGATGCGTTTCAAGTGTCCAGAAGAAAATAACTGAAAACCTTGTGAACAGTATATGAATGTTTCAGAGCAACATTTGCTGCCATCCAGATGACAGTGTTCTCAGGGAAGGCCTTGAATATTTCAGCAAGACAATGCTAAACCACACACTGCATCTGTTACGACAACATAGCTTGGAGTACAAGTGCCAGATTGCTCGCAGCTGAAAATATTTGGTGCCCCATGCAAAACGTGTAAAGCAGACCTGGGACTCCTGAGCAGCTAGCATTATATCAGACTGCAGTGAACGTTTCTATGATGCTTCCACACTGTTGTCACAAGGAGTACGGATGCTCCACAGACTTTGACCCAGTTTTTTCAGAAGTGTTACTTCCATCATATTCAAATTAAGCTAACAGATTTATATTTTCTTTTTTTTTTATTGAAATATTGATTTCCAAGCTTTGTAAATAAAACGCCATTTTGGTGTAGTTTATGTGTTACACAATGTCTTAACATTTATTGGAATTGTAAGACAACTTCTTTGTGTGCTTTGTTTTCTTTTTTCGCAATATCTGTTAATACAAAAGCAATATGATATATTTTCCTTTAAACAGATTTAAATGCCGCAGATACTCACTGGCACAGCGCAAACTCTGCTTATAAAGACCCCAGATGAATTCTCCACACAGGTCACACCAGGTGAGATGTGTGTAACCGTAAGGCTGGAAGTTGTGACCCATGGCAGCCTCTCCTGCATGGTGATCCGTTGTCTCGATGCTGACGCTGTCTCCAATCAGACGGACAACGTGGTAGTGACTGGGCTGAGCTGGGTTTCCAGGCGGTGCGGCAACGTGGACAGCTGAAGCAGCCAGTTCGATGGAATCATTTACACTGAGGTCCTTCAGCTCAATCAGCTCACATTTAGACATCTTGTCTTTAATGCAGACACTGACATGTCATGTGAGTCCTTGTTGACCATCAGTAAGGGTAAGAGTCCAACCTAGTCGGGGAGAGCGAAGGAAAATCTGCACCTCTGCTTTGTGAATGTCTTCAGATTCAGCTCACTTCCAGATGTTTTGCAGGGAAACTGGGTCGCTCATCGAGGAGTCCTCACAAAAGCTGCAAAATCATACAATCGTGGTATTGTTTACAAGGTTTTCTTTACATATAACACAGATCTGATGTCTGTCAGACAACACAGTATCCTATTTTCAATGTTTGCAGTGAGCTTTAGGGATGAAAAAGCAAAAGATTAGCATTTATCTGATGCCAGGAATCATACGATTAAATCAAAATGTGGGACAAAATGACAAGTATAATCCTGAGCAATCCTGGGACAACTCATGCTATAATGCTGTTTATGACAGTAATAAATAAATAAATATTTACCATCAAAATTGAGCCGTTGCAAAATTCAATAACAGTTAAAACAAATAAATAAAGCTGAAAAATAAATGAATGAATAGGCATCATTTGTCTTGTAAGATGTGAACAAGACATGGTGTGTGATGCGTATTACAACTCAGCAAGGCCACAGTTTAACTTTATGCTTTTTAGACACAGCTTCTTTATTTTCCTCCTAGACAGAGTTTTTTTTTTTTTAAATTTAGAAATTTACCAAGGTTCCACCATAAGGACACGTCGGATGATGTTCCTGAGGAACACCAAAGTGAAAGGTGAAACATGTCAACAAAGCTATCTACTTTCTAAAAATACTCTGTCCAGAAACAAACAAACAAAAAAACAAAAAAACAAAACAAACAACAAAAAAAAACAAGCAACTGTAGATGTAAATAATCAGAGTAGACATTATGGACTTCATCAAGCTATTTTATGCTTTTGTGCTCAAATCATTTCTGTACATTTAATCCACAGTGTGCTATTTACACCACAATGTGTATTTATTGACATTCCAGTGAAGGTGAGATGGACTGAATCAATGTTGCATTGTGGTATTTCTTGATTCTCTTATAGCCTACCAGTAAATAACCTGGCCACTCCTGGCACTGTGAAACATGCAGCGTCAGATTAACTCTTTATGGCAGCAAAAAACTTGGGGAATATATTTCCCTGTTGCTTCCTTATAGGAAGAATCAGCAGAAAATGTTTACAGGTGCATGTGAGAGTTTACTGAACGCAAGTGCCTTGCGGAGCAGAGTTATTGTGACTTGAATAAGAACAACCTGGGGCTCTTTCTGCCAAGTGGGTCACCCACCACACGGCGCAATTATTCACGCAGAGCAACAAGAGCTCATTGTAAGCGGGATCATCCTGACATGTTTTATCAGAACACTTCATTTTCGTCTCGGACTCGCGTGCGCGTTAGTCTAAAAACGATATATCATCCTGCAGTTTGATGTTTACTGTTAAAAGCAGCCCTGGGTGGAACGGGACGACCCGGTTTAAAGCTGCGGTCTGAAACGGGACGACAAAGTCCTTTCACAGTGACAAATGTTCACTCCTCCTAACAGATACACAGTTTTACAACAGCACCTTACCTCCTTTACTTCACTCCCGCTGCAATTTGTGGACGGTATTTTGCAGTTGATGATTTAATAGCGAACCGACCGCACGGGCACGCACTTCAGTTTGCGCATGCACATTGGGAGTGCGGGATTACGTCTAATCTCATATGTGCTCTGAAGCAGACAGAGAGGAGAGAAAGGCTGGAGGAATCCCCTCAGCTCATCATACACACACAGACACGAATGCAGTTGTAAAGACTACACACACACACACATATATGTATGTATGTATGTATGTATGTATGTATGTATGTATGTGTATATATATATATATATATATATATATATATATATATATATATATATATACACATATACACACACATATATGTTCAAATGTGTAGGGAGATTTTTTTTTTCATATTTATTCTGAAATGGTAGAGACCAGTTTGAAATGAATTGACAGATTAATCTTTAATGAAGGGTTGTTTGGAAATCACTCATGGAGGGGAAAAAACCTCCAGGCTCCTCAAACATGGCGGATGAAGATCTTGTCTTCTTTATCTCCACTCAAACGAGACATTTGTGAGAAAGTTGCACTAAAGTCTCGCTGTGTGCCAAATTCTTACTTCTTTTACACAGTTTATGTTTGTAGAGAGAGAAAAGGAAGCTGTCAAGCCATGGGACAGTTACTGGTTGTACTGGTTATTGTAATTCTGATTTGATGTTATATGTAGTTACTACAGACACTTTTTTTTCATCCTTATATACATCCACATGAATGGATGCACCAGCGGCAACTTTGAACACTGAGTTCAGAGTGTTGCCCAAAGGCACTTCAGCATGTGGTCAATGGAAGTCTGGGATTGAACAGTTGACCTTCCAGTGGGCAGAAAGCCACTCTACCTCCTGGGCTAAAGCCAACATGCAAACAAAGCCAGATGAAGGCAGGCAAAGACTTTGGATAAAAAAGATCAGCGCATTTCACCATATGACACATATTCCATCTGTAACACATGGTGGTGTTATGTTGGAGAAGAATTTTTTTTTTGGGCCAATTTTGCTGCAACTTGACTACAACGGTTTGTAATTATGAGTAGAATGATTTCTAAATCATGTCCGCATGTTCTAAAGAACATCCCGCAGCATCTGTCCATGAACTTAATCTCATGAGAAAGTGGGTCAAGCAGCAGGACTCTGGTCTTAAGTACTCAAGCTGATGTAATGAGTAAATTTGTGAAACGAATGTTTTGGGATTTCAAAATCCTGTTCTTACCTAAATAGAAACACTGCTGAAGAATGGAAGAAAGCAGGCTACGGAAGTTAAATGTGCTTTCGGTGTTTCACTGCAGTCTGTACTTGTAGCTATCAGATAATTATAAATAGATAACTTCTGTTACTTAATTTCACTACAGCGACGAGTCTTTATATTAAATATTCTGCATTAAATATTTGTATCTTTTGTAAGGAGAGACAGAAAGTGGAAGAATTTTCTTAATGGCTATGTTGTTATCTGTGCTGGAAGCTCCAGTGTGTGGAGGCCTTGCAGAGTCACAAGCTTATTACAGAGTAATTGGAGCACAATGACCAGAGAACAGCTGACCAGTCAGCTTCAACTGGATGTGGTATTGGTGGTATTAGTACAATACCTAGATCCTGTATAAAAACAACACTTATAACACTGTCATCTTCATGATTTATCATTATTATGAAGCCATCTGTTTGGTTCTAAATTCACAATTTCAATCAATCCAAAAGCTTGCATTTTACCAGAGTCACAGTACATTACTCTGAGTTGCAATGAGAATCAGGGGTCCTGAAATGGATGGTCTCAGGAGAGTCTTCATCTCAGCTTTGCCGAGTCAGCTGGGACTACATGATGAGACAGGAGACAAAGATAGTAGAAAGACTTAGGCAAGAATTCCAACATACTTAAACAATTTACCTGCCAAGTAATTTGTAATTTTCATGAATAGTTGGTGCTGTAACCTTACTGTCTATTTTCAACCAATTGTTAGAAATTAAGTGATCAAAGTGATTTTTTTTTTTAAAATAAAACATAAACAGTACAATTACATTACTGTTTCCCAAAAAGGCTTGGATGTAAAACAAAAATGAAAACATAATGCGGAATCTGAAATCATTAAAACGTATTTAAAAATAATTTAAAATCATTAAATTGTATTTAAAAATTATATGGTTACATGATATGCTAAAATGTTTTTTTTTTTTTCCAGACTTAACATTGAATTTGATGGCAGCTAATCTTAAAAAACAAAAGGAAAAAAAATTAAGTCAATTCCATTCAGCACATCTAACATAAACATTTTGAGAGGAACGTATCCTGTAAACAAGGCTGCATTGTTGTAAAATGTTATGTATTTTGTCTTGCACCAAAAGACTGTACTTTCAATGTGTGGATGTAGTGATGCAATAAATGCACAACTGATTTTAGAAACATTTCTGGATCCAAATCCTGTTTTAACTGAGTGCTGTTTGGGGGCCAAAGGGTGTCTCTGTCATTTAATATTAGCTTAGTTTATTTTCCCTCTCTCTTATTGTTATTAACAAAGATTTAGATTTACATTCAAATTTATTTTGTTGTCTACAGAATATGAAATGAAAAATTAGGGGCAAAATGATCAATTCAAACCATTCACTATTCAAAATATGGAAAAACTAAAAACAATTAATTCAAACTGTAAAATATAAATATCAAGTTCTGTGTAATAAAAGTATTAAAAAAGTACAAATAATCACTAAGATAAAATTTGCGCATAGCCTCTATACATGTGCAGGGGATCCACAGTTATATCAGAATGAGATTTATTGTCAACATACAGTGTACAACGAGATTGGGGATTGTGATATTATATAGTACAGTAAAAAAAAACAAAAAAAAAAAAAAACCTCTCCAAATGTTACCTTCCTACTTTCATTAATTTATTAACAAAAATTATGAAAAAAAGGATAAATAATTTATGTGATATTGTCAAACGATTTAGAGGTTTGAGATGATTGATAAATCAGTGCGTTCTGCTTTCTAATGACATTTTGCACAATTTCTTAAATTTGAAGGTAACTTGTGTAATACTGTTTTCCAAAGCACGTTTAAATCTAGTTAAAAAACAAAACAAAACAGAAAAAGCCTCCACGTCAGCCAGCAGTGATGCATCAAGATCCCCAAAATAAAGTATATCACTTCCGGTCAACGCAAGTTCAGAATAAAGGCGTGAAAATATTAGGCATTTAACAGACTATTAACATTTACATTTAAGAGTAAAATTTCAAATTACATTTATATATTATACAGTCTATTTTAACTTTATGAAACAAAGTACAGATTTGGTTCTGATTACTGAAAATAATATACAAACTATACTGAAAATGATGATACATAACAAAAACTATGTCCTTGATATTACATCTTTGAAATAGGGTTCTTTTATAAATTCAGCTTGTTTTTGATAAAAGTTTAGCTTCATTTTCTAAACTGCTTTGTCTGACTGGGTTGTGGGGAAGCTGGAGCTTATCCCAGTAAACATTGGGTGAGAGAGAGGGTACACCCTGGACAGGTCATCAATCCATCATAGGGCCAACAAAGAGAGACAGACAATGATTCACGCTCACACTCACTCCTGGGGACAATTTAGAGAAACCTATTAACCCAACATGCATGTCTTTGGACAGTGGGAGGAAGCTGTAGTACCTTGAGAGAACCCACACATACACAACTGATGATCAAACCAGCGACCTTCTTGCTGTGAGGCCACAGTGCTTACCACTATGCCACCGTGCAGCAAAAGTCCAGCTTATTAAAATTTTTAAAAAAGTATTACAAAGCAATAGTGTGCAGCTCTGTGTTTGCACGTTTCCTGTGATTATGACTTTTTTCTGTGCTGATGCCAACTGCTCTGTGAAAAGCTTCAAAACACAAAACCACAAAGTGAGCACAGTAGGCTACACACCACTGAAGTGTGATGGTAAAGTTAGTGTGGGTTTCATTAAAGGAGCTCTATTATGCTATTTCTAGTTTTCTGAGCTTTCTACAGTGTTATAGTGTTGAATACTTATCAGACCTATGAGCGGTGCTGTATTATTTTTTTTTAAATAAAATTATCTAAATGCATGTTAGAGTTTTCCAGCACGGTCTATGTTCGGTTTCCATCGCGACGGAAAAAACTGAGTTTAGAGAGTTTTTTTTTTTTTTACCTTGCAATTTTAGTGACGTCCTGGGGGAGGGACTCAGTGATTGGTCATCTTCGCTAAGTTGTGCACGTTCACGAGAAGAAAGCCACACCCACCTTCACTGCTCAGAATTACTACTTCGAGCAGTTGACCAATCACGCAGCCCACAGGCAGGACATAGGGCGGCCCTTTCTCTGTTCGCTTATTTCTGCAAAGGCTGATCTGAGAGGATCAATACAAAATGAATGAAGGGGTTTGTTAAAAATGCTTGAATTTTTCTTACTCTTCTGGACTTGCATATTAAAATAAACTAGCCTGAAATGTGCATAATAGAGCCACTTTAAACATCTGATGCAAGTCATCAGGGCAAAGGTAATAACAATATAGATTTGAGATTCCACAAATAAGTGCCATCAATTAAATTAGCCTATCTGATTATTTCCTTAAGTGGTACTAGAAATGCCAATTTCGCTTAGTTTTGGAAACTAATTTATTTTGAAAAATTAACCGGAAGTTGCCCCCTGTCGCTCTTCGTCGTTCAGCAGAAGTCAAACTCTTTAAAATGACGTGGAATATGTTCACGTTTTGTAAGAATGAAAATGACAATTATTTGTTTGCGAATGAATCCATTTGCATCTTGTTCTGTGTATTTAAATGAAGCAGGAAAACATTCGGGCCGGGCAGGTAACCAGTAGACTTTTAGTCCATTATTACTTCCGCTTTATTGACCAAACAAGTCGCAAAGTTCACGTTGGTACCAAGCATAGGCTGTAAATAAAGAGAGAGGTACCACGCTGGTGATTTGAGTTTAAAACATGGTTCACAAGAAAGAGTCTGAAACCGAGCCTCGGCTGTACGGTTGGATCAGAACAACCTCTGCAGCTCTAACTCACCTCATCTCCGCCAGCTTCACTGTGTTTGTCGCAATCCTGTCTCGGCCAGGAACAAGTGAGTGTTAAATAATATTAACACCTTTTCGTGTTCAATCTTCATTTTATGCATCATTTTCTAACTACGTCATTTGTACTTTCTTTCTTTTAGGTTGGTTTTCTTGGCATCCTTTCCTGATGACACTTGCTGTAAGTAAGCTGAAAGCTGTCCAAACATCCCATTTTAATAATTGTAGAGTATTTATACCGTCAGATAATCAGTAAATAGAGTCAGCAACTTCCGGTGCCTCGCACGTCAATTTCATATGCTAAATATAAAGTCGCAAGTAGCTACATTTCATGTGTTTTACATAAAACTAAAAATACAAACGGTGAAACAATTACAATAATAACAAAATTCAAATGTGGGCCCAAAAGCCATGATAAAACTTTTTATAAAATTCCTTTAAAATATTTTTAACAACATGCAAAAGTGGATTTTATGATATTGGTAGCCTACAAGAGAAAATAAATATTTTAAACCTGGATTAAAAAGTGTCTACATCTGGGTAAAATTTAATCTCCACTTTGCATCATAATTGCTAATGCTACTCCGCATGTTTAGACTAGACTGGTTTGGACTTCCCAGTTCAATGATCTAAATAGTCCCAGGTTTATATTTTCTGACCATATCACTGATGTATTCTGGGTCTAAACTGTTGTATAATATCTAAGATGTCATTGGGGTTTCATTATGTGACTGACTGGATTTGTTTGGTGCAGTATTAAAACCAACTTCACTCTGGTGCAGACCAAAGAAGCGGACTCTGGTGAAAGCCGGGGGTCTCAGTTCTCCTAAAGTGACCAAGCAGAAAGTGAAGATGCCCCCTGCAACAAAGCATCTAGAAGAATCAAATCAAATAAAATCAAACTTTATTTTTAGAGCATTTTTCCACACAGATGCAATTGAAAGTGTTTTACATTTCACACGTATGCACACACTAACACAACCACACACACAGCCCCACCCTTCCCCTAACCCTTGAAGGATGTGATGTTTGTTTGGGTTGGAGGGAAAACAAAGCCAACAGCATGTGTTCAGAAAAATTATGGTCTGCACAATGCAGTAAAATTAGGAACCCCAAGACCAGAGTCCCACACAATCTGTTTTTTTCTGACCTGAATTCCTCACAGTAACCAAACCCGACCTGTTAATATCTCCTACTGAAACCTAGACGCAACCCAACTGCTTTATGTTTAACCTGTGACCCAATCCGCATGTTAAGACATTAAATAATTGTATAGACTGTTTGTAAAAGGTACATACACCTTCATGACTCCTTCATTTAATTCCTTTTTACGTATTCGTCATTATATTTAACATGATTCTTGCTTTGTCATCATTTTCATTTACAATTAAAAAAAAGGAAAAGGCAGCAGTAAATGTATTTGAAGGTTTATTTTAAGCAGAATTTGCTCTTCAGGTTTTTTTATCTAACCTTTGTATATCACACTGAACCGCCACCTCCTTATAGTCTGTTATTTGACTACTGGGGATTTGTTTGCTTGGGAGATCGCTACAATATCCTCCGTCATCCTTGTGTATTTATTTATTTTATATCTTACTGGCTGTTCTGGATGGCGACAACTTTCCTCACAGTATAAGCGCAAACTTTGGAAATACTGTCAGGGCTTCCCATTAAAGGCGATCCTGTACACTTGTCATGTCCATAAAAATAAAGAGAAAGGGAGAAAGAAGAAAAAAAATTCCTGCGACCCGACTGCAATAAATATCTGCCTGCACATTTATTAATCTGTGTAATATTTTACCTTCAAAATTGGGTTTTTGTGAGAGCATTGCCTGTAGCATAAAGATGATTTAAAGGTGGAGTATGTAAGATTTTCAATATTTTCAAAATAAATTAACTAAAAAAATAACTACAATCATAATTAGTTTTTTTTAAAAAAAATGGTAGGTTCCAGTCTGTCCATATTTGATGCGTTATTAAATTTCAAGTTTAATTAATGACAAAGACCCTTCTTAAATGTTTGCCTACCAGTAAAAGAAAAAGGTGCCTTTTGTCATTTGTCATTAATTAAACTTATAATTTAATAACGCATCAAATATGGACAGACTGGAACCTACATTTTCAAAACACTATCTAATTATGATTGCAGTTATTTTATTAGTTGATTTTTTTTTAAATATTGAAAATCTTACATACTCCACCTTTAACTATGTGACATTATGTAATGAGATGACACTTCTTAAAAAAAAAAACAAAAAAAAAAACCAACAGTGAGGATGTTTCATCACTAGATGCACAAATGTGATTTAAAACTCAAATGCAGGGGAGAAGAAGAAGAGGAGCAAAAATGGGGATGAAAAAAATCTAATTAATGCTACAGTTCTGCTTGAAATAGACTGACGGCAGGTTTAAAGCTGTACTGTGGTCAGACAAATTAAGAATTGATCTGGCTTTTTCAGTCTGTACACGGCTCAAGTGAGCATTTATGGGATGCAGTGGAGTGCAGGGTATGGGAAACTCATATTTTAGAAGGCTAAACTTGTAGAAAAAGCCAAAGTTTTGGAACAAGTGGTGCCATTTGGGGAAGATCTTGCTTATTTCAGCAAGAAAAAGTCATGTGCTGGTTTAAACTGGTCTACCTTCATTCCAGGCTTGTCTTCCACTGGCAGAAAATGTTAGATGTTTAATTTTCAAATATGATGGATAAATAAAAACATGTAATGTCTTACTTCTTTCCTTCCTCAGTTTGGCTTCCTCATGACGGAAGCCATCCTCCTCTTCTCACCCCATGGCTTTTTCACCAAGACGTTATCGCACAAGACAAAGGGCCGTGTTCACTGGATCCTGCAGAGCCTGTGTGTATTTTGTGCAGTCCTCGGCCTGGCTGCCATCTTTTACAACAAACATCTGAACAGTAAACCCCACTTCACCTCGTGGCACGGTCTGCTGGGCCTTCTCACCGTGTGTGTGGTTGCTGCGCAGTCTTTGGCAGCCGTGCCTCTCATTTACCATTCTTTAGTCAAAGGCTGGTCCCTCGCCAAGCTGAAACGCTACCATGCAGCGTCTGGACTCATCACCTACCTGCTTGGCGGCTGCAGCCTGCTCCTCGGGCTCTGCTCTGCATGGTTCACGGCGTCTGTCGGGGAATATACCTGGTACCTGTCAGCGCTCTGCCCAGCGCTCGGTGCTCTCATCATAATGAACCAAGTCTCCAGGGCTTACATTGCCAAACAGCGATTGCAGTCCTGACAAAAACAAAAAACAACCCACATTTCTCACAGCTTCTGTACCAGTGCAGGCATTGCCTCAGAGATTTAATTCATTCTGTAACTATTAAGTTATTGCTGTGATTTATACAAAACGTCTACTGTGACATGCTTCAGTCCTGCCTTTTTATATTTGTTTTGCTGCTTTTTGTTAATGATTCTGTGACATTTAAATAAATCCCAAGATAAAATAATTGACGGTGTTAGTGATTTACTCTGCAGTAGAAGAGTGTTTTATTGTTAAAATAACATTGATAACACGGTCATATTTAACTTTGATTTTCGGCTGCATGTATGAAATTCTTACTGGGTCAGCCACTAATGGGTCAAAGTGAACAAAAAAAAAAGTCTATAAAAAAAACGCAGTTACAAAAAAACCCCAAAAAACCAAAAAACATTTTACATCATAAATAAGTACATTTCAGACACTTTAACTGAAATTAGGGACACAACTCATGTGAGTGAAATGCAGTAAGTAATGGGGAAAAAGATATTCCAGAGAAACAAAAGATGCCGTTTCCAACTAATAGAATAACAGAATAAAGTCCACAGGGTCGGGTCAGTTTCATGTACCTTGTAAAGTTCACATTCACTTTACAAAGTACTAGCTCGACCCTCAGAGTCTAAAGCAAACCAAATCAGAAGTCCGCGTGACATGCGTGAAAACCACAGAGCGCTCGACTGAAATGAAGCAGCCTAACAGACAGAAACAAGGAGTCCGTAGCAGATAAAGAGAACAGTAATCAGGATGGCAGGGGCATAAAAATCCCCTTCCATGGATGCAACTCCTTACGGAATGATCCGATGTCTCCGGTTATCCAGTGTTTTCTAATATTTGCTGCATCTAGACTATTTTCGCAATGAAGGAGTGTGACTTTCCTAAATCTAAACACCCCGAGGCATCAAGACGACATAGAAACAGACGGCTACGGAGAACAGCAAAGACCTAAACTCCCTAAAGTAACGCAAACCTACACCGATTCAGATCACTGACAGGAACTACTTACACTACACTGCATTTAAGTAAAGAGTGACCATGTAATGGCACTGTCAGTTCTGTAAGGCCACCGCATCACCTGACCTGGTTCTGCCACAATCACAGGCAGTCGTACTGAAATATTAAAGAGATCTTTTGGGATGGTTGGTGGCTACAACGTAAGGTTTCATTTTCTGAGGCTGCACAGATGCAGATGGTTTTCTATGGTTTAGGTATTATTTGCTCTAAATAAATGGTTATAAGTGTTTGGGACACTTGTGTCAGAACTGGGGTTCAAAAGAACAAAATAAAATAGAGACTAATTGTGAATGAACGTTGTAACTTAACTCCTTGGTTTGTGCTCATTTTGGCTTCCAAACTTGTTGCTTTCTGGCGCTGAACTTTCGTTTTGACTTTGACATTGACTTGTAGTTGTTCTAACAGATGGGTGGAAAGGATGCATTAAAAAATAAATGCAAATACTCAAGACCCCTTTGTGTTACTTAAGGCTAAAAATGAAATGAATCCATGCCCCACCGCCCCAACAGCCAACATGAAAATACATTCATTTTAGTTTTCAGGGAAAAGAAAAAAAGAATATAAAATTGAACAGAAATTTGTTTCTCCAGCATCGATGCCAGGGCGGGTTTATCATCATGATCATCGGCGTAATAATAAACCATCTCCCTACAACCAAAATCTACACACCGCACAGTTTTGACTTGCAATATAAACAATGATAATGACTTATTTACAAAGTATCAACATGTTGAGTTGTATCACACACACGTTTCGACAGAGGGTGCTACAATGTCTATCAAACTGCTAAAGACTAAAATATGCTCAGAAAGCCTAAAATTTCTGTTGTTAAAGGTAAACCTTGATGGATTTTCTCTTAATATATCATGGATTGTAACAAACCCCCAGTTTACCTATTGTGACTTTTCTACTCTTTTCCCACCACAGTGAAGGAAACTGGGAGTTCAGCATTAAAGTGCAACAAACAAAATGTTTGCACTCAAATATTTTGCCACAGTACATTATGAGAGAACCCACCACGAAGCCGTTTCAATCACATCACTTCATCTGAAGGGACAAAGTAAAACTGCACAGCCTGGCCTGTTGTAAAAACGGAGCAAAGGGGGGGCAGCGGACAGCCCCCGAAAGATTCAGCAGGTCCTCATGACAAGGATCTTTCCCCACCGCTTTGTTGTTCCAGCTGAACACGTTTGGGACACTCAGTTGTACAGATTTTGTTACTCTGGACTGTGAAGTCGTCGAAGTAGGAGGTGATTCCCTCGCTTGCCAGGAAGAGTCTGTGCGTTAGCTTTAGCGATAGCATTAGGAATGGGAAAATCCGGAAAAACTCAAGTGTCAAAATGTGACTTCATCACACTTTTTGCTGACTTTTATTATTTTGTAGGCATTCAGGATTAAACTTTCATGAATTTATTCATTCAAAACATTTTCATTTGTTTAGATTTACATTCATCCAAATCACCGAAGCTTCTTTTTTTTCCCATAATGATCATATTTGTATTCAGTACAAAAAAAAAAAAAAACCCCACAATGGGCTATAAGATAATTCGACAAAATTTGGTGAATTTCATTCCCATTCCTAATCTACTTCAGGTAAAACGACTTCTGTGGGACTTTTTCAGATGCTACTGTCCTGTCACTTCTATAACGTCGTCGTCAGAACTGTCGCCTCCATTTACTTCACTTGGATGTCTGTCTGGTTGGGTCAGAGCAGCCCCGAGCAGGCTGGAAGTCGGGTTGTTGAAAGGCGGCAGAAAGCTGGATGGAGCAGAGTTGGAGCTGGGAGCAGAGAACCTCCCGGAACCCGGGAGGAGAGGGGTGGGGAACATCCTTGGCTCAGAGAGCAACGGCTGACTGTAACTGAGAGGGAAACTAGATGAAAGCAGGCCAGCCATGTTGGGGTTCATCAAGTATGGAGGCAAAGAGCCTGATGGTAGGGAAGAGGAGGTTGCAGCGGAGGGTGTAGACGACAAAGGAATGGTGGTAGACGCAGAGGAGAAAGCTGAGGATGAGGATGGGGTGAGAAGGTGCCCGTTCCCTGTGGCAGGTTGTCTCAGTAAGTCTGTTCCTGCTGAAGGGAACATGGTCTGCAGATCAGCCAGAGTTTGTCCTGGTGTTTGAAGGAATGATGATCCACCACCACCACCTCCCATGAGAAGTGGGTGACTCATGTGACCTAGGTTCCCCAGAAGGGAGGAAGAGTTCAGACCCACGGGAGGAAAGCTGAGAGCACTGGAACCCATTGACAGTCCAGGGAAATGGGCTGCGGAGGGCGCACGTTTGCTTCCTCCTTGTGAATTACCATGGCTTTCGTTATGTCTCCGTTTATTGCCTCGCATCTCTAACGCCGAACTCAGCAGGTCATCGCCAAGTTGCCTGCTGTGATCCCCCGTCTGTGAGCCACCTCCATCCCCTGCTGGCATCAGCGACACGTCTGAGGGTGATGGCATTAGGTTTCCCGTGCCTGCAGGGGCGTCTCCTGTGGTTGAGGTGTAGCGGCTGAGCTCTCGGAGAATCTCAGAGCCTAAAGGAGAGGAGGAACGCTGCTCATCACTTGGGGAGCGCTGCTGCTGATCCACAGGAGATGAACAGCCATTACTGACCGGATGAATCATGGGGGGTTGGGTCTCTGTAAGATGATAGAAATGCAGTCACTGTTGGACGCAACATAGGAAACAACAATAATCCGGACTGGTAGGAGACATTTCTGCTTATGGAATATTAATATTTGGAAAGGTCAAGTGTGCAGAAAAAAGCATAGCTAAGGCAAATGTGCACTTCAAAGTAAAAATATGAGAAATGAAAAACATAAAACAGCACAAATGATGAGTTGTGACTTAAACTGGTTTCACCCAAAATGTTAACGAGTTGAAGAGACACTTGACATTTACTTCACTCAACGTGACAAGTCTGATGTCAGATCCTTCGGTACCGGCTTTACTTCTTATATTGTAGAAAATAAAATAGTGTCTATGTTCTTTGCACATTTGGAACACATATTCACACTTGATAAGGCAAAATTATGAACAAAGTTTGCACCTCTTGAAGCAGCAGCCCCCCCTGCCACTGGCCTGCTGATTTTCCCAGATCGAACAGCAAAAATCCTTCCATCATTTGTCCTGATGTAAGTACCTGTGTTGGAGAAAATACTGGATGATTAGAGGTTTTTCTTTTATTAACAAAGATGACTTCATGTGATGTTGCAAATACCTTTAGATCCTCGAATAACGTGGATGCTCTCTCCTGCATTTATGCAAGCTTGAACATCTGTTGTGCTGTTGGCTCCTGGGATTACAATATCTGTAGATTCAGATAAACGTCACACGTTACGAGTCTGATGGTTAGATTCCTTTTTTCCTGAGTAACTTTTGCCCTTGTTATTAAAACTAAGTACCTAAATATGTGACATTAAGGGAGTGATTAGGTCAGTTCAGATATATGAGCATGTACAACTACTACACGTTACCTGTTGTGGTGACAATTCGTTGCACGTAAACTCCAGCTTTCTGCAGGAAGTTGACAGGGAGGCTGCTGGCAGAGCTGGAACCGGCCATGCCCATGCCGACTTGCCGAGGCATCATCGGGATTGGCGTCGACTGGATGGGTCTGACGCTTGCTACTGGTTTGTCATCCGGCCGAGTCAGGTGGCGCCTGAAAATAAATGGAATGAACTCATGAAGAAGTCACATGCACGTACTTCAACACCAGTGTCTACTTAGAAGGCCCATTCAAAAACTAAGAAAAGTATAGCTGCAGCTGTGTAATTAAAAATAGCTGGAACATGGTGTAAAATGTGCTGCACCAGTTTGGTTCCACTGGACGAAAGAGGAGCTGGATCATCAATCTCGATATCAGGTTTAAGTTAAAAAGTCTGCATCTCTTAGAGCAGTGATCCTCACTGTTAACTCAACAAGAGCCGCATTCAATATACTAAGACAAGAGGAAAGCCGCCACCCCCTAAAAAAAAAGGCATTCCCACGCGACGTATCCTGCTGCGTTGCCAAATCAGTAACATTCAGCTTTTTAGCAAGGAATGACTATCCTAAGTATTGCATGGAGTGACGAAATTCTTATGCAACATTATATGGTGAAAACACAATAATTCTTCCAGAATGTGGATGTTTCTTTTTCAATATATATACAGAGTTACCGACTCTTTGGCAGAGCAGCTCTTTGGAGGAGTTCAGTGCAGCTGAAATTAGCCAAAAATGGCAACTCTGACAGGGTCAGTTAGGGCAGTTACGACAGCAAAGTTTCTGCAAGCAGCCTGCAGCTCGTTTGTGGAGAGAACTACACCGCTGAGGATCATTATGACTTGTTTAGATAGCATTTTCAGAAAGCCAGTGGCTGCTTTACGAGCCCCAAGTCAAGAATCAGTGAGCCGCATGCAATGAGGAGCACTGTCTGAGAGTATGCAGCTTCATTACTACCCTTGAGACTGGCAGCATGTACAGTTGCAGGTGGAATCTATGTTAAAAGGTAAATACAGGTTATAAAGCAAAGTATACTTTCATCCAGAAAGTCATTTCCAGGGGAAACGCTGCAAACATCAACAAGACATACTTCAAACCACATATTGCATCTTTTGCAACACAGTTGGAAAGTCCAGGTGCTGGACTGTAGTTCAGATTTTCCACCAATTAAAATATTTGCTATTTGCTGCATCATGGAATCCAAAATGCAACATATAAGACCCAGTAATGGTGAACAGCTGGAATTCTATATCGGACAAGAATGGGACAACAATCATCTCCTATTTACATAACTTCCCAGAGGTTTATGGACAACAGTTAAAATAAGAGGAATACTGGAAAGTGGCAAACACCACAGTGTGCCAACTTATATAAGACGTGTTACTACATTTAAGTTCAACAAATAAAATGTATCACTTTCAGCGTCTAACTTGTTTTTCTGTATTCTTTTGGGGATTTTTTTATAATATAAATTTGTTTATAAGTTTTCTTGATTCTTTACAATTTACACAGCATCACAGCTGTTTGGGATTCAGGTTAGAGACTGAAAAGGTGCAGAAAATCTGGAAAAGTTAACTGAAAGAAGGGAAAGCTAAAGATGCGGTTAAACCCACCAGCCACGTTGGTTAAATGCTGCAAAGCTTGCCAGAGTATGTTCATTTGTTGGGTAATAGGGAGCGTAAGAGGGCCGAGAGTAGGGTACAGAAGCTCGTTTCTCATCCTCGTAGCTCTTCTTCGCCGCTCTCTTCTCTGCTTTGGTCAGTTTTGACTCCTTCCGGTCCACCAGCAGAGACTCGTGATGGAAAGGTGGCTGGGGAGACATATGGTTTACAGGGAACTGAATTATAGATCAACAATCACGTATTTCATGGAAGTCATTCCTTCATACGTCAGGACAGCTGATATTTTCAATCAATCCTTTCTCCTTTATTTAAAAATATGCCCAGAAGTCAGAACTTTTAAGGTCTGATTTTACAGGGGAAACTAGTGAATTATTATAGTTTTCCACCATGCAAGGATTCCACTGACACTCATTTTCTTAAATATCTTTCAGCACCTGAGAATGGCGTCTATGTCAATTCTGTATGGAGACATTTCTGATCTTTTTGTCCCCTGTAACTTAGGACTACGACTAGCCAGAACTGTACACATCCAGCCACCCGCTCCTCCATTTCTTCATCAAGAAGTGTCAATGTTACTGGTTCCAATAGATCAACACAGAGATGGAAGAACAGTGAAACATGAAGATTTATTTTCTTCATATTGACTCCTGTATAAGAAATAAATAGATACATGTGGAGTTTGTATTTTGATATTTTAAGGCATAAAGGGCTCGACACATGGGGGCGACATCGCTCCTTCTCCATTTATTTCCTATGAAAGTTGCAGGATGGAACGAGACGAAAATGGCTGCCCTCCTCCACACAGGTGACAGATAGCATTTGTGCATGTGAAAAAACACAAAGTTGAAAAATGTTGAACTTTTTTGGCTGTTGCATGGCTCTACAACCAACATCGAGGGTTTCATTGCCGGATCAAGTAGAACCTAAGTTTTTCTGGATCAGTCTTGAGGTTCGCCATGAAATGATGAAATGATCACCAGGATGTTTCCTTGTTTTAAAATAGGATGAACCCACGGTTGTTTTTTAGTTTTGTAAAAGTTAAATCAGTGGTAAGATTTCTGTCAAGTCTATTAAAATCTTCTGACTCTTCATCCTTGATGCTTCATCTGTCCCATACTGCTTTGACAAACCAAAAATCTGGGGATGGAAAAATCGAATAAAAAAATTGAATATCGGGAGTTTTTGCTTCACAATTTCAAAATGTTTTTTTCATTTTTTTATTTGTTAAACAATTTCTTTTTAAATAAATAAAAATAATCCATTATAACATTTTTGTCATTTTTATTGTTTTTATTGAACTTTTTACTTGTCTTTTTACATTACAGCAGCAGAATGATGGTCTGGCTACTGTGTTGTTTTTCCTGATTGAAATCAAGAAAATAACTAGCAAAAAAGTTTTGAACTTTTTTTTTCTTTTTGTAAGTCTACAAAAATCAGCAATATTGAGGAATTATGAGAATCGCTATTTAAATTAAATCGGCAAATCTTAATCGAATCGGGACAAAAACATATTGTCCCAGCCCTACAATATTCCATACGTAACCATAAACTATCAAGTTTCTTGGAGACGAGCGATCCGGGAGCCTGACTGCCACTGTCGCTGCCGTTGCTTGATGCGTCCCGTGTTTGGTTTCACCTGTGTGGCGATGAATTTTGCCCGTTGCTGCCGTTTGTTGTCTCCCTCGTGTGTCGAGCCCATTAGTCTCGCAAAATGGATGCACTTGATAAAACTCTTGCATCACCGTTCATGTTTCTGTACCTTGGTGATGAGGTTCGGGTAAAGCTGACAAGCTTGATGTATCACTGCTTCAAAGTCCTGCAGGGATTCCACAGAGATTTTCTCGGCTTCAGGCTCCTCCTCCACAAAGTGAAGCAGCGACTCCACTTCCTTACGTGTGAAGTTCAGTACCGGGTTCAAGTCATCAACCACACGATCTTTAGAAAGCCAGATTCCAGATTTCAAGCAGTGCAAATTTAGGCAGGTGCTTTTTTTTTTTTTTTTTAAATAATGGAAAAATTTACTCGTGTCCCTCTTATGGACAATCAATCAGACAGCTGTTACCTGACATGCCCTGTTTGGAGACTTGTCTGTCATAGATCTTCTTCTCCAGGGTGAAGTCACAGACGAGGCGGTAAATATAACACGGTTTCCTTTGACCGTAACGATACACTCGGCATACAGCTTGGGCATCATGGCAGGGGTTCCAGGATGCATCAAACACCACGACGCGATTGGCCCCAATCAGGTTTACGCCCAAACAGCCCGCTCTGAGAAAGACGGACATCAAATATTTCAAACTGAGTAATAAGGAAGTGTAAGAAATGATGGAGCAGGAAGCAGAGATGCGTACCTGGTGGAAAGCAGGAACACCCATGTTGTGTTATTCTCTGGGTCATTAAACTGATTGATAAGCCGCTCTCTCTCTGTGGCTGACGTACTCCCATCCAATCCTGAAGACAGACAGACATCATCTCTTATCACTGACACCTGGATATGCTTTCACTTGCAATAAAGCAAAACAACCAAGATGTTAAATTTAGAAAAAAATGTTACAGAATTCTCCGTCATCTTTGCAAGAAGATAAATGAATGAAGGAATCTCTAACAATCCTGGCAATATTGTACAATATATGGTCTAAAAATGCCTCAAACCAAAGTGGTGTAAATGTTTGGGAAAAATTCATCTGTAAGATGCCAGTGATGAAGAAAACCTTTTTATAGCTGCTAGTTTGGAATAAAGCACAGCTTGGACTCACTGTAGTAGTTGAGGTTCCGAACCCAGTTTTGGTTTTGGCTGTCAGTGGAGACGACGCCTTGGGGCATCGGTCTCTTTGATAAGAAGTCCTCAATGACCGTCAGGGTGGATAAACTTTGACTAGAGGGAAGACAGATTATAAGTCAGTAAGAATAATGAGTATCCACTGATGAAGCTGTTTTGTTTTACTCTGCTCTTCTCGACAAGGCCTGTGCTTTCTGCATCCTGTCTGAAACGACAGACTCAAAATAACTGGAGTCTATCTTCATGACTACAAGGGCTGCATTTATACCGTAATCTTGCTCTCAGGAGGAAGCTGATTCAAGATATGCATTACTGTGTCAAAGTAAATTCACCTGGAGCTCAGCAGAAAATGGAAATGGTTATATGCACATGGTGAAAACCAGGCTGGGGTCTGATTCATCTCAGAATTAGTCGAATAATCCGAGGAAAACAGTAATGCCTGATGAATAGCTGTTCAAAAATAGCAGCTATCTACAGTTTTACACATTTTAAGGGAGGCCTTATGTGAATGAATATCTAAGGAACCCATCAACCGATGCTAAAAACAAACACCTCTTTCATCAGTCAGGAGAATTGAGGGGCGGCCTCCAGTATCACTTAAAAAACACACAGATGTGAAGATAGCTATCAGAGAAAGAGTCCTTCACTATAAAAACTTCCTTTTCATGAAACTACCAGGACCCTGATGATTCATTTCAAACAAAAAGTGTGTGACAGAAAAACACATAAGCAAAGGGGGAATAAAATGTTTGACTCGGGATGCACAGATCCACTTTTTGCGAGTTCCGATCCCATACAGATATCTGAAATTTGAATATCTGCCGATACCAAATCTGTTTATGTGAACATTATTGTGACGATGGTTATTACTGCTGTTATAACTGTGTAAAATTTCATTAGGTTGTAATAAATGACCCATCCTTTCTGAAGTTACCTCATCAATACAAATATAATAACATAAATAAATATAATAACATTACAGCTCTAACAATTTAAGTTTTATTTTGATTTGGCATATTTTACTCCAATACAACTATGCATGTGCGATTTTGAAACAGAGATCTAGCTTCAGTGCAACAAAAGATGTCACATCTTAACATTTAGGGCATTTATTTCTTTTAAAACATGTTTGAAGCATGTCATCAAAGACATCTGTGCTGGCTTAACTAGTGTAGTATCGGGTATTTGGAAACTTTTATTAAAACCAAGTGTGAGTACACACATGGTATTGCATCCTTATGTTTGACCACAGATATCTTTGTCATCAGAAATCATCTGCGTTCATAGGACACCGTGTTTGTGTGGTTTGCCTGAAGAAGCTCTAAAGTGAACAGGGCTGTTTTCATGTTTTGTTTCTTTCCCACATAATTGCTGGGGTTTGAACTGTGTTTGCGTTGGATGGAAATGCCTGGTAAACCCTTTTAGCACAGTGTCTCCCCATCATCTCGGTATGCTACATGTTAGGACTGGTTCTTCCTAACATGTGTAAAGATCTTCTGTACTGTACTTGTCTCATGTTCCCCCATAGAGGTCCCGTCAAGAAAAGCGTGATCATTTTGGTTATTTGAGCAAATTACTATAATGTATGCTGTAAATTTAGCACAATTTAAATACTATTTTTTGTCCCTAAAAAAACCTAAGATAAAAAACAAAACAAGAAAACAAACAGAAAATAAAAACAATCTGCTTTATCTGATCATGATGACAAATCAAACCACTTTATGTATAGATCATTTTTGTGAGATACATTAAGTGCAAATCTGTCATAACGAACAAATAGCTAGGAGGCGAACATCCTGGGGTGTGCTGTCCACACACTGACCGTTCAGACAAGTCTTGTCCTGTTTCTGTGTTTCAGCTGTTTTTAGAAATCAACTCATATCCACCAGCTCTTTTTTGGCAAGCTAGTTGTTTTTTTTTTAAAATAACCACTTAGTACTGATAGATAGGATGGCGTACACCGTTGATGTGTGTTTTAAGTAGATGCGTTTGTCTTTTTTTTTTGTTGTACTTTTTCACTCTTATAGTATGAACACAGGTACTTTGTCAGGTACTTTTTCACTCATCTGTTTAAGGTTTTAAGTTAATGCAAGCAGGGACACGGTTTGCCATGGAGTCTCGCTCTAGACTTGGGTTCGCGAGGAGCGACGGGGGCCGTCGCTTTATGAAACCCTGTTGACCAGTGGAGCTGTGGAGTTCAGCATCTATCTGAAGGGCACTGGTGATGTCAGGAATTAGATCCCACATTTTCAGAATGGTGGCTCCATCTCCTGGAAGACTAATTTAACCAAAACACAGCCAATCCCTTCCATAAGCTGTTCAGTGGAGGGTCTGTGTTTAATGTCATTCACGAACATGGGACCGAGGACTTACCTAAAAACCAAAATCTTGTCTCTTCTCCTGACACTTTCATCAATCAAGTGGAAGAGCAGAACCATCTTGGCCGAGTTCTCCAAGACCCCTGTCCGGTAGGTGGACATTACATCCTTTGCCTGAGACACAAATGAATCTTTAAACACTGAGTGCTGGCCGGAACGTGATTCTTCCGGCTAAGTAAAGAACACACAGCTACGATGGAGGTAATCTGGTTTTACATGACATTTGCTTGTGACATACCCATTCGTACGTGATGACCTGATTGGCTCTATCCTGAGAGACATTGAGTGTTTGCAGGCTGCTGTTTACTTTGCTGTTGCTTGAGTCTACTACTTTGGTCTTCAGGCCAGCCCCAGGTGCCGGGCAGCGAGGGTTACTGGCTGAGGTGATGTCATCGAGGTCCAGGTCCTGCTCGTTGGCCTGATTCTCCTTCTGCAGAGCTTCATAGAGGACATCTGGGTGATTCCAGATCTGTGCAGATTAACAAATGACATGTCTTAACAAAGGTAAATGAGTCAACCTGGTGTCCAGCAAAGATCAGAGGAAAACGGCATCACCTTGCAGCAAACGCAGAAGGCTTTGAGTGGGTTAAGGCCAAGCCAGCCGCTGTTCCCGGCTTCTCGAAAGCGCTTCATGAACTCAGTGTACAGCGCCCTCTGAACAGGTGAGAGGCGCACCAAGATCACATGCTCCTCTTTGGATGGAAGCTGGTCTCTCAGTACATCATGACCTCTCCTGTCAACCAGAAAAGTACCCCACACATTACAGAGATGTCAACATCTTCCAGAGCACCACATTTTTAAATCATGGTGTCCAATTTCTTCATGTAACAGGAAGTTTACCTCTGTACAAAACCCTCCAACAAGCTGTGCAGCACGTGACTGCGGTAGCGCATCAAGCGAACATCCTGGGGTGTGCTGTCCACACACTGACCGTTCAGAATGGGACGTTCAAACATGTTGCTGAACTCCTGACGCGTGCCTAAAAAGTCAGGCCTGACAAAGTCCACCATGCACCAGTACTCAATCAGGTTGTTCTGCAGCGGATATCCTGTCAGAACCACCCTGCGCCTGGAACGGATGTTCTTCAGGGCCTGTGACGTGCTGGCGTGATAGTTCTTTATGCGATGGCCCTCATCACAGATCACCACATCCGGGCCAGGTCGTGCTATGGACTTTTCTATCCCTAAAGTAGAGGAATGAAATTTAAAGAGCGATTAAATTAAAAAAAAAAAAAAAAAAAAAAATCCTTTTGGGTACTTTCCTGTCCTTGTAGTTAACAACAAATAACCTCAAACATTTAAACAGATTTTTAAGGTTAAATGAAGAACAAAGTCTGGTCGGCTTTGATGTTCATAATGATGTAATTTCAGGATCTAAATGTGTCACAATACACTCACATTTACTTATAGCACCTTATAAACTGAAACAGATTCATATTAAAAGCCCAGATTTTTTAGTTTTATATGTTTTTTTTAAAAAGCATCTCTGACCACTTGTCTTTGTGGCTACCTTTCATGAGTTCTTGTTGTCTGTCCTCTTCATCCAGATCAATAATGACCGGTCCAGCTGGTTTTTTTGATTTCCTCTTCTTGCCCATCACAAAGCTCTTTTTCATGGTCAGCAGGCGGTACATCTCATAACCCATCAACAACACACCCCCATCTCTGGACCACTCCTCCACTACCTTGGCCCTGGCCAGTGTCGTTCTGTGGGTTATAAACAGTGAGAGTGAGTAACAGTTCAACCATTTAACCATGAATATGTAACCCAGCATGCCCCTTACTTATGTTCATCGTTGAGGATGTGAACTTTGAATGTGCGGCCTGTCACAAATGAAGGATCGGTGTCAGGAGGAAGAGCCTCCTGAGGTGGAAGCCAGAGGTTGAACTCTGTCAGCCAGTTCTGAAGTGTGTTCACCTTGTGTAAAGGAAACAAAACAGAGAGAAATAAAACACCAAACACTGAGGAGATACAAGAATAATCTAAAAGCCATCACATATATCTTTTATCAGTCTCTGATTACTCACTGGGACAATGGCCAGCACAGTGTGAGCCTCAGTGTTTCTCAGCAGGATGTCGATGAAGGAAATTATCTGTAGTGTCTTGCCCAAACCCATGCTGTGAGCGAGGATGCAGCCAAAGCCGCTGCTGGTTTTGTATCGCTCCAGAGACTCGATGAGGTTATCATAGAGAAACCGGATTCCCCCAATCTTAGATACGAAGAGAAAAAGTTTATAATATAATTTATAAAAACCGCTGCACTGTGATTTTCTGCTACTGAGCAGTTATACTGTGAATTGGAGAGCATCACGAGACAAAAGCCATACTTGATGAGGTTTGACAGCCTTGGCTAGCTGCGGGGCGAGGAAAATGTCCTTCTCCTCTGCAGGGTGATTGATATTAACCAGCACTCGGCCCTGAGCATCAGGCAGGTTCAGCGAATCATTGATGTGAGCGCCGCTGCTCTCCTCTGAGCCGGTGCCGCCTTCAACTTCTTCATCAGCCGATTCGCTGCTTATCTGCAGGGCGTCTTCGTCCCCAGAACTGAGCTCAATTACATCTGCACCATCATTGGCGAAGTAAACCCTGTGTTAGTGCTTTCCCCAAATCCCATACTGCTTAAAATGAAACCAAAATATAAGTGCTTTAACTTCATGGAACTATAGTTTCACCTACCGTCTCTAATGGCAAGTGGAGGCAACTGTGGCTCCACTTTTTCATCTTCCTCACCACTGCTGTCCAGACAGATCACATCTTGCTTGCCCAGGAGAGCCGGGACCAACTGAGAAACGTCTCCTAACAATGCCGCAGCACTCACTGCTGGAAGGATGAGAAGTGAATGGGAAACTTAAAAGAGAAGAACCAACATAAAATATTACAAATGTCATCAAGCTGAAACTTTTGTCACAATTCTGATAGAACACGGTCACCTAGTTGAGAGTCTGGGACAGCTGGAGCTGGTGTAGGAAAGTCCTTCCTCTGCTGCTCCAGTCGTTTGCGCCTCTCCATCTCTTCCTGCTGAGCTGCCTTAGTCCCTGCCTCCAGCTGATCCTCTTGCAGCAGCTTTCTATAAGCATGTAGAAAAACATTTGTTCGTTAAGAGAATATTACAAAACATGCCTGTTAAACAAGATAAGTAGATCAACTTACCTGATGTTCTTTCTCATGTTTGCAGGTTTAGATGGCTTCTGGGGTTTGGAGCCTTTTGAAGACTTAGATGATTTGGTTAATTTGGATGATTTTTGCTTTTTTGTTTTATTGGAGTGTGGTTTGCTCTGGCTTGAGTTGTCCGGGCTTGTTGGAGGCTGAGAGCGAGAAGCAGGTCTGGAGGACGGACGGGATGTGGGCTGTGACGGAGGATCGGAGGAAGTCTCTCTAGAGGTAGCTGAAGTAGAATCCTTGCCATGCTGAGCCCCTTCTATTCGACTCTGGGCACTTGAAGGTCGGTCTTGAATAAGAAAAATAAGAAAAGGTAGTTTAACTAAAGATGTTTCATCACTGATTTAATTACAGTTTAAACAGAAAAACCGGAATGGATTTAAAGCCCATTCTACTATCCAGGGGAAAATAAAGAAATTATTTATCACTCACCAACACTATCATCTTCATCATCTCCATCATTTTCATCCTCATCTTCCTCCATGTCCTCATCGTCTTCTTCCTCTTCTTCTTCATTTTCCATGCACTCCTCTTCACTATCAAAACTGGCCTCCAGGTCACTTTCTGAAATTGCTTCTTCAGACATGTCTTACAGGGCCCTCAAAGTATTACCTGCAGACCGTCATTAGGAGCTCTAAATAAATAAAGCACAATGCAGCTTTACAACACATCTATATAAAGCTAACACAAATTAAAATGGTTGTTTTTGTATTTTTTTTAATGCAAGACTTTCAATTAATATCCAAAATGATCATAAAAAAAAAAAATCAGAGCCTTGCATGTTCTTATTATTTAAAAGTCGCCACTAACCCCCTTTGTTATTTATGTTTAACTGAAATCCAGGATATTTAATTTGTAATCATGCTTTTACTCTCCAAATATGTTTAGATGAGCCTCATCAGTTTGTTCAAAACACTGAAAGATCATTCCACATTAATTTGATTGTGTTAATACCATGAGGAAAATAACAGCCAACATCCCTCCTGTTATTGGGTAATCGGGGTGGGAAAATCGAATCGAAAAATCAGAATTTTTTTGCTTTACAATTTTAAAATGGATTTTTTTTGTTTAAAAGAAAAATCGATTTTTTTTCAAACAAATAAAAAATAATCCATTGTGAATTTTTTTTGGGTCATTTTTATTGATCTTTTTACTTGTCTTCTTGGGCATTATAGCAGCAGAATGATGATCAGGCTACTGTGTTGTTCCCCCCAGTGAAATAAAAAAAAAAAAGACGAGCAGAAAAAAGGTTCTGTCCATTCATTTTGCTTTTAATCTACAAAAATCAGCAATATCGAAGAATTGCGGGAATCGCAATTTCAAGTGAATCAGCACCTTAAAAATCTGAATCGAATCGGGACAAAAGCATATTGTCACAGCCCTAATGGGTAATATGATCTACTTGTAAAAACAGCAAAAACACTAAGTGAGAACAAGGCTGAAGACCGCATGATATATCACAGCCCTTAAGAACCTTCATATGCACATGCACAATGAATGTAGTCCCCTTTCCTGAGATGTGCCGACATTTCATACTGTTATAAGACTCTAAAGTGAAAAGTATAAATGAGATTAGAGGGATTTTCAGCTATAGGTTGAGGAAAGTGACAGAAGCAATAGGCAGTAAGCCACCTCTGCTACATCTCGTATGCTGCTCATTTTAACACTAAACAAGTGTCTTTAAGTGGCTTATTCGCTACCTGGCTGCATGGACAGAAATGCTGCTGTTTCTCTGCTAGAACCTGCACATCAACATGCTAGCTAATTACACAACAATAACCGCGATTTAACCCCCAGAAGCACACGCACCCTCCACGTGCACACAAAGAGCGACGCATAGTTGCAAACTGAGTTAGAATGAAAGTAAATTTCTCAGAGGACAATACTGTTCATCGGATATCGTTGCGAGCCTGCTATCTAACATTGTGTAGGTGTTACGTTGCTAATGCTAGCCTAAATTACACCGAGGCTAACACACTCGGCAATTAAGACGCATCAGTTGTATACAGACGTTTAGGCGTTGTTCGGGCTTACCTTACGTACGGTGTGCTGTTGAATACTATAACCTGTTTGTGCACACAACGAACAATTTAATGAAAAACAACAGTAAGTGTGTAAATGAACTGATAAACGTTGCTAATTTCCATTTTTTCCAGTGTGACCATAAATACTGCCCCCACATAGGTGTTTCAAACTAAGGTTCCAACCTCCTAACTTTAGTCGTGTATATTCAAGCATAATAAATGTTAGTGACGGGGAAATTACTACTATCTTATCTCGAGTACATTTTTTTATGTTTGTTAGTCTGCCTACTTTGCTTGGATGAATATATGCCGTTCAATGAGCTATTTTGTCAGCAAATGATGGTGCTTTGTTAAGGCACCGTGAATGATGGTTTAGAGGAGAAAAAATGTAATTTTGTAACCACTTGCTTTGCTTCCTATGTCCTTCGTTTATATAGCTGCCGTTCAGGGTGTTAACTGTCTTCAAATGGACTTCTCCTCGACTATTTCCTCATCAACCAACTGACTGTATGTTTTATCTTTCGATGAGTTGTTTTCGTCGTTGGACCTAATTGCATTAAACTGCAAGCCGGACTCATTTTTCTGCAACAACCATCCGTCGTGTTTTGATGACGTCGATAATTGGCGACCTGTTCTGCCTATTGTGTTTATGTTGAGCTCTTCACGGTTGTCTCACGAATGAAAACGACATTCACCTAAGATTTTCCTCGCCTCCTTTGCGGAAATGGACTGGAATACGTCTTAAAATAGTCTGTTAGGCTCCAATTCAAAAATGAATAAAGGGTGGCTTGAGCTTGAGAGTGATCCAGGTAAGGCATTTCGACAGATATCTCAGCTAACTATCGTTAGCTTCCACATGAAACTAGATGGGATATTTAGTTGTCTAAGCTGAACAATTTCTTTTCGGGAAGAACAACATATGAGAGTTCGAGTAAAATATTAATAACAATGTTACAGTTATTTGAGCTAGGTAATTTTTAAAAAAGGGTCAAATTTGAAGAGCAACCTGAATACATTTTTTAATGCAGTGCTCTAAGTTGTTTTCATTTGATGTTTTTGTCAGTGGTTGACTGTTGTTTTATTATTGCAGGACTCTTCACTCTGCTTGTGGAAGACTTTGGTGAGTAATTGATATTTAAGCATTGTAACTTTCAAATTGATCTTACAACAACACAGCATTGTCCTGGCACTAAACATATTTTAACTTTGCTCGGTGTAAATCTTTCCAAGGTGTCAAAGGTGTGCAAGTCGAAGAAATTTATGATCTTCAGAGCAAGTGTCAAAGGTTTGTAACTTTAAGACGGCAACTCTTGGTAAATCTGTTTGTGGCACAACGATGCTGTGTAAACTGCCTGACAGGTTCAGTTGATGTCCACATTTGTGTGTGAATAATGAACGAAATGATGTTCTAAGTTCATTTTGGATCTGATTTGACTTGATGTAACAATGTATTTGAGGTGCTTAATAGATTTTTATTTTACAGTCCTGTATATGGATTCATCTTCCTGTTCAAGTGGATTGAGGAGCGTCGATCTAGGAGGAAAGTTAACACTTTGGTGGATGAGACCTCTGTTATTGATGAGGAAATCGTAAATGATATGTTTTTTGCTCATCAGGTTAGTATATTTGACAACAGATGTTTTCCTTTATTCCTGTAATAGGATGTTTTTGTAGTTAGTAAGTCAAGTGTTATTGTAGGCTTTCAGACTTAGCTGCTCAGCGTACTATAATTAAGGTGCTTTTTGGTTTATTTTAAAGATTAGCCAAAATAAAGTAAATTTAATGATCATTTTTATTCGTCTAAATAACAAGTTTTAACAATACAGTTTAAAGAAAGTTTTGCTGCTACAAGCAGGTATTTTGAATACCAGGTAGGAAAAAAACAACTGAATTGAATTTAATCATAAATGCAGAATACCAAAAAGCTTTCTCTTAGTAAACGAATTTTTCGGAAACATCTATATGTATTACAACATTTTAAAGTATTGCCTTATTTCATATGGAAATGGTTTTGTTTTTTTGTGCCCAGCTGATACCAAACTCATGTGCCACCCATGCTTTGCTGAGTGTTCTTCTGAACTGCAGTGGTGTTGAACTTGGCACCACCTTGAGTCGGATGAAAGCTTTTACAAAGGGCTTTAGTCCAGAAGTAAGTTGGTTTTCTCACTTACTCATGGGTCTGTATTATTTTAAATATAACTTAATCATGTTTTGCTTGTTTTTTGTGAGCTGTAAGAAATCTGTAGTCTTAAGTATTTTGAGTAACATATCTGATTGGAAATGATAAATCCACACTTGTGCCTGCATGTTTGGCTAGGACATGTGGTTGGATTGCCCTACTTTGGCTGCATACAAGTAAATTGGTGGATGTGGTGTAAAACAGATGTTTGATGGTCCAGTTTTATCTTCCTCCAGGTTAATAGCACTCCACTTGTTTTACCGCCACTCTTTTTCCTTAGCTCCATCTGCTTCCTTTCTCATTCCATATTGTTGCAAATAACTTCCTTTTTCTGTTTATTTTTTTGTTTCCAGAGTAAGGGTTATGCAATAGGAAATGCCCCAGAACTTGCCAGAGCACATAACAGCCATGCCAGGTAGGCTACAATTGCTGATTTATTTTTTTTTTTTTCAGATTTTGAGATGGTGGTGGATTTCTAGGAAGGGAAAAAAGTTCTTTGCATTGATCAGCTTGTAATACTCCTACCTCTGTGTTTCTTTGGAGACCGGAGCCCAGGCACCTGCCGGAGAAACAGAATGGGATCAGTGCTGTGCGGACCATGGAAGCTTTCCACTTTGTTAGCTATGTGCCCATCAAAGACCGCCTCTTTGAGCTTGATGGACTCAAGGCTTACCCCATTGACCACGGTGAGGCTTTATGTTGACACAGAGAGGAGAATCCAGTCAAAGAAGTGCTTTATTTATTTAAGTTTTATTGAAAATGTTTCTTTATCTGGTGCACATCCTGAAGTTGGGTTAGACCTCACTGGGTGTTATGGAGTCCAAGTTAAATTAAAAAAATAAAAGATACAATTTGTTTCAACGCTTCCCTTGAAATGACCAATCATGGGAAGTTATTTACAAAAAAAAAAGAAAAAAAGGTTTCGACCAGTTTATTGCCTTAATTTTTTTATTTATGCAGCGTTTGGTGAAATTTACCAACTCTTTTATATGATGTATATTATTTCTTCTCATGATACTTTTAGGGCCCTGGGGTGAGGATGAGGAATGGACTGATAAGGCGCGGCGTGTTATTATGGAGAGGATTGGACTGGCCACTGCTGGGTAAGTCATGCACCACTTAGCTTAAGAAGTAGTGCTTTAGCTTCTGTGTTTGCCCTTAAAGCTTCATTCTCATTCTGCTGCTCCACTCTTCTTCAGCGAACCGTACCACGACATCCGCTTCAACCTCATGGCAGTGGTGCCTGACCGCAGGATGAAGTACGAGTCTAAGCTGGAAATTCTAAAAAGAAATCGTCAGACTGTTCTAGAGGGTCTACAGAAGGTCAGAAATGGAGCTGAACTAAGTTTTCACACAATCTAATCATATTTCCACAAGTCCCAATACTCGTGAGAGTGTGTTAAACTTGATAGTTTTATGTACTGGCATAAATTTAAGTCATTAGATAGGACTAGATTATGTCCATACACCATCTTCTTGATCATATTTGCCTAGCTAATTAAGTATTGTGTGATTTTTGAAGTTGAAAGCCAAAGTTTGTTATCATGTCTTCAGATGATCCGGCTCACTCAGCCTGAGCTTGTCCACGACAAGAAGCAGCAGGACTCTTCCTCTCCAGATGGCAGCACCACTGCCATTAAGAAAGAAGCCGATGTAGGGTCGACTTCCCAATCTTCAGGTGACCTGGTTGACCCTTTTTCCAAAATGATTTGCTGTTTATATCAAATAGTTTCTAAAAATGCTTATCAGAAATATTAATGTGATATAAAAACATGTACACCAACCTCTATTTTAGATTCCGTGGATGAAAGCGGGGCTCAGTCCAAAAGTTCTTCTAGCCCTTCAGGAAGCACTAAAGTCATGGGGAAACCACCGGCCCCATGTGGAGGAGGTCCCCAGCAAGTCACCAGTCCCAGCCCCATTGTTCAGCGCCTGCCTGCCTTCCTTGACAATCACAACTACGCCAAGTCTCCAATGCAGGTAAGAGACAGAAATATAACTCTTTTTCTTTTTCTCTGCAGGCATTTTGTTCATATCTCAGAACTACATGTCTGGAAAACTCAAACATAGTTATTTGTTAAGCTAAACCAACACAAATAAGGAAAGCTTTCAGTTTCAAAGGGCTTAAAACATCCAATTTTAAACATGGACACCTGATCATTTTTGGAAAATTATATCACGTTTGTACCAGCAAAAGTGCTTGAAGAATATAATGAATATATAAAATATATAGAATATTACAGGATGTATCAGCTCTTTATGCCCCATTACAAATGTCAGAGTAAACATATCAGAGTCAAACTGCATCATGTAAACACGTCAGCTCACATCTGCCTCAATCTGATAGAACTTTCAGTCCGTTTGGGGGGTTTCTAACCTTTTTCACTATGAGATCAGCTCGAAATTGTAAATATTCATTCCCTTATTCTGATTGTTTATGCGGTGTATGTTGTTTCTGCTTGAACCAGGTAGAGGTTAGGGGGCATAATAAGTTTCAGGAATGACTTAAAAATTGACGGCAGCAAAACAGCTGGACTGTGGCTGACATTGTGGTGGGCATTCAGGACACCAAAATTCTTGTGATTGACAGGAGGAGGAGGATCTTGCAGCTGGCGTTGGTCGCACCAGGATGACAGGTCCCCGTCAACCGGCATACTCAGACGATGAAGATGACTACGATGATGATGAGGAAGAAGTGACTGGTTCTGCAAGCACTTCCAGCAGGTAAACAGTGACATTTATGAAAGGGGGGTGCTCTTTGCTGTTTTGCTCTGAGCAAACGGTTAAGCTTTTTTTTTTTTTTTTTTTTAAACTTTTTTTGCTTAAAGATTTAGACGGAAGGCAAGTCTGCGCTCACGAGCAGGTCGGGTCGGGACCGGGATGGAGAGCCAGATTGCCCTCAATGTTTTGGCTGAGAAGCTAAAGAAAGAAGCTCAGAGAAAAGATGGTTTAAATACTCCTTTGTCTGTGCGGACTGAAGGTCGCACTGGGGGTATTTGTATCACATCTGCTTCGCAACCGTCCCCGACACCCAGCAACGAAAGCACCGACACAGCCTCCGAGATTGGCAGCGCTTTCAACTCCCCCCTGCGCTCACCAGCACGCTCCCAAGCTGCCACGCGCCCGTCGAGTCCAGTTGCATCCCATCTGTCACGTGTGCTGTTTGGAGAGGATGAGATGTTGAGGCCAGACTCCAGACATAACCGTGCTGTGAGAGAACTCGGCCCCTCTGTCAGTATAGCGCTGCTGCACCTACGGGAGGATGGAGTCATACACGCTCTCCCTCCATCTGGTGAGTACACAAGATCCTTACTCACAAAAATTGCTTAAAAATCTCTCCTGCAGAACGCAGTGGAGTTTGTCACTTGATATTTAAGTAAAATGAGATGATTAGGCAGTTGCCTTCAAGACATGGAGGACTGTGTCCTACTTTTAATCATGTGTTCTCTGCATTAAGATTAATTTTACAAAGAGGTCTTTATTCATTACCTATGCAGGAGATTTAGCTGCTGAAGGCACAAAGCGGCCCTGCACTCCCGAGAAAGCAAAAGTTAAAGAGCAAGCAGATGACAAAGATGGCATAAAAGAGGGAGACGAGGGACCATCGGTAGAAGTGAAGAAAGAAGAAGAGAACAAGGATGGAGTAGAGGTGAAACCCGGGAAGGAAAAGATCAACGCTGAATCTGGAGCAGACAGCAAACCTCCCGGTGATAAGTATTCTCCAAAAGTAAGTCCAGAGACTCCCTTTGTTATATGTTGCTGTACAGTAGACCCTACCGGGCTTATTTGAGCTTTATAATATACTTTTTTTTTTATTTTTAACTCAAGCTCCTAATTGGATGGCGGTTGCCAACACTGTACGCTAAGTCACACACCAGAGATAAGTGAATCATTTTTCTGTTTTTGCAGGAGCTGCTAGCGCTGCTCAAGTGTGTGGAGGCTGATATCGCCAATTATGAGGTGTATCTGAAGGAGGAAGTAGAAAAGAGAAAGAAGTACAAAGTAGGTTTTGTTTACCTGAAACTCAGTATTCTCGAGTGCAGTTGTGTTTTTATTGGCTTTTAATCAAAAGGATCTACTTTCCTTCGTTCAGATTGATGATCAGAGGCGGACCCACAATTATGATGAGTTTATCTGCACCTTTATATCAATGCTTGCCCAGGAAGGTAAACTTGATTGTTTCTACCTCATTATTTTAAAGCTTGTTTAAACCTTCCTTTTCCCTTTCAACCCAAAACATCTTCTTAAAACTGTCATGGTTCCACCCACAGGATCCAAAAAAGGTCTTTTGCAATTAAACAAATAAACGAACAAATAAATTGAACCCTAAATCCTCAAAGTTTAATGTGAAATTCTCATTTTCAAGATTACTAAGCAAGATGAATTTGATATTTTTGGCACCATGATAAATGCAAGTTTTTATAAATTTTACTCCGTTTTAGGCCATAAGGAGGCGTGTTGAACTTTGGCTTTTTTTTTGGTGACACGCCCCCCTAACAACACCCTAAGCACCACCCATCTCACATCTTTTGTGTTCTCTGAGTTCTGTCCAGTTAGTAAAATTCATACCTAAGTTGACTTATCTTTTGCTCTGTCTCTCTCCCTCTTTTCCTTCCTTTCTCCAGTCATGTACTCTTGCATGTATTGGCAAATCAGCCATAGTGTGTGTTCAAAACAGCTGGCGTGTTAGACTATAAAGTCCTTAACAATTTAAATGACGTTTTGGGAAACTTGTGAAAATTTCCAGTTGCTGTCGTATGATGCGAGGCGTAAAGTGGAATGTCACGTCGTGTCCCAGAAGCAAAAGTTGTGAGGTGTGATGTGTCAGCCTGAGGATACTGCTGCGCAGCGACAGCTCCAGAAATATGCATCATAAATGTCACTTTGCTATCATACAAGTCAGAAACGCAGAGCTTTAAAGTTTTTTGTGAACTGCTGGTAGGATTTTGAGAAGGTACAGCTTGCACAACTATTCAAGTGTAGAAGATCCCTAGGATGACTAATCTAAGTTCTTTGCTGCATTCTTGCTCAAATTCTGCTTCCAAAATTTGCAAATAGAAATCAAACAAATGCCTGATGTACTTTGGAAAGTAAGTCATCAGCACTAATGAAGTTTCTTTAAAAATAAAAAAAATAAATAAAACGGTGTCTGGCAGGAATTAACAAAGTTGGGAAAACTGCTGCAGTCTTAAGTGAAAAGCATTTTTCTTCAGCTGTTAGACTTGGTGGTGACTCAGACTGGCTTTGGGCTTGTGTTTCAGCCAGTGGCAGCTTTTAATTAGTTTGAGGGGTTCTAATATACAAAAACAATTCAGATAAACGTCATCAAGATGTGGGAGCAGAGGGTTGTGCCCTTGACCTTACAGTCGTTCAATGTAAAGATTATTTCGATGTGTGGACAGACCTCAGAAGACCTGTGTGTGTGTGCGTGTGTGCGTGTGCGCGTGTGCGCGTGCACAAGATGACCCTAAATTCTAACAGAACTAGATATGTTTAGTAGAACAAAGAAGAAAAAATCTCCAAAACAACAACAAAAAGATTCTTGGGAGGTTGCCAAAGTTTTGCATTAAGTTCTGTTAAAGCTGTTTGATTAAAAACTGAAAATGTGAAAAATGAAAAGATTTTGCTACAATTTTTTAGGATTTGTTATTAACAAGGTCCAAGAAACCAAACTTTTGCTCACAACAATACATTCTTGAATTCTCTCTGGTAGATGATTGTTATCCAACTTTACATGTCTGTTTTAATATCAGAGTTGTTAAGTATCTCAGCAACAAGCCCCCTCATCCACACTCACACCCACACCACACATTAGAAAATGGGACTATTGCTGGTATTTTTCATCATTTTCTTTGCTCTGTCACTCATTCTGACTGGATATATTCTGCAGGCATGTTGGCCAGCCTCGTGGAGCAAAATATTTCCGTGCGTCGTCGGCAGGGGGTGAGCATCGGCCGCCTGCACAAACAGAGGAAGCCTGATCGAAGGAAACGCTCTCGACCTTACAAAGCCAAACGGCAGTAATCACAATCATAATGTTTGTAAGTAATATGTGAGTATAAAGCAATCACAGCAGAGGGGGGAAAAAAAAAGAAAAAAAGAAGCAGCACTCCTGATACTCATTCCTAGAGGCGGTGTAGAGTTGTACTTCTGCTTCATGAAATGGACCATATTTTTTGGCCTTTTATTATTTACTGTATATATACTGTCATTACAGGTTCTGTAAATCTTCATGTGCCATTTCTATCTATAGATTGTAAATATGAAAAAGGCGTGTCTCTGGTGATGCACATGAATGCTTCTTATTGAATGACCTTCGCTACATTTTCATGGTCAATGTGATATATGACTTATTTAAGCCCCTCTGAATATTCACTTTTATAACCACAAGTCAATATTTCCTCAGTGCCATTCAAGTATTGAATGTTTTGACAAATAAAGTTGTGTTTTATTCATCTGCAAAGCTTCAGCTTAGTCAGTGCTATATATCGACTTAATGAAGTTGCTAAGAACAATTATAATCTCAAGTCACAAATCATCACAGTCCCGGTTTTTTCCACCTTCTCTCTCACTCGGATGATTTTCCATTGAAAGGTTCTATTTTCTGTCAGCTTGTTCTTTGGGAATCTGTGAAAGGAAAAACAAGCTCTTGTATTATTATTGTATCTGATATGGATCTCTGAGTGAGTGAATATTCAGTTGGATGTGTGCAGCTGTGTGTTTTTGTACATATTTATCTGTCAGTTGACTCGCCTGTACATGCAGTTCAGTAATTATCTGTTTTTTGCAAGTTCATTCTGCAATAAAGTTAGTGAAAATATCTCTGTTCCATTTGCTGTGTACATTTTTTGGGTTTTGAAAGTGACAGAGTGTAGTGGATTTTCCTGGATTAGTGAATGGAGTGGTGTAAGATTTACTTTAGGGGCTGCGATGGAGAACGAAGTTACAAGATTTGGACTGTTGATTAGATTAGATTCGTATGTGGGTTTATTTTATATAACTGTTGTAGTGACAGTTGATGTACACTAGAGAGAGCAGTCATTCAGAGACAGCTGGGAGTACCTCAGACCTGTTCTTGTGTGAATTTCTACATTGTTTTATGGTTTTGTTACAGTCATGTTAATATTTAATTTGCTTGTTCAACCATTCTGTTGGCCAGACCAATATTGGCCTGCAAATTACAGAAAACTAAATTTATTGGACAATAATCCAGAATTATTCTTTCATAATATTGGTAATAAGAATTTTTGTTCTATGTAGCAAAAGATATTGAGCATCTGATTAGTGTGTTTAATATCAATTTTGGAAGATTGTTTTCATCTAATACCTTATTGCATCCACCAGTATGATCTCTTAACAAAGGTACTGGCTTTATGGTTAAGTACTGAGGTACCCAGCAGCAGTGTTGGAGCTGAACTAATATCTATTTTACACATTTTTTTGTGACTGATATTCAGCTTCAGTAAATCCATGCTGAAGAGTTCACAACAGCTTGCCGATAGTTTGACAAAGATCATCTGTAACGAGTGATTTCCTGAAGCCACAGCAGGCATTTTTATTTGGCTTATTTTTGTTCAACACCCAGAATCCAGATTATTAGGTCTAGGATTAAAGATGATCAGCAGATTTACATGATACAGATTTGATTAAAGGATTTATCAGACAGTTTTCAGCTGTTGATGAGTCAAAATCAATCAAGAGAAACCAATAGAAGCAAAACTATCATCAACATATTGTTATTCCTGCTATCAGAAGAAGAATAAACTTTGCTTTAGATTTTATTTTTTACCCTGTTTTACTTTTAATTAATTAGTTGTTATTGTTTCTGTTTTTTAATTTTTTTTTTTTTTTTTTGTGTGTCACTTTTATTATACACCATCGACATGTAAGGAGGCAAAGATACCAGATTATCAGAGGTTTGACACACCATAAGAATTTCAAGAACCAATAAATAATTGTCCAGTTGTCTTTATTCAAATTCTTATTACTACCATGACTTGGATAACAGAGAATGCAATTTGGAACACATTTTGATATTGACAAAATTAGCTTTTTTACATTTAAACAAACCAACAAAAAAAAGAGAAAGGGAAAGGGGGGTAAACACTAAACACGTAATCTAGGAATACGTCTCAGTTTTAGTTGACAGTTCTAACACGTTATCTTATAGTCTTCTTTCCTTAAATCATTCATTTATGGTCCACTGTTGATGTGTTATTGAATAATTCTGATTTCCTGTGAAGTTAAAATATTTAGGTTACTTTCTAGAATTAAATGAATTACTTTCATGTTATTAAACAAGATTCATGTTATACCTCACAGCAGGTGACCATCATCATCTGGAATCATCCTTCATCCTATTGGAAGGTCATATTTCAAGCATTCCTCTCGTACTCTTTGGTACCTACATCCTTTAGGAAACAAAACTAATAATCCACAATAAGACAGACATGAACTGAATCGAGGTTTTGATGGTCACCCGTCTTGCGCCCTTAAGGGATGTGTGATATATATGCGTGGTGTTATTGGGGGCTTGAGACAACTGAGCGACGTGAACGCGCACGTACGAGCCACACAAGTCACCACCCATTGCGTCAGCGCGCTCCCTCGCCTTCTCCGTCAGCGCGCGTGCTCCGTGCGGGATGCTGAATTGTAGGTGATGATGGCGGAAGGGGAGCAGCGCTGAGTTTCATCTGAGTTTTTACCACAGCTGTAAAACCATCTACAACCATCGTTTCTCTCCGTCGAGACCTATCTCGACACGATGGGGAACGAGGCCAGTATGGAGGGGGAGGGACAGGCGGGACAGGCCGGCCCCGCCGTCCCTGCAGCAGGGGCTCCGACTTCCATTTCAGCACCACCGGACTCTGGACAGCTCATCAAGCCCAGCAACGGAGCGCCAGCCGGGGGAAGTGGGGCTGTACCCGGCCCGGGGATTAACAGGTAGCCGCGATAGCTAGGAGGCTTCTCCACCAAACTGTGGAGCGGAATCAGGGAGGCGAGGTAGCAGAAAGCCCGGAGTGTGGCGTTTCTTAGTACAGAGAGGAGCCTTGGACCAGACGACTGCGTGTAGATAGACTTGAATGAACGCTTAATTATTTATTTCAATATCCTTGTCAACACAATCCACCACCCCTTTTTTGAGAACCGTTTTTTTTTGGCAGCGACACCCGATTAGTCAGCGGCACTTTGGTCTGAATTTGATGTCCAAAGCTTTCGATGAAGGATCAATAATATATAAATATAGCTTTCTGCCGACACAAGAGGAATTTCTACGCCCGTTTTCACCATGTCTGCCCAAAGGGTTCAGGGAGTCTCATGAATGAAAGAGCGACATTTTTTTCTCTGTCATAGTAAACGTGAATAGCTACTATGTAGCGGATCTAAGAAACATTATTGTTCTCATAGTGTCAGGTGATAAATAAATAAGAAATGTAAATGATGCAAAGTGCACTGCATCTCACGTTGAAGGGCTTAGTAGGTTCTATTACAGCTTGCTTTGGCATGGTTAGCTGTTAATACAGAGTCATATTGAAAAACACACCTTCCTCCTTGCCTGCAGACGTCTGCATCTTGGTTTCAATGTTGTGTAGGATGACAGTGATCCCATCAGATATGGCCAATGTCACTGAGAAAAACAGGTCCATGGTAAATGCATATGCCATATGCATTGATCTCAGTCTCAAATCATTACCTAGTGAGAGAAAAATGTTTTTCATCGCAGAAGCTGCACAGAAAAGGTTCATTCTTCTGGAAAATATGGTGTTGCATTCCTCTGAAGGGAACCCAGACACTCAGATCAGACACAGTGACAGAGGCATGGGCAGCCTTACATGACAGTGCTTCCCTCCTACTGCGAGGTCTTTATTTAAACCTCAATGCTGGCTAATACTAACACAGTAGGCTGATAAAAAAAAAATTAGCCCTTTGCTAGTATTTAGTGTGATCACATGCACACGCTTGTAAGTCTTCATTTTCCGTTGTTGGTGTGTGGTAGGGATTACTCTCCTATCAAGATCTGATATTGCCTTAATTACACAGTTCAACTGTTGTAGACCTGAATACACTCACATGCAGAGACACAGCTGGATGTTGGATTTGCCACACCTGCTTACAGTCTCATTATGCTCGCATTTCAGCCTGATGTTCAAATATATTTATGGATTTGCTGTAAGCTTTTGCGCATAAGGCTGAAAATCAAGGGTAAAGCTTGATTCTGTGGAGAATATAGTTTTTCTTTGTTCATTTGTAGCTTCATTTCTGTTCTCACACGTGGAGATTTTGAAGGTGCGTGCAAAGATTGCCTTGTACTTTTAACAGTATCCAATCATCTCTGTGTTTCTACTGAGAACGCTCATCTTGTATATTCACCATGGGCCAGTTTTTAAGGCTCACAGCTCCCTTCTAATCTCATGATTCTTTTATATCATGATCTCTCTCTGGTATCCACCCTTACATGTCTCATAAAGTGATGATGAGGGCAGGATGCTATGAAAAAGAGAAGCATAATGAGGAATGAGGAGAATGATGAGGAGAAAAGTGAAACATAATGAGGAATAGGCAACCAAACTGTATCATTTGGTTTATTTAAATGGTTTTCTTGCGACTCTTGCTGTGAGATATTTCTTTACAAAGAACTCGCGAGTTTCAGAACCACTGAGGGAGGGGCTGGGTTTAGGTTGTAGATAGACCTTCGTTTTAATTGAAAGGAGTTTCAGCATTTTATGAGTTTGCCTGTTGGCATGAATAGAGAAAAGATAAGCTTTATTTAACCTTATTCTATAGAGTATTTCTTTGCTCTAGTTCAGACCATGATGCTATTTCTTCAGTCTCCGTGAGAAGACAGAGTCTGAGCTCTTTTAGAAGTTTATGATGGTGTGGGATTTTGGCCGGCTCTTCGGCTTCACGGAGCAACGCTATCACTGTTTTCCTCTTTTATCATAACAGCCCTGACTAAGTGCACAGTCATCCTGATCTGTTGACCATTACTGAAAAGCATTCTGACACAAGCTTCAAATTGTTTCCTGTTTACAACAATGTGCTCAGTGTACGTGTGCTACACCAATCAGACATAAAAAGACCATTAGCCTGATATTATGTACATCCCTGTTGTCTCAGCACAACAACTCTATGCAGTTGTAGCATAAACATGAGTCATATAGCACTGTCATATGGTGTTTGGAAGTGGCTAATTTTAGGTTTAAGGTGGGCCATATGTACCATTGTTTTGCTGGTCAGACGTCATAGCTGTCAGAAATTAAGAGTTTTACAGGAGTGTTTGTGTGTGGTCTGCAACAATGTTAACGTCAGTGTCAGAGGAAAATCCATGCAAATATCACCACGTGAATGATGCACACTTTCCCAGCACAGCACTGCTTCTCAACAACATGATCGATATTCTACACCTCACCTGTTAGTGGTTTTGATGGTTTATAATGTTGTCTAGGGTGTGGCTGTAGCTCTGGAGGAAGAGCAGTGATCTGCAGTTGTCCAGCCTGAAAGTCAGTGGTTTGATTCCCCTTACTACATGTCCAAGTGTCCTAAACCCCACATAGCCTCCTGAGGTTCTGATGATGAATGTGTGTGTGTGAATGGGTGAATGTGACATGTAGTGTTGAGGTGCTTTGAGTGGTGACCAGAAAAGCGCAATATAAGTACAGTACATTCATCCATTTATTTACTGCCTCACGTCTGGTAAACAAGGAGCCATGTAATAGCTATACAGCAAATCACCAAACAACAACATTAAAACCACTGACAGTCAGAGTGCCTCATCTTGTAACAGCTCATGTTTCTTCTGAGAAGGCTGCATCCTGGTACCCAGACACAACCAAAGTACATAACAGAGTCTGAGGTCTTTAACTGACCTACAGAAACCACCAAAACCATGTGACGGTGACTGTTATTCAGATTTATATAGACGTGTAGCCAGTGTGTGTATTTATGAGTTCGCTTGACCATTTCTTTTTTGCTGCTGTTGCTTGCTGGTTCATGTGATGATTTCAAAAAGATCTGTATAGTCTCTTTACCTTTGAGACCATCCATCTACAGTTTATAAACAGGAAAGACAGAGAGGTGTGTACTCAGCTTGATTGTGAGTTCAGTCTGATTGACAGAGGATGATTTAAACATGCCACAACAAAAATTTGCTGCAATTTGCACCCTTTAACCTGCTGTTTGTGGGGTGAACCAAGTCTCTGTGCGTTAGACTTGGTTCTCACAGATCCCATCAGATGGGTTTCTACTGTAAGCTCTGATTCATAGATGAATCAGCTGCTCATGAGCCTTTTTGTTTGTTTTAACAAAAGCTTGTCTGAGTCTATATGTCACTTTGGGACTTGGTTTTAACATTTTTGCGAGTGACCTCTGTCCTAGACGCATAATGATTTGTTTCGTGTGCCACGCAATCCGGATTTAGGTGTATTTGTCAGCACCTGTCTGCGGTTTTGGACAGCAGAAAAATTATTGGCAATATTCTTTTTTGCCGGAGTTTATTTTTAGCATTTGTTCCCCTTTTCAAGTCTTAGTCCTAATTTTTGACATGAATGAGTTTAATATGTTTGGAGCTTGTGTATCTTAGAAACAATGAACACTTTGTTTTGTATTGGAGGTGTTCAGATGTTCTTGCTGGACTGAATTAAATCTGTCCTGCTGAATAATTATAAACTGAAAGTATTTCCCTCTGGGGGGGGGGGGGGGGGGTCAGGGGTGGTGGTGGGAGGACCAGCATTTGTCTGATGCGACATTCCCCAAAAGCCCTGAAAACAACCCGAACAGATGTTGATACTATTTTGATGAACAGATATTTCATGTTGGATTTAGACTTCATGTCATGTTTTTATTTGAACATTTATCACAAAGGTTGTTTTTGGACACATGCAAGTCTGATTCATCTGGTGCTTTTGTGCTTTGACCTTTACATATTACTAAACGGGAGGCACAAGATATCTTTTCACTCAGAGGTCTCAACAAGCCAGTTCATTTTACAGGGGGCTGAAGTATAAATCAATAGGTAACATACAGCATCTCCATTATACACTGATTTACTGTATCCAAATACATAGCTAAAATTAGATACAAGCTATCAGATTATCGTCTCTGCTCCACAGAACTTGTGACAAACTAGATGTAAATAACAATAAAAGAATGAATTGAAAAAAAAAAGTATTTGACTGGCACATTGATTTGAGGCTCACTGTGAAGGTCGTACATGTAATGGATATTCCCAGGTAAAACATGGTGTTGCTGCAACACTGCATGGCCTAAAAATATAGGTACTCACAGCAGCTAACGCCATGCATAAACAAGCTTTAGATTGATTTCAGGAGAATTTAACTTTACTCTGTATTTAATTTGAAAATTAACCCAAATATTGGTAGTGTATTGATGAAATATAGACTAGATTGACTGGGAACTTTGGTGTCGAGGGTGTCGACCGGGTTTCCATCATGAGTTGTAGCCGGCCTTTCTGCGCTGCTATTGCCTTCATTTTCTCCACAGCATACTTGGTACTGAAGGTGCGACTACAGAATCAGAGATGAAGAACTGAATATAAATATAATGCTACAGCTGGTGGGCAGTTAGCTTAGCTTAGTAAAACAAGGAAACAAACTAGCCAAATTTAGCCAAGTAACTACAGTAACTTCCTCAATAAATCAAAAAACAAGAGCATGCTTATTTTTTCAGTCCATGTAAAACCTAACTGTAAAAGCAACCACTTACAGTGAACATTAGAGGTTATATACACTACTCACAAAAAATCGTGGATATCTGCCTTGTAGAATGATGTCAGAATGAACCTAAAATGTATGTTTACCTTTACAGAATAACATAATTTGTCTGTTTCTACATTGTTGCATCAACTTTTTCTTTTGCATTCTACCAAAATATCCTTTATCTATGGTAAACAGTCTCACCAGGACAGTAAAATACATACTGAAGTAATTTACAGAGACATTGTTACTGTGTCCTTTGCTTGGCGCAACCAAAGTCAGTTGTGATCAGTTTAACAAGGAACAAACAAATCAGATTGGGTTTTATATACAGCTGAATGAAATGATGATGCAGCCAGACAGCTGCCCATTGCTGACACAGTGATGTACAGAGAAGTTACATTAGACTGTGAAAGACTAGTTGCACATGTTACAGATCAGATATGACGGTGGTATTAATGTTCCTGTGTAGTTTTTGGCATTGTTGGGAAGTATAGTTTGCAAAATGTCGAACTATTCCTTTAAAACTCATGATGGTGTGCAGCTGCGATGCTAATTAGTGTAATCGTAGTGACAGTGGGATTCTGTCACTTGTATTGCTGACACTGTGTAGAAAAGAAGCATCTCTCTGAACTTTCACAGAGTTCTCATTTCACCAAACCATCACCACACAAATGCTCCAGTATTCTCTTCATCATTATGTTCAAAATTTGTCTTGTTTTCTACATGTACAACCACAAGTTGATTCTCATTTGTTGATGAATCAGAATACTGAAAAGGCGTCTGCCTCTTTAAACTTTTTTTTTCTTTTATCTTTTGACTCTTGTTAAGCCAAACCTGAGGCTTTGCATAAATCAAATGAGACTCTACTGGGCGTCTTTGCTATTCAAGTGACATTTATTATGTTAAGCTATCTTGTACATTGTAAAGACACCAGATATGTCATATTTGGACTTACATTTAAACTCCCGAGTGCATTATTGCCTTCATGCTTTGTAATATCTGCCCAGATTAGCCTCAGGCAATGAGAGTGCAGGTCGGCCATGGAGTGTCAACACTTGTGTTGAATTTCAAATTGAACAGACTAGGAATGTTTTGAAAAGTGTAGAGTCTTTCCAGATGCGCTCACTGCGGTGAACACAGGACTCCTGTAGAGCTGACCAAGGTTAAAATTGTCTAGCAGTTCAAGTCATTAGCCGTAGCTAACAGACTGCATTTCAGTTCCTTTCTTTCCCACTTTATTCCCATTCTCCTGTCACTAGATGCGGGGCTGCTGCTGAGACTGTCGTTGAGGATGACGGGCCATGACAAAACAAAGTCTGCATTGTCCTGACAGCGGAAATTCTTAGTACATATTGAACTATTTGCTTTAATGCCTCAAGGCCAGAATGAACAAGATAACCCAAGTTTACAATGTTGATAGATTTCTTTTGTTCCACCACAAACATGTTGCTGAGGCCAGAACAGAACAGCCTCCGAATGAACAAAAACCACAGAGAAGACGATAAAAGAAATATAAAATATTCAACATTTGCCTTTCTGTTTGCTACACTTTTCACTTGCCTGCCATCACATTGCAAATCTTTTACCGTTGTCTGGGCCTAATGCAGTGTTTCCCAAACCAGATCCTCAGGACCACATGCCCTGCATGTTTTATCATAGGTAACCCTACTTTTACACACCTGAATGAAAAAAAATAGCTTTTTAAAAGGCTTAATGAGAAAGTTCAGTAATCTGACTCAGATATTTTGGAGGAGGAACGTGTCTAAAACGTGCAAGACAGGGAGCCCTGAGGACCTGGATTGGGAAACACTGGCCTAATGCATCACAGAACTAAATGGCTTTAAATGCCATCACTCAAAATGTACTGTAACTTCAAAAACATTGTTTGCACAAAATGCATCTTAAGGAAACATTGAATGTGGTCAATATAGAATATATGCCAAACGTATACGCAGCATTTTGTATATAATACAAATCTAAAATATCTACAACATAAACCGTTTTTTTTCTTCAGTGACTCCTAAGTTCAAATGCTCAGATTCCTCACAAACTCTGTTGCTTTCTTCATTCATCATCTTCTTTAACCAACCTAAAACACTGCTGTGCTGAACCATGAATGTTATACAAGTTGACAAAAGCTAAATCAAGCTCATCAAGAGAGTGTTCTGTGAAGGCTGATCAGTTTCACTCAAACAAGAATAAATAAATGAAAAAAAGGGAAAATAATTTGTTTTCACCCTTGAGCGTAAGTGGGTTTATAATTAAATTGATTCACACAATAGATGGACTTACTTCCTTGCATTAAGGGTGGAATATTTGTGATGATGTGTGTGTCAGCTATTAAAGCACTGCAGCAAACTTCCAGCATGTACATTTGTAGGTTTGGGCTTGTGTGAGGATGAAAAGAATAAGTGTTGTGTTAATAATTTACAAATGTGTCTAATGCAATTTACTGTGACAACGATAAAAGATTAGTCTATATTGTGAAAAAATAAAATGTCAAATACATGTGAAAATAAACGTTAGCGTACATGTATTGTAAAGTGGAATAATACAGTAATGCTTAGATAAAAGAGGTAGACTGGGATTTTACAGAACATCTCAGAAGTCAGCTTTAGTATTTTAGACTTTGTGACTACCAGTATTTTAGTAAATGAAGTCGATGTGATGCACAAGTCTTTCATGATTTGAGCTTGAAATAAAACTGTAAACTCTTGTTTTCTTTGTTTTGTGACATTTGTTAGAAAAATTTCACAGGTATAATAGTTTGTGTTTATAGAAGTCTGAAAAAGATATAACATTTCACAACTGATTATCTCTCTGCTGAATCAACTGCACTCCTAAATCATGACCCATGTGATTTCAAACATGTTCTTTATTTTCTTTTCTCTTCTCCTGCCAGACCACCTCCATCAGACCCTGGACCTAAAGCAGGAGCCCAGAGCAGTCACGGGACAGGTGATAGGTTAGCCTCCCACGACACCCCTCAGCATGCTGCATCTCAAGGACAGCAGGGCCAGGGTCATGTGGCCAGGAAGAATCTGCAGGTGGACTTGGGTAGCAGCAGGACTGGGAGGTCCCCTTCTGTGTCCCCAGACAGAGGCAGTGTCCCCACCTCTCCTTACTCTGTGCCTCAAATTGCTCCCATGCCTAGCAGTAAACTGTGTCCCGTCTGCAAAACCACTGACCTGATGGGCAATGGGGATGACAGGCCAAACTTCAACACCTGCACACAATGCCGATCCATGGTGTGCAACCAGTGTGGCTTTAATCCCAACCCTCACCTAACAGAGGTAGGCTGTATTTATTTATAGGATTTCTCCCCTCCCCAACCCCCCCTTTTTTTCTGCAGTGTTCGGCATTCTTCCATATAAACACAGTCATAGTGGTTAGCATCTGTCACTCATTCCTAAGTAATAAACATAATCGATATATGTCACAGTGAATTCCCATGAAATATCTAAACACATAAAACACTACCCTGGCCGACAAATACAGAAAAAATGAGCTGTGTTATTAGAGGCACAAATATATCCAGAGAGAATTAATGTGAAAAGAATTACAAGCTGTCTGAGAGCTGAAGAGAATAGAAACAAAGAGGTGCATGCTTAATGCTGATGAGCTGGATGGATTTCTTAATAAAAATCATCCTAAAATTACAAGGACCTGAAAGAACATCACATCATACTGTTGACTTTAGACAAACTTAGAACTAAGGGTTCTTATGTCTTTCAACTTTATTTATTGGTACTTTATTTCCCCTGTGTGAGCCTATATGAGTCATATATTTGGGTTGTGTATCTGGTACACAACATAGGGTGCTCTTGTATCTGACAGCCTGATTTTTTTTGTTTTAGATAACTTTTCGCCTTCCTCTCAGCTGTATATCACCTTTGCCATTAATAACATTCATTGAGAGGTCACATCACTGCGGTGAAAACCTTGTATACAGTGTTTTAGTGGAAATTATGCCTACAAATACCATATTAAAAGTGTAAAGGGAATTTAACTATGATCATAAATAGTTCAGGAACTTCTTTATTAGCTTAGATTAGTTTCTCAGTAGTCAGGCTTACATGGACTTAAGTATTTGAATCAAAAGTGTGAATTAGAATAAAAAATAGTATATGTAAACAAACCAATTGGAAAAAAAATCTGATCTGGCCATTCTCATTAGGATAACAATTTAGTTCTGATCGAGAGAGGCACATGAAACAACATATTCAGAATGTTGGGTAGAAATGATCCTTTCTACGCATGCCTGTTATGTCAGCCGTACATCACTGTAATGTCATCTCACACTTTACTAAGGACTTGTTTAGCACTGCTTGCTTAACTCAGTAAAGTTTATTTAAAAAAATAATTTTAAAAGAATTTAAAAAGAAACTGAAATCATGCAATAAACATGCACACGCAATGTTTCTTGTTGGAATAACTTTTTCAGGGTCATGTAAACGGTACAGGTATGATTGGAATTACAACCCGAGTAAAAAGATTTTGTGCATGTAAACATGACTGTGGACACGTGAGGACAGCGTTGATTATGACTACTGGTGAGTTTGCTATTAACTGGTTGACAAGCAGAACTGGATCAGCTGGCCTGGAGTTATCAGATGAGATTAGTCGTACACAGCAGGATGACTGGGAATTTTTAGCTGGAGTCATGAGTTGCCTTGATTAGAGAAGTACTTGATAATTCGCAGGGCTTGTGATTTTTCTTCTTAAAAAACAAGTTGTCACACACTTTCTTGCTAATGTATTTCACTTCATTTTAGCCATCATTAATCAGAAGTGACTATATGGAGCAAATTCTGCTTTTTTTCTATAACTGATGTAACTTCTACATGTATTTCCACTTGTCACTCCTATGTTTAGTGTATGTTGTGTAGTCATCCTTGCAGGCACTGTTAAGTGAGTATCTAAATAATGTTTAGAGCTTTTTTTTAAACGTACAACAAAAGTCTTCCAACACCTCTAAAGAGAACACTGTAGATTTCCCATCATTCACAATTATTCATGTGCAACTATGCAATCATTGCAGTAAACAGGTAGCTGAGAAAGCCTTTTGCCTTCATCTTAAAATAGTCATTTTCCTAATTTGAATTAGGCTATGCCTCACTGTTACTGTGAGTCAAGTGTGGCTGTGTCATCTGTCACAAAGTTTCACATCAGCTCCAGTGAGTCATGTTGCAAACTGCAGTAATGAAAGCTTAGTTAAGCTGGCCTGCAGCCTAGCAGAGCAAATATAGGCTTATTATATAGCCGTTTAAAGGGAATATATGTTTAGTTTTTTAAATGTAACAGTGTGGATGTTAACAAACGGAGAAATGCCTGTGTTTAAGCACGAGTACATGTACATATATGTGTGCATTTGTGTGTAGAAGAGGAGACTGCAAACATAATAAAAGGAAGGTGTGGGAAATGAAAGGTTAAGAAAGAAATGCACGGACCAAAGTGGAAACAGACAGTAGAGAATAGATCACGGCGGGGAGTAAAAGAGAGCGCGGCAGTAAAGGGAACCGCGGAGGTGGATACTTTTCAGCTCAGCCTTGGTGAGCTTGTCAGATGCTGACAAGGAGGGAGAAAGCGCAGCCTCTGGAGAGCTGAAGATTTACCCCCATAACCTACTTAGCATGGATTGGGCTTCTGCCTCACTGCAGCATGTCTAAAAAAGCCTTATCACTCATCAGGGAAATTGATTATGGCCAAGTTGTTGCTGATCAAGGTGATGATAACAATAAGGTTGATGATGACTGGAATTGTGATCATGCTGATGGTTTCTGGCCAAGAAAACCAAAAGGAACCTGGAGGAAAAAGTTCCTCCTGAGTAGATAGAGACATTATTTTTTTTATTATTTTTGAAACCTTGATGTTTATATATTTACATGTCGAGTACTTTGAAAATCCTTTTGGATTTTAGCACTTGAAAATAGTTTGCTGGGTTGTATTAAAACATCCTTATGGGGTTTTAAGGACATCGTGGTCTTATCTCATTACATTAATGTCACTGAATTACAGCACACGTTTAGTTCCACAAGTTCCCCATCTGGCTTTGCAAACAGTCTTTTATGTTTACAAATACATTATATTGTTATTAACCTGCACCAGGTTATATAGATTAGCATTTAGGTGTAACAGAACACTTTGTCATTATCCCTAATGCTTCATGAGTCCCGTGCCTTGTTTTTAGGCTTCTGCTCGAAAGTTGCATATGGATATTAAAATGAGTTTAATTTTTAACACCTTTGGGGAACACCTCCGAAATGTCTCAACATATGATGATCAGTGTTTCTTCATCTAGTTGATAAACTAGAGTTTCAGTTTATGTGATTTGAGTAAAGATTGTTGCAACACAACATAAATATTTATTTGTAGTGAAAAGAAACAGAAAAAGTTGTGTGTGGACACATTTGTAGCCTTTGTTGTTGTTTTATTATTTTACACTACTACATCAGTAGGCGCCCAACCAAACTTACTCTTAGTACTTTGCGTTAACAGGGTGGTGGTGGCCTGGGATGGTATCAAATTCCCAGCCTAAATTATTGTCCCAGTCCACCTCTGGTCTGAAAAAATACAATCACTATCCATCCATCCTTCCATCCATCCATCCATCCATCCATCTTCTGCCGCTTATCCGGGGTCGGGTCACGGGGGCAGCAGCCTAAGCAGGGAAGCCCAGACTTCCCTTTCCCCAGCCACATTTGCCAACTCTGCGAGGGGGATCCCGAGGCATTCCCAGGCCAGCTGGGAGATATAATCCCTCCAGCGTGTCCTGGGTCTTCCCCGGGGTCTCCTCCCAGAGGGACGTGCCTGGAACAGCTCACCAGAGAGGTGTCCAGGAGGCATCCTGACCAGATGCCCGAGCCACCTCAACTGGTTCGTCTCAATGCGGAGGAGCAGCGGCTCTACTCTGAGCCCCTCCCGGATGACCGAGCTCCTCACCCTATCTCTAAGGTGGAGCCCAGCCACCCTGCGGAGGAAACTCATTTCAGCCGCCTGTATATGAGATCTCGTTCTTTCAGTCCTGACCCACAGTTCATGACCATAGGTGAGGGTAGGAATGTAGATCGACTGGTAAATCGAGAGCTTCGCCTTGTGGCTCAGCGCCTTCTTCACCACGACAGACTAGCGCAGAGTCTGCTAATTTGCTAATTTGCAGTTTTATTGTGATGCTTATATGCTATTTTAGCATAAATAAATATATTTTATTGTTAAAATAAAAACAAAAAATAAAACAGTTTGTATTAAACTGCAGCAGCAACATTGCAAAATGCTCCGTTTATACACGTCTAGGCCAAAACAAACACCTATGTGCCACTGTACTGATGCTAAATTGTAAGGATTGACCTAAAAAGATATTTGCGGATGATCCCCCATTTCAACATTTTGGACTTTAGATATTTATAACAAAAAGCAGAATTGTCACTCCAGCCAAAACCTGGAAGGACAAACTTAGACATTTTTCTAAAACCACATTTAGTGAAGGTCATCTTCTCTATCAAAAGTATTGACAAGTTAAATACAAGTTAGAGTTTTTCCAAGCAACCTGGTGATAGTAATGCAGTTTACATGCAAACAGTGAGCAACAAATGGATGTCATATGCCATAGTGTGTTACAGGGCTGCAAGTCAAGCTCAAAGGTTTTGTTTAGACTTGTAGTCTGAATGTTGAAACCTGCAAGCAATCATGCATGTTAGCTTGTACACACAGTAAAAGCTCTATGAAACATATTGCTTAATGTTTTAAAAAAAAAACAAAACCCAGTTATGATTACATAAAATATGAGAAGAGAGGAGAAAGCCAGACCTTTGGAGAGATGAAGCAGATGAAGCAGACTTGAAACAACAAGAGAACAGAGAGAGGTAGTGAAAATACCACAGACACTCCCCTGACGCTGTTCTGCCACCATCATACAGGAGAACATCTGCTTTATAATTGGTCCAATTTCTATTTATAGACCATACCCTCCTTCTGTCTGCAGTGATGTCCCAGTCCTGAGAAGCCACAGCTGAAAGAGAGAAAAAGCTGTGGTGGCAGCAGGAGGAGACAGAAATGCAGAGAAAAAGCATAATCATAAATGAACTAAAACAGCCATCATTCTATTGCTGTGTAACGCTACAATAATACCGTTTATGACACACCATAAAAAAAAAGAAAGAAAATGTGCAAACAAATGAAAAATTTAACCTTAGGATCATGAGAACATACTGGGTGGTGTTTCACATTGTGCTGAACAAAAACACTGCAAATTCATGTAAGACATAAACTAAGGAAATCATGACCTTTTCATTTATTTATTTATTTTTTTTTAGAATTGCTTTTACCTTCATTTTCAGCTAACAACCTCACAGGCTGAAAAACAGCTTTAAGCAGCGCTCCCACACAGGGACACAGTGTATCTCCTCCCCCTGTTCAAAATACATAAGGTGGGTGGCAAAAGTTCTTAAATGGGCTGGAATTAGAAACCAAGCCAAAAGCTGTGGCATCATCTTTATAGAGACATTTATGCAAAATCCTATTTTCCGTAATTGTTAACATAGTTGCAGAGGTTCAAAGAGTCTAGAAGCAGACAAAATATAAGAAAAGATCACCCCCTATATCTCCTTTTCTACCAGGATAAGAAATCGAATTTCTGAACAAATTGTTCCGCTTTGTCTATCTGTCTATCTTTGTCTATCTATCTATCTATCTATCTATCTATCTATCTATCTATCTATCTATCTATCTATCTATCTATCTATCTATCTATCTATCTATCTATCTATCTATCTATCTATCTATCTATCTATCTATCTATCTATCTATCTATCTATCATACTTACTTACTGTAGCTAAGTATGGCATTCATGTGAACATTTTTAATACAGTGGTGTCAGAATGTAGTGATCTTTTGTTCATCATCTCACTTGAGATGATGCACTTTCATGTCATGTCCACAAACTAATAGTTTGAGAGTCTGTGTTGCAATAAAATGAACAAGCCTCTACTGCTTTAGTTCTGTTTGTTTTCAGGCTTTGATCTGATCATATTATCATGTTTTATAGCTAATAGCGCTCAGCTGTCATCTACAGACATCTATTTACAAGGAAATGTTTAAAAAAAAATTTCTTTTCAATAATGTGTTTAAACATGTTTTTGAGTTCCCTGCTGGTTCAGAAAAAGATTAAAATTGGCTTTCTGAGGGATGTTTCTGTGAATGGGAGGAGTACAGCATGTGTTTGCTCTGATAAGGTTCTGGTTACTCTGGACACTGGGTCAATGGTTTTGGTCAGTGCAGCTGGGCGCATCGTTCTGCTGTGCTGTTGCTGTGGGGGTGTTTTCTTGCTGTTCTTGCTGCAGCAATGTTTACTGTATGTGGGTGGCATGTCTTAAAGGAACCACATGAATGCCAAGACCCAAGGTTTGCCAGCAGAATGTTGCATTGTAACTGGATTATTAATGTTTTTCACTTTTTCTCACGTTCATGTGGGTGTTACTTGAACATGTGATGTATAGGAATATTGTTAAAGACCAAAACTGCCAACAGCACTTCCTAACAGACTGTGTTATACTGTACTGAACTTCATTTAGGTTGTGGCTGCAACCTTTCGCAGGACATATCAGGACATTTATTGCCAAAAAAAAGTTTAAAAAAATTAATCTTGTCATGCAAAATTGACATTAATATGTATTTTTTTTAGTGAGAGCCATGTTTGTTTGTTTGTTTTTTTTTTATTTTTTTTATTTTTTTTATCACATTTTAATCCTGCCCAGGGTCTAATCTTAAAGCTAAAAACTGATTTTCATAGGTATCCACACCAACACTGGAGAACAAGCTGTTCTCAGTGTTAAAAGTAAACACTACATTATTTTTTGCAAGTGTATTTTATGTCAGCTTTACAGGTTGTGTGGGTCCTTAGTACATTATTGATTTTAATTTGAAGGTTAACCTGTGATGACTTCTTCACATTTCTAAAGTTTATGTACCTCAACTGAGAGCTCCTTTAGGTGGTCCAATGTCCCCACAGTTTTATAAGTGACCACACTTAATTACCCAGATATTAATTTCAGAAACACATCCATATCAGTGAAGGATAAATGCATTGTGTCTCTATGGAACCAGAGTATTTATAATCCCCTCAAATTAATTTAGATATTTAGTATCAGACATTTCTATTCCCACTTCAGCTTTTCATAATGTGGCACTGGAGAATGCCATTCAGATGGAATGAAATAAAATGAAAAGTACTTTTATGTACACCAGAAGGAATTTTTTATTTATTTATATATATACACAAGTAAACACACACAAGTATGTGTGTGCATTAGTGTGTGTGGGGTGTGTATGTCATAGGTGGTGGTTCACGTGTAATTGGGCGTGTGCATGCATAGTAGCTTTAAAGGCACATACTCACCTGGGACGCAGAGAGAGAGTTAGGGTGGGGCACTCGCCATAATTTTGTTGACCACTATTCATTCATTCATCATTTCTATCTGTTACTCCCACTGGTTAAAACAATCCATTTATCCATCCTAGTTGTGCTATTATTGCTTGGGAAAGTGATGCAATAATGTACCAAAAGGCATCCCTGGATGCCTTTTGGTACATTATTGGTGGTACAACTCAGCATATCTGTCAGAGAACTTCCTTGTGCGTCACAAATAAGCGAACCCGAGGATCCGACCCATACTCTCAGCAGTAAAGATGGTTTGGAAGCTACAATATATATATATGTACGGTATATTTATTTTAACAAGAACTGAAAACAAAAAAAAACCAGCATCATATAAAGCTGCATTTATAAAGCTGTGAACATCAGAGTATAAGGGAACAATTGATGTTTTAAGAGAAAATAAAGATAATTCCTTAAAGTGAAACTTTTATTGCATCCGAACTATAAAAAGATAAAATAACATGATTAGGTGCAAGGCGGTTGATACAACATTTGTATCAGCACACATTAGTTTTCTTTTAAAAGTACACTTGTAGAATAAAGGCCATTAGCTGCTTGTTAAATTTACTGAACTGAAGTTGAATTGCTTCACACACAGAAACATGCAGGATACATGCACACACACACACATAACACCTTCATCGTTGCTTGCTGCCATTTTTCTTCTCCCAGCCTCACCTTCATTTAGAAACAAAGAAATAGTCAGGACTAAACTGCCTGCAGTGTTCCAACACCATTTCCAACTTCTTCAGTTTCCAACTTCTTCGGGGGGTGGGGTGGGGGGGGGGGGGGGGGGGGGGGGGGTCTCTGTGTTGCACAGCAGGTGGACACAATGCGCTCTGCTCATTTTGCAGAGCTTTGAGGCTTAACTCTTTGTGTAAAAGATGCATTTTGTGTCCATTTCTACTTCAAAATCACAGCCTTAGTTTTTTAAGGTTGAAGTGCTTTTAAGAAGTTGCATTAAGATGTTATAAATAGATTACCTTAAATTCAAATGTCAATTTATAGACATCTGCTAGGGTTTTCAAGCTTTCTTTTCATCACTTTCACTTGCAGTGTCACTTCTTAACAGTTCCTATTGATAATTTAAAATAAATTTTTTCTTTCTGTCTAACATGGTTTAAAAACAAAAATAAAAGATAGAAATGACCATGTTCCTTCATTTGGCTCCTTATGTCATGGAGAAGGCTTTTCAATATTTTGTGGTGATGTAATTAAGTTCATGTCACTTCTGACTCATGGTTAGATAGGGGTTAGTTGTTTAAAAAGTTGAATGACCTTAAATATGAAAGGAATCCAGCTGGAAATATCCAGGTATTTTAGCTGAAACAACTCATTAAAAATGTCTCAGGAAAAGTGAACACAACTTATAAGTTCACTTTACATAAACTTGGAAAATCCAAAGCACTTGATGTACACTTTTGAGGCAGTTAAAAAGCTTTTTATGCACCTGTACCCACTGCTAAACCAGGGTTAATCCCTGAAGAGCTTTGCCTGCGATGATATTGAATGGAAATGTTGAATGGTTCTAAAACAAAAAAATGTGGAGCTTTATGTGAAAACAAAACAACTTTCCAAAAAAACTCAATGTTGATTATATTGCTATTGAGTGCAGGAACATTAGATGTTCTTCTATTTTAGTTTTCAACACAATGCGTTGGCTGTAATTATAGACTGGAACTTTGAGTGGACAATCAGTGGGAACTGGGTCAGGAATCCAGCCGAGACACATGTACACCGATATTTGCATATACAAAAATATTTTGCAACAAGAACTGCCAGCAACTAAATCTGGGACACTGGTTTAATTATTACCACGTAACTCACTGCATTTGAATTCCCCATCTTGCTTTAATAACTTGAACTGTTTTCCTTTACAGCAGGAAACATCAGAAATCAAATTCTTCTGGGAAAAAAAATAACATGAGCATGTTGATGCATTTTATTAACTTGACTTACTCTGACCAAAACTTAACTGTAACGTGGTGATAATACCTAGAATATTCTTTATGCCTTTAAGAGGGATATGCTGATATAATTAGACTCCCTTATTAGCTGTTTTGCGTTTAATTATCCATGCGATATACTGTCTCTCTCGTTCTATGATTATGTTTTAAGCCATTTCAAATTAAGTCTATGACCACACACCACAAACATGGTTCCTTTGCAGCTGATCTCTTCAACAAATGTGCAGTCAAATGTCACCCAATTTCAGATATTTGAGAACTATCTTAAAAAAGAAAAAAACATTTTATCATTTTAAAGCTTAGGAGTTTGGATGTAATGTTGTGTGTTGATGCTATGTGGCCTTATTCTGTTACATTGAAAAATATTTAAAATCAAAAGCTTCATAAAGATAGCAGCAAATCCTTGGCAGGGATCTTGTTGCATTATAATGAACAAGTGTTTATATCATGCTCATCTCTTTTAATATACCCAGATTTAATGTCATGCAGACTGCACTACTTTCCTGCATCCTTAATAACACCTTGGCTCCCTGCTATGCTTAACACTGCAGTACACCTGGTGAGACACACACGTTAAGCATCATTAAAAGAAATTTATCAGCGATTTCTCTTCGACCACTCAGCATTTTGACTTGTCTCGGTGTGTTTTTATGAACACCATTTCCAACTTGGCAACATTTTGGACTGCAGACATTTCATTTTATTGTTATATTGTTCTTTTGTAGTTTGTTTGTAGAGGTGTATCTGAGTTGAGCAGAGGAGCCAAACTGATAGGATGGAAGAGAGAGAGAGAGGCATTGGCTGGAATTTCAATGTCTTTGGCTCAATTTGCAAGGAATTGATAGACCACTGCATTCCCAGCATCCTGATCCTCAAACTGCAGTACTCTGCTGCTGTACGTACTGCATGGTGATACTGCATCATGATCTCTGAGCAGAGTGGAGCAGAGCTTCTTTCCTCATCTGCATCAGCTGAAGCTTGATTCCACCTGAGTGTTTGTTACCAGCTTCTCCTGGGATTGATGTGCTGGATAATGTTTTGCACCTGTCAACAAATCCATGAAGGAAAACAGATGGGAAAGTTTGCCTGTCACCATGATATACTGTGTTACATCTTCTAATGTGTATTTTTGTCGCTGCTACCTCCCTCATAAGAGCTGCTATTTACATTTTTAGCACCATTTTGGGTCACAAGGGTGTTATTTAGGTAATTGATGCAAAAATACTCAAATGATTAACTGAAATAAGCGATTTATAATTGAAATATTACCATCATAGACATAATTTTTTCAGTTCTTTGTCATTTATAAGATTAACAGCTCACAATATAGACTGCTAAGAATTTCAACAGTCTTCAGGCTCAGTGCTCATCGCTCTTTATTTTTTTATGTGAGGTGTTAATGTTATGTTACATGTCCAAAAGAGGTCACACAGAGTTGATAGGAAATCTATTTAAGTTGAAGTTGTCAATATGAACTGTGAAAAAGTGACACAGCAAGTAAAAGCGGTAAAAAAAGATGCTGAGAACAAGTGAAAAACCTAACAGATATCTTGTAACAGTGGCTGGCTTGTTAAAATGTGCAGTCTCACACGTTTAAAAAAAAAAAAACAGGTGAAAAAAACTAACTAGAGTTTGGCAAACAGTCTGGTAGATGAAGGAGCATTTGGCTCACTCATGCTCCTCTAATCATGCATGAATTAGCTGCTATAAGATGTCCGCTTGCTTTTTATGATCAAGTAATAGGAATGAGACATATAACATGAATATTCCTCTTTTAAAAGAAGTCAAAATTAAAGTTCAGCTCTTATTAGGACCACCCAATACTAAATGGTTGAATTATTCAGACACAAACAGAATGTTTTGTTGCTTCACATTAATGTGATTTTATCATATGTTAAACTTTCTATAATGAACATCAGACAAACAAGCAGACAAATTCAAATTAGAGGATAGGTTAGAAGTGATGATTTCATGTTTAGCACTCTTTTTCAGAAGCTCTATTGTAACTAGAGGTTTTACTCAAGCGACGCACCAGAGAAAATATAGGAACATTATGAGTAGCCAACAGTTTAAAACATTTTTAGAAGAAAGAACATACAGGCTACACAGACAGGCTTGGACATTCACAGATGACAAAAGCAGTGGATGATCGCAGGAGCCTTTTTTAAAATACCTTCAGAACATTCAGCCAAGTCAAGAAAACTCTCCAGGAGGCAGACATGTCATTACTCAAGTCTACCATGAAGACAAGAGTTCTCCTCAGGGTGCAAAAACCCTCATAGGCTTCAGTAATAGACAAGCAAGATTACACTTTATGAAAAAAAAAAAAAAAGGAGAAGGAGAAAAAAGCCAGAGCATCTTGAGAGCAGCGTACTATAAAAAGTGAAGGTTAGATCTGCCTGTTTGGAGAGTGTTTGAACAGCTTGTGATCTGAAAACAATCATGTAAAATACATGCAGGCAGTATGACGCTTTGGGCTTGCTTTGCTTCCAGTAGCACAAAGTCACTAGTATTTATTAATAATGTGACAGAACACTGAAGCATCCAGATGAATTATGACATGAAAAGAAACATCTTGTCTATTTAGATGAATCCAGCGAGGCTCATTGGATGGTACTTCATTGGCATAGATGGACAATAACTTAAAACACAGGACCCCCAAAAGACCACCGGAGTTGCTGAAGGTAAAGAATTCAGGTATTCTGAAATCGTAGCATAATTTCTTTAACTGGATCGCCTGACTTTAAACGGACCAGTGTTAGTCTTGGGTTCCAGCTGTTACTTGCGGCAAAGGAATTTCCCAGCATTTTACACGAGTTATTTCAATTTATCCTTAATACATTTAATGGGCAATAAATCAAAGTTTAGCACATGACAAAGATCTACTATTCCAAAATCCTTGCTATGAATACCCTAATTAGCTTTAATTCAGACCCCATTTTCATCACATAGCTGTTGTTAATAATGACTCCTAAATAAATCTCACTTATCATACAGATAAAATATTAACACAATAACTAAAGAAAAAATGGGAAAAATTTACCAAAATAATTGACAGTGCTATTATTGGATAGCAGTGTGTGATCTTACCTAAATCAGCATGAAATTTAAATTGTAAATATGTGAGCTCATTGCCAAGGATGCTTTGCTCTCATTATTTGATCCATTGCCAACTCTCTCTAAGTCTCTTGCTGTTAAAAGGTTCTATTTCTGGCTGCAAGTTCCTCATAAGGCTTTAGTGCTCCAGCATCCTGTTGGCAGGCGGTGAGATCCACGTCCCTGCTCATAACCTTTGACGTGCGCCATCCCGTTGTTCCCACATGTAAACACCCATTTAGCAGATTGAAGGAGGAACCGACTTTGTGTTTCGATAACAGCCGTAAAAAAAATAATCAGATAATGAGAAAGTTGAAGAAAAGAAGTGAGAGGAAGCTGTGTTATGTGAGAGATGCAGATAAAGAGCAGAAACAAAGATGAGTGAAGGAGAACAAGATGGAGGGTTACAAAAGAGAACTGATAGAGTAGAGCAGGAGACAGAATGTGCCGCACGCTTGGTTTTTGCTGATACAGATCAGATTTCATAAAGATCCACATGATTGCCTCATAACAAGGGGGATGCAGAGAGGAATGAGATGGAGAGATGGGGCGGAGGCAAACAGAGACATGAAGAAATTGATAAATCGCTGCTTTCCCTCCCTGCAGCTGCGCTCTTTGTTTTTCCGGCTTGTGTTTTTTCCCAGCGGGCTTAATATGATTATGCTACTGTAATTTGGAAAGAAAGAAAACATATCAAGGACAATAACAATAATGGAAAGAGAGTCATTGGTCCTACGATGGTGCTGTGTTGCCCTGGTGTGGGCCTTTTGCAAACGTTCACTTCACTTATGACTGTGTCCAGAGTTCATCTTTGCTTCAGCTCTTCAGGTTCTCTGAATGACAGTGAAAACCAGGAACACATCACTCCTTATTCTGGGGATTGGCAGGGGGCCAGACACAAGGCTAAGATGCTGCCGAGCCTGGGACTTACTCTGTCACTGACCTACTGAATGGCTGACTGATTAAATGTTTGAGTGGGAAACTGAATGAGAAGTATAAGGCAGGGAATATAGTGACTAAATACTTCAAGTCTTTCAAGAGTATAATTTAAAAAGAAAATAAATGTATGCAACAGTTACATTATTGAATAAGTATGCAGAAAATTGATTATAAAACAAAATATAGAAGCATATAAAAGCAATCCTTTTTCACAGCGAGGTTAAACTAGAAGTGTGTGTTTGTGTGAAGAGACACAACTCTGCTGGTATTTCCCTTCTTTCTGCTCATCGTGCCTTGTTCTGAACATTTTGAGACTTCAACCCTGGAACAGAGGTTCCACAGTAGGTGTAAGTTTTTGCATTTATAAAGCTGTGAACATGATCCACAAAAAGCCACAAATCCTCCTTATTTATGAAGTTTCTGCTAGTTTTCCAGCCTTACAGGAGTTTCGTCAGTGGGTTTTTGGAAACATAGACATTATAAGTTCTATTTTAAAAGTCCAAATTTGGCATTATTTCAGTAAAAGAAGCTGACTTTGGCAGAAGCAACATAGGCAACCTTTCAATTGTGTATTCATGCTAAGATCTCACCGCGTTTTTGTAAGAGACACAAACACAGGGTCACTGTTGTCACTAGTAAAGGAAAGGTGTGACGTTGTGTTGTGTATAGCCAAAGTCGAATGAACCCATTAGTTTTTAGATATTCATGTGAGTTTGCTGCCTGCTTGTCCATCTTAGCCAACATCTCCCTGACTGGTTGATTGTTTTTCAAAGTGGAAGAAGCAGTCTTCAATGAGCACAGTTTCAGCACTAATAGAAATGGACAGTTATCTCAACAAAGCAGGTGTGGGATCAGAGGACAGCAACACAGATTCTCTACCTCTCACTACACCAGTCTAGTACATTATGCCCCGTATTGCATCTGTAACCACACGTGATAGTGATTGCTGGGAAGAGTACTCTAATTACATTTCTGCATCACTTAGATAAAAGCTTGCTGACCACTTGAAGAGAAAATTAGCCTTTGAGACCCGTGAGTCACTGCCCACATCTCTGTTTCTCCAGCAAATCTAAAAAAAAAAAGTGAATAGTTATGAATGAGCAGTGCTGTGCAGTGTGACTACCAGGCTAAAACAAATTGAGATATCAGCTTAGATTTCCTCATTTCAGAAAAAGTAATAGCACAATGAGTCAGTGCAAATCTGCAACATTACTGCATGTCATCAAGTCCAGTGACTCATACCATTGCAATTGTGAAGTGATAACCTGCTTGGATTTAATATTTATATCACCAAAAAATGTTTACACAGCCAGGAAATATTCACATTTAGGGTTCATATATATACTTAGATGATATTTTAAGTGTTACTGACAACTATACTGTTTTAATAGTTGTGTGGAGTCATTGACAAGGCCTGGTGGTTAGTGGTCTTACAAGAATATGAATTAGCCAGTATTAAGTGCATAAATGGAATGGATTTATTTAGCCGCTGATAAGAGCATACATCTAAGTGAATGCTTGGTGTGTGATTAAATGCTTCCTACATTGACTCAGGTTTGCATTATTGTGTGATTCAGCCGCAAAAGTGGAAAGAACTGCATTTTCTGCCATCTCCTCGGAAGTTACCACAGAACTAAATGCCCTGAGTTGAAGTCCTACTAAAAGGAAATGTTGAACCAGCGGTAGAGTGGAAAAGGCTATCAGCCAGTTCTTCCACCTCACCCTTTGTGTCTCAGACTACCAAATGATCCTGAACCCTCACACAACCTTTCTCCAACTGCATTCATAATGCATTAAAGCATTATGCAATGACCACAAATCCAAGACAGCTACAATAGTGTGGCAGCTGTCAGAGCACCAGGATGCCAATTACCTCGTATGGCCATGTGCCATCAGTAGCACCGCTCTCTGACTTTCTCCTTCTTATGTGGCTTTCTAGTGCAGAGAGAAAGAGAGAGAAGGAATGTAAGAAAGGCAGAGACATACATACAATGACAGAAGTGGCAGAAACAGCAGGATATTGATGTTTTTAATGAGCAAGAGAACATGTTGTGCATTAAGAAAAATATGAAACAAAGTAAAAAAAGAAAGGCTCATAAAAGACACGAGGGGACATGACAAAATCAGGGGCAGCTCTGCATTTTTAAAGGCCTCCAGTTTAGACACCATCTGTCATGTTTATCTGACTCAAATTAGTAACTGGGTAAACTATGTTTACCAATAAATGCCCATGTAGAAGTTTCAGGATGCTTAAATACCCCTTCAATAATATTTAACTATTATTCTATTTAGCCACATTAAAGAGAACACACTCTTACACACATGTTATACTATTTATTTTTAATCTTACTTGAATACATTTGGACAATAAAGATGTAAGATGAAGCATTCAGAAAAGGCCCAGGGCAATACAGAAGGAAGAATTAATTCCCCATATGATCTTTTCATTTTAAGCTTTCCTCTAAGTTTTAGATATGTTATAGTTACCAACTAGTTTATTTTTTCATTTTCATTTTTTTTTATTTTTAATCTTTTAAAATTTTATTTTATTTATATTAAATTAATAAAATGCAGTTATATGAAAACTTAACACTAACTTTCCCGTTGAAAGTAAAAATAGGGAATTGCTGCTGTTCTTTAACAAAAGACAAAGAGTTGGAAAGCTTTTTGAAGTATGACATGCAATTTAAAATAATTTATATCACATTATCTAAATATAAAAAAAAGACTGAAAGTGTTCAGCGTTTTTGAATAAAGTTAAGATGACAGTAAGTTTACGACTCTGCTCTGTTTCCATCAAGAATCAAAAATCTTTGTCATTATGCCAAGTACAAGCAATTGTTCTTAGAGTACTCTTCCCTGTCACTTGTCTAGCAATTGTTTGCTTAGGCACACAGTTAAACACATGTAAATATCATACTTTTTTGGAGTTAATAGGGAATATCAAGGTGATGTTGTTGTGATCCATGTCCTATGTGATTTGGCACTTTCTTGTTGATGCTAAGACTTTTTTGACAAAGATTTTGGATGGCAGAGTTTTGTTTTAGTTTCCCACTGGACTCTATATACATGTTATTACAACTCATATTTATTTTTTGTAAGTGTATAAATCATTGGATATGTCCTGTCATGGTTTTGACTTTTATCCTTAACCAAAATGTCATGTGTTTAAATTTTAGTGACAAGCTAGAAGCACGATATGCGCAGGAATATCACGCTGAATTTGCCTGAAGGAGCATGTTATTTATATCCAAAGTCATAGGATGATGAAGGATGCTCCAAACATGTTTATGTTATTAATCATAAATATGCAAATTACTCATGCCATGCGGACCACACAACTCCAAACCATCACAGATGCTGACATTGAACTGTGCTAATAACAACCAGGGTGGTCCTTCTCCTCCTCAGCCAAGAGGACACTACGTCCATGATTTCCACATAGAATTTCTCCTTTTAAGTTGGCAGAACCCAAGACAATTTCTCCTTCATGTCAGTCATTTTTAGTATTAAAGAAAAAAGAAAAAACACCCAAGGGGTGTTTCCCGTGTCTCTGGAACCATTTCATTATGTTTGTTCTGTGAATTCCATTTGTGGATGATAAACTGATAACGGCTTTTGTACGTGTTCTTGAGCTCATGCAGTTACATTGACAAGACAATCATGTATTGTTGGTTCAGTGTCCCCTGAGGGTCAAAGATTATATCAGTAGTACTCTGATTATAGCGATTCCACCATCTTTTCTCTATTTTTTTTTTTTTTGCACACAATCGTTTACAAGGTGTTTATCTCTCCTCCAATTGATCACATCTGAGTCTAGGATCAGCCTCATTGGATGCTCTTTTTCACACCCAACCATGTTATTGACCTGCCGGAGTTTGTTTAATTTGTGGTCAGATGCTTCACTAAAAATGTTCCACTGTTTCACAAAAGTAAGCGTTTGTTTTATGAAGCATGAAAAACCAAATTAAGATCTCTATAATTTAGGGTATATTTTGCTCTTTTATTTGTTGAAAAAAAAACAAAGGCAGCTTCACAGCGGTCTTACTGTATGTGGTTGACAATTTGCAGCAGTTGCTTTCAGGAACCTTATTAACCTCACTGTTTCACACACTTGGCAGTAATACTAGAGACTAAAGCTACAAGTCAGACTATAATAGTTAACTTTTTTTTCATTCACATTCATATGCTGAATGATGAAAAGAAACTGTAGCTTATAATCAGAGTTTTGTTTTTCTGTCTCTTTCAGGTGCAGGAGTGGTTGTGTCTGAACTGTCAGATGCAGAGAGCTTTAGGAATGGACATGACCACACCCCGCTCCAAGAGTCAGCAGCAGATCCACTCTCCTTCTCATCCAACTGCTCCTGAAGTAAAACCTGATGTTTCAACTCAGCCGGCACCCCAGACGCAAATTCCTCCTCAGACACATCCTCCAGCACAGGCCCACACGGCGCCTGGCCCTATAAAACAGACTGGTCCAGCTGGCCCTATCAAACAGACTGGTCCAGCTGGCCCTATCAAACAGACTGGTCCCGCTGGTCCAGGTCAGCAACAACCAAAGCTGCCACCCGGGGCGGTCCCTCTCCCTGGGATGGCCAAGGCCCCATCTCAGCCTGATTTGTCCCACAGCTCTCCCGCCCACAAACCCCAGCACCCCCGTCAGGACCAGACACGCAGTGCAGGGAGCTCCCCCTCACGACAGCCCCCACCCCCAGAGCAGACATTTGGAAAGTTGTTTGGCTTTGGTGCTTCTCTTCTTAACCAAGCCAGCACGCTCATATCTGAGACCACTCAACCCCAACAGCAGCCTCCAAAACCGGCCCCTAGACCTGGGGGCCCTCCTGGTCCTGGACCTGGAGCAAGTAAACCTTCAGGACTGCAGCCAGCACAACAAGGGCCACGGGCCTCTGCTCAGCAGCAGCAGCAGCAGCAGCAGCAGCAGCAGCAGCAGCAGCAGCAGCAGCAGCAGCAAGCTTTCCCAGACTCTTCCAAACCTAAAGCCTGTTGTCCCCTTTGTAAAACAAACCTGAATATAGGCAACACAGCAGAGCAGCCCAACTACAACACCTGCACACAGTGCCACTCCCAGGTGTGCAATATGTGTGGATTCAATCCCACTCCACACCTAGTCGAGGTAAGACTTTTATTTAATTTATTTGGTTTTTAGCCATGTGTATCAAAGTGTGAGCTTCACAAAAACATCTCGTGCACTATGGTTCCACTAGATTGAATGATTTATTGACATGTTCTAGAGAAAGATGCAATGTTATAGTTCAGAGCAGTGGTTTTGTTTTTATCCATTTATGGCTGCTTGGATAGCTGTTTTTTTTCCACAGATGATGCCTGAGTGCACGAATCAAAACTGTTTCAAATCGCCGAGTATTGCCTCCATTTACCTTTTCACAGGCTCTCCAAGATCTCATCATCTTATGTGTCTGCTGATACTGTTGCTTCTTTGTATTTATGGTATATTTTCCTAATTGGTAACATTAATTTGTAACTATAGTGGGATTGACTCTTGGAATAATAACAATTTACTTATAATTTATAATGTCGAATACAAAGAGCATTTTGTAGCAAGGTATTAGACGTGGATTTACAACAGCCTTTTTTCTGTTGCTAATCAAATACTCACATCTTTCTTTCATATCAACCTGTAAGCATACTGTGTTTTTTAAAAAAAAATGTTTTTTTCTTTCTTTTTCGTTCTTTCTTTGTGTTTCTTGGTCTGCACCTGCTCTGTTCTGTGCTGTGTTTCATGTAGTTAACAGAGTCCAGGTCCAAATGTGACTCACCTCATTAACTTTGCAATGGAGCAGCACATAAATGGATAATCATTCTACAGGAAACAGAGTCTTATTAAGTTCAATTTAATGGATTATCTTTGTATTTATTAGTCATATACAGGGGTTGGAAAAGCGTATATACCTTTTTTAATTGTCCCCTTGTCCTGCGTCATGGTGGGAATTTAGTTGGTAAGAACAGGGACTTGCAATAGCTTCCAAAACCAGGCAATAACAGAGTTTAATTATGCAAATCAAGTCCAATTGAATGATAGTAGTAATAACAGGCTTGCTGCAGAGCGCTGGCTTTTTATGGGCAAGTCTTGTCTTCCCAGGCATCTGGTTGTCACAGGCAAAAGCAGAGGCCATTCATAGATTGCTATGGAAACAGAGATAATTTGTTTGTCAGCTGTCTCCTTTCATGCTTGGCTGCTGAGATGCTGAAAGTCTCCAAAAACTTTCCGACTGCTGTTGCTGTTTTCACGAGAGATGGAATTATTGAGTGTGTTGCGTTTCTGCTCTGCTGGTTCAGGTTTGCAACTCAATCCAACATAAGATGAATTCTTTCTGAACCTTTAAATGGCTTTTGTTGTCATTCTGTGTGAGCTGGCACACGAGTCACTAGTAGGGAAGAAATGTTTTTTCGTGACTGTGGTGGAAAAGTATGAGAACCAGGGATGGAAATATAAAATGAATGGGTACATGGTTTGATACTTTGCTCATGTAGCGTACTTACTTTTAAAATAAGTGTGGTGGAATTTATCCAGTACTTAATTAGCAAAGTTGCAAAAAAAAATGCAAACGTCATTTTGGCCCTGAAGGTTGGCAAGGTAGAGAAAAATATATGGGAGGTTTGGAATCATTATTAAGAACTCATATATATATATATATATATATATATATATATATATATATATATATATATATATATATATATATATATATATATATATATATCATTGATAACAAGAAAGAGAAATAAAAACAACCCTTTCTCTTTATTGATCCTTCAAAATTTCAGGCCCAACTCAAATTGAAGGTCTTTGCCGCTGCTGCTAGCATCAGTAGATTGTTAGCATTTGCCATACAGTCAGCTTGACAGAGACAAGAGAAATGTAAGGTAAAGGCAAAGTGATGGAAGCTAACTAGCTGCATGAACTTAAAAGGTTCATGTCACATTTTTTCAAGTTTTCTTGATTTTCTAAGTTAGATCAGCACATTATCACCTTTTCCAGGAGTGTTGAATTCTGGTTCACAAGACTTTTTTCAGGTACCTGGCCACTATAATCACATAGTTTCCAGATTGTTTAGTTGAATATCCAACCAGCTAGAGCATAGCCGTTTTCAATGGCAACCATTTTGAAAGTGGACGTTACACTGCAGTGACTAACTGCTGACTATAGTACTGTGGAGCGCCATGGTGATTTAACTTATGCTACATGGACAAAATGAGAAGCTAACAAAAGGCACAAGAAGATGTGAGCTAGAAGACAATCCTATCTGTAAGCCATGAGCAGGTGCTAGCAGTGTAGCCACCAATAAAGGGTTTAGCTGAGTGAGTGGGTGCTAACCACAGTCCACCTGGACCGGGCTGAGTGAACAAGAAAGCATATTCATGATTCACCAGCACCCTCTTTGCCTACCTGCTTGGCAGTTTAACAAATCAGAGGGCAATTCCTCAATACACCATTTTTTTTCCAGGAGATGGTGAGAAAGTCTTCTCCCTTTCTGAAATAATTACAGCCTACAGGGAGTTACAGTGGGTACAAAACTAATTTGAAGGTGCCCAAGCTTTAAAAGTAAATGTCAGATTCATTTTAAGAAGACAAGGATGTTTCCCTTTTTCAAGTTTTATTCAGCTACACAAGAGATTTTTGAAGTACGCAATTAATTTCAACATTCTCAGTGTCTCATGTATACATACATATATATATATATATATATATATATATATATATATATATATATATATATATATATATATATATATATATATATATATATATATATATATATATGTATATATATATATAATTTGTGAGGAATGCCCCTCCTTTCTTTACTGCTCTTGATAACAACCTGACTTTTCAAGGCGGGTATAAATTTGCTCTGACCACAGACATTACCTTGCCCTAAGGTGCATGACTTTGTGATACACGTTTATTTAGATGTCTGTCCCCATCAAGTCATTGTACGAACAAAGCATTTTTAACTCTGTATAGACTCTAACATTAGTCAAGCTGTAGTCGGTGTCATTTATCTTCACTAGTACTTTCTCTTAAATATTGTTCTGCAGCCTCACAATATTTCCAGTGTTTCTTCATTCACTGGTGTGTTCTCTTGATTTATTTATTTACTTTTTATTTTTATGATCTTGACGGAGAGCCACAAAGTGGAAATAGAGTACTCTAAAGACTTTTTATACCCATAGAAAAAAACAAAACACTCACATCCTCTAACATCTTGCCTTTTAGTGGAGTGGGAAAGAGTTTATCAGCATTCAGGCCTGCACCATATTTCTTTGCAGTTGTCACTGGTATTAATCAGTTTTAGCTTCAATCTGTATTAAGGGGATCACAACAAGCAGGTGTGCATGCTCATGACTTTTTTCCATGACATGGTATGGTATGGGTTTGTGTTTGACTGGTGGCCTGTCCAGGGTGCACACTGCCTCCTCGCTGGTGGAAGCTTAGACAGGCGATCCTGAAAAAAGCCAAAAAGCATGTGTAGACAATGGATGGATGAATGGATTGTATGGTATAGTAGCATCTGTGTTTTTTTCTGTAGATAGTATCATGTTAGGATATTAGTCAATGCCTTTTTCACACTGCCTCAGCTGAGACTCCAAACAAGTCCAAGTTATTACTATATGGTGATAACTTGGCCTTGCATGTCAGGGGTGTCCAGCTTTGGTCCTTAACACAATCTTACATGTTTTTCATGTATCCCTGTTCCAACACATCTGATTCAAATTAAACAGTCATTATGCAAAACATTATAGGTTGCTGGATCCACTTCATGTAAGTCAGGGTTCTTGGAACAGGGATACATCAAAAACCTGCAGGACAGTGACCCTTGAGGACCAACTTTTGACACCACTGTGGTAAATAAAGAAAATCTGAATCTGTTAACATAAACTTTTCCCTGTTTAAAATTCCAGCACACAATTTACAACTTTGATCACAGATACCTAACTTTTGTACACGGATTGTAATGTGATCATGAGTAAAGAATACATGAGCGTGTTTGTTAGCCATGATTACAGATTTACAGATTAATATTTGTTTTTCCACTAACCACCGCCGAACTACGCAGTACTTAGTCCTGATCTCCACAAGCAGATATTCATTCTGTTCTGAACTCCTCCATAACTCATTCAGAGCAATAACTACTCTGTACTTCTCAGTACTCTTCTCCTGTAAGTTGCTTTGGGTGAAAGCATCTGTTGAATTACTGTAATGTAATAAACACACACAGCAAAGTTGTTTGTCCCATCTGTGTTGACTCAGCTTCACACATACTAATCCTGCTCAGAGTGACGGGATGTGGTGTGTAAAAGAAAACAAGGCCAAAGTCGTACTATACCATAAGTGCTGCACTTTTTCTTTTCAGAAATACACAGCTACTGACTGTAATTAAACCATGTCTGGACTTTAGCTAGGGAAGTGGTCATTACTGGATCAGCCTGTCACAGTTTCAACTTCAGCTTTCTTAAATGCTGAAGCTACCTTGGGCATGATATTTAACTTGCTAAATAAATGTAATGTAACATAACATGACAACACAATGATAGAAGGAAATGAGACTGACTGATTATTACCTCTCTGGGAGACACCTGGTAACTCACTCCAAGCTTCATTGTGGGAATTATGACTGTGTCAAATGAGAAAAACAAAAAAACAAAAAAAAACAAACAAAAAAAAAAAAAAAAAAAAAAAAAAAAAAAATATATATATATATATATATATATATATATATATATATATATATATATATATATATATACTGTGTTTATCAACAGCCTGGATTAAAAAGTGTATTTCCATTTCTTAAATTTACCATAACTCTTTTCCTGAAAGGGTAACAATAGTTATGAATGTATTTTTGCAGGATTGCCAGCAAATGTAAACATGCTTCATATACAAAAACACTCTGCATGAATGATGAACAGAAATGCTAGCGGGAAAAGTTTACTTTCCCTAGACTTCCTGACAGTGCCACTCACTTACATCTGTTCTTTATGGTGAAAACTCACTGCTGCTGCCGTTGTATGACTGAATATGCAATGTTGACTTTTAGCAGTTGTTTTCTTTCATGCACCGCTCTACTGTTTTTGCAGCTTTTCCTGCTAGTATTTCTATTTGTGTATGCACTGTGTTTTGTGTATGAAATGTGTTTGCACCCGTCGGCCACTGTATTATTGTAGGTTACTCCATTTTGTTTGTTTATATATAAATTTGGTGTAAAAATGACAATGCTGGTCATGACAAGGTTAAAAAACCAACAGCAAAAAACAAACAAATACACACACACAAACACACACACAAAAAAGTGAAAAACTCACAATCCCAAAAACTCACCATCCCAAAAATAGTGGCTTATGCTAATATGGTCCTGATAAAGTTATATGGTTTATCCCCTCACCACCACTTAGAAGTCCTGATCCAGGCTTCTGTCAGGTTTTATTTTCTCTAACTGTTGTTGTGGAGCACTTAGCTGGATCTCAGTAAATTATGCTAAAGGCTAATCAGGGAGATGAGAAGGATTCCAATCATACCCGTTTGTGTGACATATTTACTTTTTCTTTGATGTGGAGATTTTAGGCCGTAAACAACAACAAAAATCCAATAATCATCACTAGATCTGTATTCAGAGTTTATTGTTTAAGTATAAATTAACAACTCAGAAAATGACAGCACTAATATGACATGAAACTGCTGAAGAAGAAAACATCTAAATGTGGTTTGAAGCCGCGTCCTGAAAAGAGTTTTTTTTTCTGGTGTGATATTGACACAATAAGTATTCATGAAGACGACCGTTTTGCCAAATCATCTCATAAGAAATCATCCCATCCTTAAAGGAATATTCTCTGCGAGCGATAATTTAAAAAAATGCTTTGCGGCATTTGGAGATCAGATAAATGGTGGAAATATGCATGAAAATACATTTTCTAACTTACTAGTGACACAATGCATAATTCATAAAGAGTGAATTAGGCTGAGCGGTATGAAAAAATAGGCAGTCCCTCTTTAATCTGTGATGAGACGATGAGCGCCAGTGTCTGCTAGAGCGAGCGGAAGAACTGAGGAGGTCTAAAAGCAGGGAAGAGGTGAAAGATTGAGGAGGAAGAAGAAAGCGAGAATCCGACATAATGAGTGAGAGGAAACCAACTGTTTGTCACATTGCAGAAATTTTCACATCAATTAGTGCTGAATGTCATGTGTGTCTCTGTGTAAATAAGATGTCCTTGTTTTGGGACACTTCTTCCCCATTACGCCTCTCAAGGAGATTAAAACCAACCATGTGTCACTGTCATCTCTCAAGAGTTTGGTTGTAAATAAAAGAGTGTTTTCATGGGAGTGTCTGCAGCGCACTCTGTTTTATAGCACACTGAAGTCAATCCTCACTCTTGAATTGCCCTGACTTTTCTTTCGGTCTCCTTGCTGGCCTGCTCTTCTGCCTATAAACAGACCCAGCAGAGGGGATGCAATGCTTTAGCTCTGTCTTGAATGTACATGCCGGTGGAGGTGTGTTTGACATAATGCATTATGTCTCATTTCCCGGCAGTCTCACAATAACATTATTTTTCCCCTGTCAGTTTTCCTGTATGCCTAAATTTTTTGTCCCCCACAGTTTGGCAGGTGTTGCAGTCGGACTCTTGTGTCTATTATTATGATATAGAAGCTCGCCCACTTTTTATAATGAGGTGGAGGCCCTGAGTGGGTCATAAATAAGGACTGAGTTTCTCACAGAACTGTAGAAAAAAAAAAGTGTAGAGAAACAGAAAACATGGCTCATCAATAATTCAGAGAGGGTGAACATTATAAATAGTTCATGTAGTGTGGAGCAGTGAGAGAACTGTGCCTGATTTCACATGTCATATAGGGTCAGTAAGTGTTGATGTATGAGCAAGCTGTGTGTCTATGGAGGTCTGTAAAAAAAAAAAACATGTTCAGGTGGGTCATTGATCCAGCTAACTAACTATTAAATGATCATATTAATAACACAGGAATCAAATGCAATGTATGTAAAAGTAGCTATTTTTGTAAGACTGTTTTGTCATTTATATTTGGCATAAACATGTCTTCCTCGATGGTTAGCGTGATTCTCCTTTATCTTCTAGGATACAAAAGGTTTTATTTTTAATATATACAGCAACGTGACAGTAAAGTAAAGTTCAGCTGCGGTCTATTATGGTTCTGGTTTCTGGTCACATTTAATCTGCCTGAAACAATTTAGAGCCAGTAAATGACTCATTATTTCAGTTTCTGTGTTTGTATTGTTTAGTATCTGCTATAGCCATAAGTACCCAAAGAAGTACTGATTTAATAAAATGCACATCCTTGGCAGAGCAATAAGTTTTAGGAGAAAAATTTTTATTCTTAACAAACTGTGACACCATCTGCATCTACTTTGTGGTATATGAGTTTATTGCGATGTGCCTTAGAAAAAGACTGATTTTGCTTTTCACCTATGACAGGATAATGAAATACCATAATTTTTTGCCTGTGGTAATGCTACTTAAATGACAGATTTTCTCACTTTTAATATTTTATTTCTCATTCACACCAGTACAAAAGCTTAGGACCTCATTGCCCTTGAAGACACAGCATGCATGAAGTAAACATATGTAGAGCATGTAGACTGTGTAAATGTGTCACAGATCTGCAGGAACATGACTCTTACACACATCCTCGGTATAGATGAACATGTCACGCTCATTCTCAAACATGCTGGAAGTGTTTTCTAAAGGTTGGCACCACCCTGTGTCTCCCTCAGGAGCCTCATACAAAGCCAGATGGCTTGAGGCATCAGGCGTCCAAGCCTGCCGCGCTCAGCCTGACTGCTCCCAAAGTGATGATGGTGTGCCATCACATGATTCAAACACCCATCCGGTCTCAATCAGCTACTTGCTGCCTTTTAATACTTCACATTCTTTTAAACTGTCCATACAAAGCAGTAAAGCTTGACTAATTATTTCTAGAATGGAGAGACAAAAACAGGGTTATTTGTGCAGCAAATACGGACAACCATTATTACTGTCGTTATTGTCGCACACAAGTATGTTATGTGTGTGTGTGTGTGTGGGTACAATTTATACACTATCAGCTGACCTTCCATTTGGTAGGTAATTGCTCTTCCTCCTGAATTACAGCTGTCTAAGATGATTTACTTAACAAAAACATGAAAGAACAATCATTGCTGTTTTGGCCAGTGAACGCAACCAGTTAACCAGCTTTTCTCCTACCGGAAACTTACCCACATCCCCCACTAATTTAATAAATATATGGAACAAATTAACATGGCAATAAAACATTGACGTTGCTTTATCATAAGTTCGTAAACAGCTTGTAAACAGTGGCTTGTATGGATCGGACTTACAGGATTTAATGGGTCTCTTTTCTCAGAACAGAACCTCAGTGAAAGCAATGCAACTCAAGGCAGTTCTACTATAATCATCATCATCATCATCATCCATCGCAATAAGTCCTGCTGCAGTCAAACTGCCAATCATTTTTGAACATTTGGCAGCATTGGGTTTTTTTTCCTTTTACCTCACAGTTTCTCTGCTCGCCCTCTCCATTTACTGTCCTCGGTCCTGACAGGTAGCTGCATTCACTGGCACAGAAGTGAAAAGTGAATCAGATCGGTTCAGCATGGTGTCTGTAAAGTGAGGAACCAATGGCCTACAGATTAGCGTGTTTTTATGAGCCGGTGGTCAGAAAAGAAAGTTCTGGGCTGACTATCTGGATGGCTGAATTACTCAGGTACAGGGACTACAGCTAAAAGAGATGGTGTTTAAGTATCTGAGTGGGCCCACCAAAGTGTTAGATGAATTGGTCATCTATTCACTCTTTGGAGAAGTTTGAAGGATAAATAACCTGCATTGGCCCAAAAAACACTTTTCTCACTGGGAAAATGCCAGTTAATTCCTGATTTTTACAATAGTTTTCACTTACTCTGGCTTTGATTGATTGGTTAAGGTTAAGACATCTTATCAAATTCATAAGTTCTGTTAACTTCATTAAGTTTTATTCCAAAAACTATCAAGGTGAATATTGTGGATGGTTTTGAATAAAGTTTATCCATGCTGTCTCGGTATGACACAAAGCGTTATGTTTAATTTTCCTGTTGAATTAAAAGCTGACTTTTCAGACTGCTGGCGATTCTAACAAAAGATTATTACATAATCCCATTTTTGTGAGGCAACGACAGTTCTCTAGCCATAAATTGGATAAAACTCTGTCAGATCCTCTCAAATACTAGTCTTTTGCTTTTTTCACAGATCTATTAAATCAATGAGGTGTGCGAGTTTCATAGTCTTCCTGTCAAAATCAAGAAAATGGTTTTTTAAAAATATTTCAGAGCTGACTTTTACCAAAATTTTACAGCAGCTTTTTCTTCAATATGTTATAGTTCTCTGGTGTTGCAGACAGATAAACTGTACCCCCGACATGCCATTCTTTAATGTGACACTGTGGTTGTTTTGTTCTCGTCTCTTGCTCCAGTTCATGATGTATCTATTCATGCACTCCTCTTCACTTTGCACGTTTCACTGATTTTCCCCCTCCATTCACATTCCTCTTCTCTACTGACTGTTTGCTGTTGACACATTGATTGAATTGGCAATTACTTCTGCTCGAATCACTTGCATTTGACATTGCAACATGAGTACTGATTTAGTCTGTGTTGCGTTGATTTAGACCGTGCAGATAAGAAGGCAGTATTAATGAGAGACGATGCAGAAACGAGGGAATAGAAGAAGAGTGTGTGTGGTATGCGTGTTTGGAAGAGAAGGAGAGGGGGGGCAGAGGGGGGGGACAAGGACTCACTAAAAGAGCTAATAGTTGAGTGTTACTAATCCGTGTTGAGGGAGTGTAGTGATCCCCATGAGCAAAGTGCTTAACCCCAACACACTCTTGTAAGGATTCAGCTAAACAAATAAATGCCATCTGAGAATAGCAAGCCTTGTTCAATAATTAAACTGAGACAATGTCATTTAAACTTTATCTGATGAGTAAATTAGCTCCAGAGACTGAAATACGCCCAAATTTGACCAAAGTCCTTTGTTTACGATAACGCAATAAAAACTAAATGTGAATTACATGAAGTACTGCACACACAATAATAACACTCAGTGTGTCAGTGTGCTGCGTTGTGACAGGAGAATGATGTACAGCAATGACTGCCTCCTGTTGAGACCATGTGCACCCAGCACAGATGGCTCACCGGTTCGGAGGTTTAAATGCCACTCACTCTCCTCTCTGGGACCTTTGTGTTTTTTTGGCATCACACTCAGAGCTCAGACTGAGCTGCATCCACTTAGTCTTAACTTCTGTGTATTACAACTGTGCTGAGACAGTCAGAGCACATCTGAGTCTGTTTTTGTGTTTTGGGAATGTAAAGACTTTTTAAACCATACTGCTTGTTCTGATTAGCAAAACTGTTGAAATTCAATGACAATTCCCTGCATCGTTTTAACATCATTACATTACATAGGACATTATTCCACTGCATTGCTGAGCACCACGATTTTTCATTTATCACAAGATGTCGTAGAGGTCAACCTCAACCTGCCCCCAGCTCCGCCTGCACCAGTAGCATTCTTGATGAATGACTACCTGAAGAACACAGTGACCATGCTGAACTCGAATTACCCCTCGGGTCCTTCTTGAGCTCTGTCTTGAAATACTTTTTTCTCTCTCACCTTGTGAGCAAATGTGCTTTGAGGCCTACAAGTGACCTTAATGTTGGCTTTAATCACCTCTTCAGAATTCATCATCTTCAAGGCCTGGTGGCTATGCTAACGAGCTTTAGCCATGCTCCAGGGGGCCCCTGGCAGTGCCATGTCTATCTGCACTGTCAGAGCCATGGAGGTGGACTGCTGCAGTCTTCCCACCACTGTGACTGGGCCCTGCTGTCTCAACACATCACTTCACCCGCCTCATTGGTGCTCCCGCAGTACCTCAGGCATGCGAATACTCCCTAATGCTGGTATTAGAAAAGAAGGAGGGGGTTAGCTGAATGTGCTCTGCAAATACTAAAAGGTTGGCAACACAAACGTGAGATTATAGATGTGTGGTTATATTTCAGGGGGAACACAAAAACACAGTATGAGCTCTTCAGAAAGGGAGCAGGAGATTGAGAGACAAAATGAACCCCTTGCTAATCTTCTCTGTGCTGCAGCTGTCAGGCAGCACTGCAAATGATCAGATCAGTCGGTGAAGGTCTGAGCTGCTGCCCTTAGGAGCAATCTCGCAATAATAACAGGAACAGCAAAAGCAGCATGATTATCATTACGCTCTGCAAGGGAGATGGTCTTCCCATTAGTGGAGGCGCTGCACTCAGTCACCACTGCTTTCCTGCTTTTTAGCAACATCTTATTTCACAAACCAAGATATAAACAGTTTCCGCAGAAATCCCTGTTAGTTTTTTTTTCTTTTTTTGGAGATTAAGAACACACTTGTAGAGATCGACTGATTTTAATTGATAACCTTTGTTTATTCAGTCAAACGAATGATATTCATTTTTTAAGGATATACCAGAATCCTCTCATGTACCTGGTACCTGTATCTGGTTCTGCATGTTTGTGCTGAAGAAAAAAGTTTGACATAAATCAGAGACTAGGCTGGGATGTGTGTTGCATTTTCCTACAGTTAAATCTTTTCTAATCTTCAATCTTAGTGAATCATAGCTTGTAGATATATGCTAAGTTTTTTCTCATATTTATGTTTTAGTTCACTTAAAGAGTTAAAATAGGTTTCCCGCATGTGTTACACATGATTCCCATATAGCTTTCAGAAAGATTATATTCTTTTTAGCAATTGTTGGTATTGCTGCCTTACATAATCCAATTTAGATATGCAAATATACCATGAACATCTGTAACTTGTCTGAGAGATGAATGTATGATAGGTAGACTTGTTGTATTGGAGTTGTCATCTTCCCTCTTTCTGGTGAGAGGTTGCAGCGGTGGTAACTTGTCCGAAAGTCTAACGTGAGGGGTATAAATTTTATTTGCTTGGCTGCTAGCTGTAGCTTTGCCTGGCAGGACTAATAGAAACTCATCTAAAATGAAACAGTGCAGAGGAGACTGATTAACTTGTCCTCAGGACAGACATATGTGACAGGATAAGGAATAAGACTTGTTTGGTCTTGGATTACCGTGTGAGTTCGCTGCAACTTAATTAACACTATAAAAACATATAAAGCTTTAGATTGTTTTAAATCTATGTGGGACTATTCATCTTCTTGATGTTGCAGCGGATAGAATAAAATGTTATCAGCTAGTGCATGCGCTGGACTTCATTTCATTCAGCCCCGCTGCAGTGTCTGCACCTTATTGTATGGGTGACATTAGGTTTGCAGGATGATTACAGCCCACTAAGGTGGAGAACTGTGAATAAAACAGACAGTAAAGTGGTGCTGGCAAAAAAAGGTGTAAGAACATGGAAATATGACACATTGAATATATTTTTTAAAATTTTTCTTCAAAGCTTTTGTGTGGTCGCCATGGGTGCTTTTAAAGCAGGATTGTACCTTCCTACAGTAAACACTGCAATCCATTTTGAACATTTTCAGGTCAAATTAGCAGAGTTGAGCTAAAATGTAGAGAAAAAGAAAAATGAAACAGTCAAATACCACCCTTTGCTTTCAAAGTAGCTTCCTTTGAATGCTGTCTTACAAGTCCTTAAAGTGTATGAAGAGTGTTATTGGATTGTTCTTCTTTAGGGAAGATTGTACATCTTAGAGGTATGAAGGAGGTGAATCCACAGAATCCCACCTTATAGACCCAGCTATATATAGTCGTGGTGGAGGCGATGGATGTGGCTTTTTCTTATACAAACCTTTTACAGAAACATTATTTACCTCCTTCAATCTTACATCATATTAATTTCAGACCATAGCTTCTGGGTAAGTGGCATTTAATATTTTTTTATGTGCTGAGCTTTAGCATGCACAATTTCACATAAAATAATGTTAAATTTCCCTGTGTATATGTAGCCACACAACTAAATGAAAGATACTCAAAGTTGCTTTCCCCAAATCCAGATGGTTTATTTTTGCGTGTGACTGCAAAACTGAGAAGAATCAAAACAGATTTTTTTTTTTGACAGGGAATAATGCAACATTGACTTTGCAGAAGTTGGGAGCTCCTCTCCAGATGTTGCATGTCTCCTCAATAACAATCAGGGGAAGACTTTATATCCATGCTGTGACAGAAGCTGCAAATCGCCCATAAGCCCAGAAAAAAACACCAGTTTGCAAAAATGTACAAGAAGATGTAAAGTGGTGGAACAGAGCTCAGTAAACTGACAAAACAAAAATCATTCCATATGAAGATGATTGACAGCAGAGACACTTTAAGAATGAGGTGCAGTCACAAGCTGAGGATTAGGCCACATTAAAAAAGCTGGCCATTGATTTCAACGACCCTTCCACAAAATAATGAATGGATAAAAGCAAAAAGATTGTCTTAATTGCAATAAAAGTTTAAAATATGTTATAAAAATCAACAGGAGCCACTTGAAAGGAAAGAAGAGTAATATGTTTTTTTTTTATTTTTGTGTTCTCATACAAGTCTGAAAAAGAAGCCTTATAGCTGTTTTCTGTCCATGTGAGATTTGATATTTTGACGAAGCCCAGAGCGTAATGCAATACATGAATTCAGATGCACTGCAAGCAACTGAAATCTTTTCTTTTGGTCAGCTTGGCAATGAAAAGCTGTTGTTGCTTCACCAAGAAAAGTAAGACTTGACCATCACTTTCTGTTCACTCACAGTTAAGCTTGAGGCAAATTAGTTCTTTGCAACAAGCTTAAAGTAAGCTTCCAAGTTGAACCTGAAGAGCCGGTTTATCTTCAAGAGGATCAAATAAAATAATTTCCATCTTGCTGTGTTGAAGCTAACTAACAGGTGGTCCAAAGGAGTTGGTAAACAAGAGTTTGATTTTTTTTAAAATGAAAAGATAGCTTTGTGTCATCAGCATAGAAATTTGAAACAGACTTCATGCCATCCATTTCCATCGAACGGGTCGAGATGAAGAATCCAGCAATAAACCATGAGGAGACCACTAGAAAACACAAATTCATGCTTTTTCTGTAGGGCATTCTCCAATCTCTGACTCATAACTCTGAAATATGACCATTTTTTTTCATATGAGGTAACTGTGACTGAAAAACATCCTTTCAGACACATAGATCTTCTGGGGTTCTTTATATGTCTTAGAGCTTTATAGACTATTCTATCAAAGTATTTAGATCTGCCCGTGAAGGCCGGACACCTCCCCCCAACTCGAACAAGCCGCATGTGTCTGCTGGGCACAATGAGGGCACCTGTTGCCTCCATTGAAACAAATACAAACAGACATAATATGTAAATAAAGAGCAGGAAACAGGACCTGACCCAGTGTGACGCTGCCCCCGGAGGGACAGCAGAGGCACACATACTTAATGGTAGATGACACATTTTTAACCTACAGCAACACACTCTACAGGAGAGATACGAATCCTCCTCAAACACACACACAAAATTATATATTTCAGTGCAGTGTGCCACTGTTTAGAAAGAAAACTTTACACATTTGGTAATGTGCTGTTTGCTGGCATTTGTTGCATAATTATTAAACGAGGAATTAAGGTTGTTTTTCATACCAGCTTAATTAATATTTACTCAGTGACGTCAGGTCATTTTCTGTTTCAATTACATCATTAAGTTTTTAGAAATTTTACCATTTCAAAATCCGAATATCTACTTCCACAACAAGACAGCGTTCACCTCACACTGATTCATCACTCTGACGGAAATCTCAGTGAGTAATCATAAAATCACCTTATTGACTCGCAACATGACCTTTTGATGATGTCACTGTTCTTGACAATCAGTGACCCTTCTGGCGACAGAAGTGGCTTTCACTCACAGCACCTCACCGTGGGGATATTTTTAGTTTTGCCACTGCAATATGTTTCGTCATTGCCTTGTCATTGTCTTTTAACTCGTCCTGAAACGTCATCTTGAATGCAACGCCGGACTGACCATGAGTGGCTATGACTGTGGTCCAGTCCTGCTTGCTCAGTAGATGATCCTTCATTTCCTCCCTAATCCACAGGCCTCACCACGTGTCCCCATTGAAGGAGTCCCAGCGGATTGACCTATATACCTGCTGACTCTTACTAACCTGTCACTGCCGTGGCATGGTTCAGCCTGGCACACTGCTGAGACATGTGCTCAGTCACGCCTTCATCTGCTCACTTGTTAGTCCTAAACTACTATTCATCCAAGCAGTGTACAATAGATATTAGATAGAGTGGTTTAAAGAGAGTGAAAAGAATAACTTGCTGTGGCGATTCTCTGAATGATGCTGCCGTGGACGCAGGTGTGGCTATATGTGGTGGATTTAATTAAATTGAATGTAAACTCTTGACTTTTCCAGCTTTGTTTGCTTGTTTGTACATCTAATTATATGGTGTGGTTTTAATAGTTTCGAACATTTGCATGTCTGGCCACGAAACTGAGTGACATATTTCCCCACTCACCCAGAGTTCACCCTGCTCACACCTGCTTGGCAGCACGCCACCGTGCACGTGGTAGTTAATAATTCACACTGACCCTCTGCTCCCCTGACCTTCACTTGTTACGAATTAATTAGGACCTCCTCTGTGATATGCCTCATTAATCTCTGCGAGACACAGAAGTCAAAGGATTATTGTGATGACTTCTGCCTTTGTTGCTGCAAAATGCATCTGCAATCCTTCAATTTAAGCTTTATTGTTCCTTTAAAGCTTGATGTGGCGAATGCTTCTTTTGAGTTTTGTCTAAAATTATTTATATTTAGGTAATGCCCGAGACTGTGGTTATGGGAAAGATGCTAACGCTGTTTCTTGAAATTCTTGGGGATAACTAATGTTAGAAAAAGAACTGAAGAAGTTTGGCATTTTGAAATAAATTTGTGCCGGAGTAGATTACACATGGTGCATGACCGAGTTGCTGCAAATGTTTTATTTTGCCTTCCACAACTGTCATGGTTTCAGCTTCTCAATTTCTTTTCTTTTCTTTTTTTTTGTGGTGTGAAAGCCACTACTATAATTTACATGAATGCTTCATCCTCCATCGACATTTTATCCTCAGCAGGCTGCAGCATTTTGACATTAAAAGATTTTCATTTCTAGTGTTGTGCCAAATAAAGGCTACCTCAAACATGTGAAAAGACCTTTCTTTTCCTCCCAGTAATGACTACCTAAAATACTATATCTCATTCAGGATTGTGACTGCATTTAATGACAGCTGACATTTCTTGCTCACAGCTTGTTGTCGGGTCCTGGCAGAGACACCATGTGGCGGACCGACTCTTGCTGTGAGTTGACTGACAGTAAGAGGGCAAATCCAGTATTGCATATATAGTATGTAAATGCAATACTTGCACATGTGTTCCTGCACTATTTTTTAACACCAATCAAAATATATTGGTGTATGTATGTCATAAATAAAGTGGAGCATGAGCATGCCACTGTCAATGGCAGCTGTGCAGAGAGTAAGGGCTGAAATAATATAACAAAAAGCCAGAGTGAGATATATACAGTCCATTAGCAGGAAACTTGGATCTAACTTGACAAATGCACTGTTAGTTTCCCAAGTCTGCACATTCATGTCGATGTGTGGGTGCGCATGCTCCCAAAGGACTCATAGACTTCCATGAAATTGTGTGCTCTCTGGCTCCCTCTATGGGCAGAAAGTCTTAAAGCTTCTCACAATATCCAACCTTGTCAGCATTTTGGCTTTGAAGGTCTGTGGTCTGTGTAGATGATTTTCTTATCACATGTATATCACTTTAGATAAAAGCATCAGCCAAATGACTGTAGAATGATTTTGGCCTTCATATTATGGTTGCATATGACAGGTTTTCATTTGAGATTGTGACACTGAGCTGACTTTTGACTTAAGCTTTGCAATTAAAAAAAGAAATGAAACAATATTGTTTGGCAGAAAGATAAACTCCAGTTAGATATTGGAGTAAAAGTTTACTGTCATTTAGTGAAATCCGTCATTTAATAGCAATTAAGGCTTTTCACACTGCTGGCTTCCCTACTGTTGATGTGTGCACAGTATCAGCTTAATGTTAATGATACAGGTAAAGAAAAAACAGATTCCCAGATACTGTAGAATGCAAAATTCAGCAATGACAACTTAATCATGATAAATTCCCAAGCAATTAAGCAATAAATTTATATCTTACTAGTAGTTCTGAAGTAGTAATGATTTTTTTTGTAAAAACATTTTCTCATGCTTAACTTGTCTTTGGCAAGCTTTGACAAACAAAAGGGAGACAGAATTGCTGTGTTTCAGCTAGTGGATGCAGACAGAAGCAGTCAGAGTTGAAAATGCATGCAAGAGGTAAATAAAGACACACTTTTTATGTTTTGAAAGAATAGAAAAAAAAAAGATCAAACATTTAGTAAATGCTTTGTAGCCTATGCTTTAAATGACAGTTCTACTGCATTACCTCATTTATATACAAAACTGTGCAGTGCTGTATGCATTGCTGAAACTATTAATATTAATAATGTTAATATTAATAATTGGGCAGCTGTAGCTCAGGAGGAAGAGCAGTCGGCTTGTAACTGGGAAGTTGGGAGTTAGATTCCAGGCTTTCCCTGACTATGTGCTGAAGTGTCCTTGGGCAAGACACTGAACCCTAAGTTGCCCCCTGATGTGCCTATCGTGGTATTAGCGTGTATGTAAGTCGCTTTGGATAAAAGCGTCCGCTAAATGACTGTAGAATAGAATAATAATATCCATCAGAGAGCTATCATCAGACTCTGTTAATATAAGTCCTATAGGGTTTGTTTTCCAGCCAAAGATTTTGCCATTTTGCTTGACTTTTGCTGCTTCTGTCAGCATTTTTAGCTAGCAGCAGGCTGTCTTGTTCAAAATAAATCAAATAAGGGATGAAGAAAAAGCTTTAAACTATTGTTCCCCCACTACTTCCTAAGCACCAAACAGAATTAAACTAATGTTGTGACTAGCTGGTGAGAATAGTGAAACGTTTAGAGTGTAATGAGATATTTCCCTCAGGATTCATTTTCAACCAAAATAGGGTAGTCTGACTCACCAGATGTGGACTGTTGGTAAATACCTGCTGTTGGACGCATATTCCCACCCAACAACCTCGGTCCGTTGTGCTGCTCTTCCTAAACTGTTTTGCACAGACAGCATCATCCATCCATCCATCCATCTTCTGCCGCTTATCCGGGGTCGGGTCGCGGGGGCAGCAGCCTAAGCAGGGAAGCCCAGACTTCCCTCTCCCCAGCCACATTTGCCAACTCTGCGGGGGGGATCCCGAGGCGTTCCCAGGCCAGCCAAGAGATATAATCCCTCCAGCATGTCCTGAGTCTTCCCCGGGGTCTCCTCCCAGAGGGACATGCCTGGAACACCTCACCAGGGAGGCGTCCAGGAGGCATCCTGACCAGATGCCCGAGCCACCTCAACTGGTTCCTCTCGATGCGGAGGAGCAGCGGCTCTACTCTGAGCCCCTCCTGGATGACCGAGCTCCTCACCCTATCTCTAAGGGTGAGCCCAGCCACCCTGCGGAGGAAACCCATTTCAGCCGCCTGTATACGAGATCTCGTTCTTTCGGTCACGACCCACAGCTCATGACCATAGGTGAGGGTAGGAACGTAGATCGACTGGTAAATCGAGAGCTTCGCCTTCTGGCTCAGCTCCTTCTTCACCACGACAGACCGGCGCAGAGCCCGCATTACTGCAGACGCCGCACCGATCCGTCTGTCGATCTCGCGCTCCATCCTTCCCTCACTCGTGAACAAGACCCCGAGATATTTAAACTCCTCCACTTGAGGCAGGACCTCACTCCCGACCCGGAGAGGGCAATCCACCCTATTCCGGCTTAGGACCATGGTCTCAGATTTGGAGGTGCTGATTCCCAGCCCAGCCGCTTCACACTCGGCCGCGAATCGCTCAAGCGAGAGCTGGAGATCACGACCAGATGAAGCCAACAGGACCACGTCATCCGCAAAATGCAGGGACCCAATTCTGAGACCACCAAGTCGGATCCCCTCAACACCTCGGCTGCGCCTAGAAATTCTGTCCATATAAGTTATGAACAGAATCGGTGATAAAGGGCAGCCTTGGCGGAGTCCAACTCTCATCGGAAACGAATCCGACTTACTACCGGCAATGCGGACCAAGCTCTGACACCTGTCGTACAGGGACCGGACAGCCCTTACAAGGGGGTCCGGTACCCCATACTCCCGGAGTACCCCCCACAGGAGCCCCCGGGGGACACGGTCGAATGCCTTCTCCAGGTCCACAAAACACATGTAGACTGGTTGGGCAAACTCCCATGCCCCCTCCAGGACCCCAAAGAGGGTATAGAGCTGGTCCACTGTTCCGCGACCAGGACGAAAACCACACTGCTCCTCCTCAATCCGGGATTCGACTATCCGGCGGACCCTCCTCTCCAGGACCCCTGAATAGACCTTACCAGGGAGGCTGAGGAGTGTGATTCCCCTGTAATTAGAACACACCCTCCGGTCCCCCTTCTTAAAAAGGGGGACCACCACCCCAGTCTGCCAATCCAGCGGTACTGCCCCTGATGTCCACGCAATGCTGCAGAGGCGTGTCAGCCAGGACAGCCCCACAGCATCCAGAGCCTTAAGGAACTCCGGGCGGATCTCATCCACCCCCGGGGCCTTGCCGCCAAGGAGCTTTTTGACCACCTCAGCGACTTCAGCCCCAGAGATAGGAGAGTCCACCCCTGAGTCCGCCAGCTCTGCTTCCTCATCGGAAGACGTGTTGGTAGGATTGAGGAGGTCTTCGAAGTATTCCCTCCACCGACCCACAACGTCCCGAGTTGAGGTCAGCAGCTCCCCACCTCCACTGTACACAGTATTGATGGAGCACTGCTTCCCCCTCCTGAGCCGCCGGATGGTGAACCAGAATCTCCTCGAAGCCGTCCGGAAGTCTTTCTCCATGGCCTCGCCGAACTCCTCCCATGCCCGAGTTTTTGCCTCGGCAACAGTCGAAGCCGCATGCCGCTTAGCCCGTCGGTACCCATCAGCTGCCTCTGGAGTCCCACAGGCCAAGAAGGCCCGATAGGACTCCTTCTTCAGCTTGACGGCATCCCTCACTGTTGTTGTCCACCAACGAGTCCTGGGATTACCGCCACGACAGGCACCAACGACGTTACAGCCACAGCTCCGGCCGGCTGCCTCAGCAATAGAGGCACGGAACACAGCCCATTCGGACTCAATGTCCCCCGCCTCACTCGGGACATGGTTGAAGCTCTGCTGAAGGTGGGAGTTGAAGCTCGCTCTGACGGGGGACTCAGCCAGACGTTCCCAGCAGACCCTCACAACACGTTTGGGTCTGCCAGATCTGACCGGCCTCCTCCCCCACCACCTGAGCCAACTCACCACCAGGGGGTGATCAGTTGACAGCCCCCCCCCCCCCCCCCCCCCCCCCCCATCTTCACCTGAGTGTCCAAGGCATGTGGCCGCAGGTCCGACGATACGACTACAAAATCGATCATCGAACTGTGGCCCAGGGAATCCTGATGCCAGGTGTACATATGGACACTCTTATGTTGGAACATGGTGTTCGTTATGGACAATCCATGACGAGCACAGAAGTCCAATAACAAAACACCATTTGGGTTCAGAGCCCCTTGCTGCCGCCCAGCTCACACTGCACCCGACCCCTACGGCTCCTCCCGCAGATGGTGAGCCCACGGGAGGAGACAGCATCATTGCATCCTAAATTTAATGTCACTCAAGACGATTGTGAGTGTTTCGATGGAAAATTAACTCAGTGTTTTCCTCATTTTAATCTGTCATAATGGATACAGGCAAATCATTTAAAAGCACTGACACAGGGCTGTGTTTAGCCATAAGGAAAATGAATGTTGGACTCCCTCAACAAGTAGAAACGCATCTCCCGATGATTTGCCTTTTATTTAGTAAATAAAAAATACTTTAATGTGCAGGAGCCGTCGAAGTGCTTCTTCCTGATTCCACCAAGTATTATATATATATATATATATATATATATATATATATATATATATATATATGTATATATGACTATATTGATTTTATTAAATGTTTTTGAGATCAAACTGTAGGGACTGTATTGAGCCTCTGTGTTTCACTCAAGATGTGTGTGAAGCATACATAAGTTAACAATACAACCACAAGGTGATGATTGGGCATATGTTATTCTAACTGTACGATCTCCTGCAGAGTCATTTTTCTGATGAGGCTACTACAAGACTCTGCTGGGGTTTGCAATGTGGAAATATTTTCATGGTATATGCTGACTCATTTTTATACTTAATCGATGTCTTTCTTTATATGTTAAAAAAGCTTTTCTGCACATTTATGTCCATCTTCTGTCTCTGAATGCTTGCTTAAATTTTAACGTATTTACATTTTTTTCCATTATCAAAGCTATTGTAGAAAAGTCCTTCATCAAATGCCCGACCAATCAGTCCCATCGGACATTATAAAATGTTTCTTAATCATACAATATCTAAAGTAAGTGTTAGCTGTGAATAAATACTTGCAGTCTTTGTAATTTGTATACTTCCCTTCATAATCAGGTGAATTTATGCATCAAAATAGCGGCAAAGATGCATGTATAGTCATTGTGCACACTACACACACTGAGGTTACACATACACAGATAAGCTCACAAATGTGTGAGTGATCAGGGATGTAATGGCACAGCAAGCTCCTGTAAGAGTGAGATCAATCTATGAGAATGGGATCAATCTCCGTGACCTTTTTCCTTGTGGTAACTTGCAGTGTGCAATCTCTCGTTATTTTGACAGTGAAAGGGCAGCTTTTCTGGCTGCGGGCCAACTGGATAGAGCATTAGCAGAGAAGACTGCCCCTGTTCGCAGTATCGGCCATAGTCTGTCATGACAGAGTCAGGTTTACACACCAACTGCCCTCCTAGATTCGCTCATGATACAAAATCCACATTTTCTATCGCATCAAACACAACAAACATTTTCACCTCAGCTGTACTGTTTTGAAACGGAAACTCTGCAGGGATCATGATGGTGCTCGGGGTCATTTTCTGTCTTTGTGATGTAATATCTCCTGAAGAGTTGTACTAGCCAGTTGCTGTTTTCTCAGGAATTACACAGAGCCACATGCGCTCTACACACTGCATCCAAGGAAAGCAAACACTCAATCAAAGAAGACATACTGTGGGTGTATTATTGTTGCAAGGTTTATTGCAAATGAGTATTGAAGGCTTGTTGAACAGCATGTCAGCCTGACATTAAGTACTCGTATGTGTGACAGTAAAATAAGAATTTTTAAATGTGTGTCCAGACATCATTTGAGCTGCATTGCTATAGGTTTTTTTTTAAATGTGTCTTTAAATCCTTTTTTATGTTTTAATCATGAAGTTTTTCTCTTAGATGTCTTGAACAAATTTAAGAGAAAGGTGTCAAATGTGAGATAATTACTTGTTGAGATTTGCATGAGAAATAAATTGAACTGACTTATAATAGCAGTCAGCTTGATGTGAAAGTTTTGTGAAATTGTTCTAAAAGCAATGCACTTAAAATCACTTGCTGGCTGACTGCATGTTGCAGACGATACAAACAACAAATGCTTTGAAAACAGGGATCTCAAACCCTGATACTACAGGGCCACGTTGAGGTCTTGTCGGCGCTATCTGAACATCAGCCAGTGATAATCGTGTGCTAAAAAGGAATGCTGAAAAGAAAAGTTTGTCTCCTGTAATGAAGTTAGCAGTTCTTTAACAAATTAAACCAACAAACTGAGCCTGCAGAATTATGGATATGCCACTTAAGCCCCTAAAATACAAAAATCATGACATTTATTATTTTTTAGGATAAAAACAACCAAAACAATTACCACACTAAGCTTTGCTAGTTTCTTTGTGCCTGTAAGGAAAAAATTGTTTAAAAAAGACTAGTTAGGGTTTGTTTTTTTTTGTTTTTGTTTTTTATCCTAAACAGAAAGTGATATTATTTTCCTCCCTAGCAGTTTACTTTGTTTGTTCTGAACTGTAAGAGATTGCCACAGTGAATTGGTCGCTCTATTTTCAGGGCACAAGGAAGGGCTTTCTCAGAAGCAGAGCGGCTCAGTCTCTTATACGGACATGATTTTTTTCTGCATACTGTGTAGGTAGAGGTGGGAAGCACTGCCCACATGGTTTGCTGCTGTACAAGCTAAAGCACTCTGCATGAATAATTTGCTACTCTCAGCTTCGGTTTGGCCTTGCTCTTCTCTCCCTTTCACCCACGCAGTCATGTTATGCTGATTCAGAAGCAAAGAGAGGAGTTTGGCAATGCCAACATGGCAGGACGAAAGCAGCTGAATAAAAAAGTAATCATAATAAAAGTTTTTTAAAAAAAGCTCATTAGTTTCTAATTTTGGTATTTTAATTAGAACATGCTTTTATAAACATGTCCCAGTATGAAGATTGGATCCAGACTTCAAAGTCCGTTATGGTATCATATGCATTTACGGACACAGAATAGATACACATGACGTTTTTCTTGTCTGCGTACCTGCATAGCTTGAGTAATTATCTGTCAGTCTCAGAGTGTGCTAACTGTCCAAAAAACAAAGTCGCTGCTTGTGCAAGAACCAGCACAGATGGCTAGTTCTGAGAGTACTGCACCTGTTTATATATAGCTTCTCAGTAGAGCACTTGAGAGATATGAAAACAAAGCAAGTCTGTCTGTTTGGCTTGCCAGTAGCTCCATCTACGCCTCATGGTCTCACTTGAGACAACAGATTCACTAAGGATTTTGGAACAACAAAAAAGATTTTATCTAGTATGGAAAATAAGCACCCATAAAAATAACATGTGACACATACTGTAGATGTTTATCTTTACTGTTTTATATCATATTTGGTATAGCGTGGGGTAGTGTATTTGGGGACGTGTTCTTGTTTTGCAGAGCTTCAAGGTCACCTACCATGGTTTTCAACCTGAGCATATGTTTGCAGGACATTTTATCTCCTTTTATCGTTAAAAATGTAACTGCTGCCTGCATTGTGTATTCTGCTACATTATCTCAACTGAAATGCATATTTTCACACTATTTATGATTCAAAGGCATCATTAGTAAAATAGAGAGATGCATAATTTATCACTCATATTGCATAAGTGCCCTAATTGAGTTTTTATGAGGTTCCAGATTTGCTGTGCAAGTGCCACGACAATGTGTTGTATGATATTCAGTTAATTGCAATCCCGTTAAGGTGCCATTTGTTTAAGTTTCCCTTATCAGTTGCACAGTTTACAATATGTCATGGAACAGCAGGTTTCATAAAATCTTTATGTATATTTGAAATATTTTGATAAGTGAGCTTACTAAAGCTTTCTGTCTCCGTATTGCACCCCCATCAAGCACCTTGGGAAGAAAAATAGCCACTGTTTTATTAGATTATTCAGTGTATCTCTAAAGGAGATAAGATACAATAGAGGCATAATTTTCTTTTTTAATTCAAAGTGATGCGGACCTTTTATGATATAAATATTCATTTTCCTTTTGGAAATGAAAACAATTGATTTTTCTATAAATTTAGATAGTTAACAATACTTATCCTGGACAGTATCAAAATTCCAGCTGGACATGTTTTTTAGCTCTCACAAAAAAAGAAATATGCAGGTAAAAGAGGACATATAGACATCCATGGACACATCAGGGGTTACTGAATGTATGAAAATGTTCATACCATCCTAATTTTTTTTCTTTTTCCCATGCAACTTTCAATTTGGTTCAGTGCCCATCTGCAAGCTCACCAGGGTTCACTTGTAGGTGAACCAAGACCTTCATTTTCAAGCAGACCAATGATTGCTTAATTGGTCCGCACCCAGCAGGCTGTAATGTACATGGAGGCAGACCAGGGTTTGTTTGACCAAACAGCACCAGTGTGAATTCATCCTAAAATCTCCTTTGTTAATTTGAGATGGTCCTTGCTGGCTTAATGATTGTCACCCCGTCATTTTATCTTACTTAAATTCTTGGCTTTTCTTTGTTGTGCTGACTATTTATTAGTTGCAACATGTTGAAAATAAAACATGTTGAAAATAAAAGGGCATTTTGATGAAAAAAAAAAAGTAACTAATTTTCAGCTTTGTCTGTTTTCCACTGCCATAAAAATGTCCTCTGCAATAGTCACTGAACACCTACATTATTTCTGTTTAGCTGTGGCAGTCCATGTTGTTCAATCCTTTATATTGATGCTTTTGAAATGGGACACCAATAAAAGACATTATTTATAAGGCAGATGGTAATCAGTCGAGGTGTTTATGAGGTTATTTGTTCTGCTGTACAAGTCTATGACACAAGACTGCTTCGTCTTCATCCCTGAGGCACATATGATTATCATTAGCAGAGGGCTGTGTGACAAACATGGCGCCTCCACCTTTTTTTTCATCTTTCATAACCTGTAATATAACCGTTTCATTCCAGTGAACAGTTTCATCGATCGGTTGCATTGACCTGAAATTGAATCTGTTTATGTTAATATCTTTGCTCTGATGGGTTTTATTCTGGATTTTTAGCAGTGTCAGAATCCATAACTACAGACAAACACATGGTTAAGTGAGGAAGACTGTGAAGGGCAAATCCTTGTCTCATGCAGTAAGAGGGTTGCTGTAGGCTCTATAAAAGGTTTAATGCTTGTTGCACCCCTCAACAGATGTGTTAATTTGTATTCACACTGCAGTCTTCCTCTGTGTATCCTGTTTCAGAGTGCTTAATGTTGTCAAATGATTAAGTCTTCTAGAAGAGATGAAAGACTCTGTTTCGACAGGCTTTCCAATACTCAGTTGCTCAGGATGGTTTCCACTGATTGCTTGGCAGTGATGACTATATTTAAAGCAAAAACATTTTAATTTGATTTATATAATAAATAGTTGTACCACAATAACACTAAGCATATTTTCAATGTTTTATACAAACAGCTTAAAAGTTTTTTCTTTTTCTTTGCCACTGTTGGCATCAGGTGAAATTAATATTTTTCATTACTTTTGATTTAATGCATGTGAAAAATGGTCAGTTATGAGAAACCATGTATTTTTAATCATATCATTGGTGATTCTTATTTTCTTTGCCCTTGTTTTGCAGAATAAAGAATGGCTATGCTTAAACTGCCAGACGCAGAGGGCTTTGTCTGGGAGCTTGGGAGATATTCCAGGTCCTGTGGCACAGCCTATGGGATCACCCCGGGCATCTGCTCCAGCCAATCAGCAACCACCACAGCAGAAAGTACCCAATCAACTTTCAGGGCCGAGGGCCACAGGTCCTCAACAGCAACAGAAACCATCGGGTCCCCAAGTAAGTGGCCCTCTCTCTAATGTAAAACAAGCTGGGCCTGCCCCTCAAACCAAGGGGCTCAGCCAAACTCCTCCTCAAACCAAGGGTTCAACTCAGCCACCCTCCCAAGCTAAGAGTCAAACACAAGCCCCAGTTCAGAGTAAGGGACCTGCTCAAGTTAAAGGTCCTCAAAGTAAGCCCCCCGCACAATCTGCTAACCAAACAAAGGGCCCAAGTCAGGCCAAAGGGCCGACCCAGATGAAAGGATCTGCTCAGCCCTCTGCTCAGACTAAGGGCCCTTCTCATCCCCCTGGTGGCAAAGCTTCATCTGGCCCTGGTAAAGCCACACCCAACCATGCCAAGCCCTCCGCCCCATCCAAAACAGTACCTACTCAGTCTAAACCCACAGGTAACAACCAGACCCGCAAACAGCCACAAGGTCAGGAGAAGACTAAAGTCACATCTAAATCTCTTAAAGAAGACGTCAAAGCCTCACCAAAGAAGGCATTGTCAGAGACTGTCACTGCTCCACAAGACAAGAAGATTGCTGAAGATGCACAGAAGTCAAGACACCATGAAGTGAGCTACCTGCAACTTCTTCGCCTTCACCTGTTACTCTTGAGTCATCATTTTGATTTATTTTGCTCCATTCCAGTGACTGGAACCACTTCTATTAATCATCACATCGTTTTCTTTTTTATATTTAACATTGAACTCATTCTCTTCTCTTCTATTTTTCCCTTTTTTTGGAGTCATCTTCTCATCACTCCACCATCATAAGTCTTATGCTTTTTATGGTTAATCTTTATTTTAAGTTAGTTGTTTTTTGTTGACTTGCACTGTTATCACTAATACAGTAGTAATGAGTTATTTCAGTTTTTTTCTTCAGTTAAAACACTATCATGTCAAACATTTTTTTTTTAAAAACTTCCTACCAGTGGATTCCTCTTCATTATCACAATGTCCTTATTCTCATCATGTCAATATCTATAATCTTTAATGTCAGTAATATCATCATCATCATCATCATCACACAGCATCATTATTTCTTTCCTCTTTGTCATCGCCTTGGACATAATTTTTTTTCTTGCGCCTGCTCCATTTTCTGCTTTGTTTGGAACACTTTTGTTTGGAACAAACACAGGCTTTTTGTGTAATGTCACAATTTGTGATGATTTTCAAGCATTCCAAGCATGTTCATTATTCTTCAGCGGTTCGAAGAATGCAATGGAGAATGCATCAAAGATGGCAAACCCGCATGTAACCAAATGACATTTGTCTGTAGATCTTTGGATGTTCAACTGTCTGTAATTTTCACATTGTTTAAGTGTATTTATCCATCTGTGTGTACATGACACTTAAAGGAAAACTCAACTCAAATGACCAGTATTAATATGGTTTAGAATTCATTACTAAAATTAAAAATGAAAGTTTGATTTTAAAAAGATAAGGTAATAAACAGTAAAAAAACAAATTGGGTTGATTTTAGCCGGAGGTGTCAAAATGTCTTGTTGGTTTAATCCAATGTTATTAATATCTAATATTTTACTATTAGAGAATGTTTCATATGTATTAAGTGTAATAAATTTATTTCAAATAATCTGAAAATGCTCATAAAGATGTCAGTACTGATAAACTGGATGAAATAGTGGAATATAAGATGTGCATTGATGCTTGTAATAGACCTTCAGTGAGTTAATTATGTCTTTTTTGGTTTCTGACCACCCCTTCTCCTTCTCTCTTTTTTTTAGGATAACAACAAATCAAGTATGCAGAGTTTAAGTGACACTGGATACTCTTCAGATGGGATCTCCAGCTCTCAAGGGGAAATTATAGGCCAAATCCGAGAAGAAGGAATTAAGCTTAATGAACAGGGTGCATCCATCCCCTCAGAAATCACCAAATTAGAGAGCTCCATGAAACCTTTGCTAGAGTCAAAGACTACGTTGGACCAGAAGCACAGGCCACATTCACTTTCTGTGGGACAAGAGCGGGACCACAGTCCTGATTCAGCAAGAGATGAATCAGAAGATGACCTCAGTTGTAAGCTTCGACATGATTATGTGGAAGACAGTAGTGAGAGTGGTCTTTCCCCATTGCCGGTAAGACAAAAGAAGTCCCATAAAGATTTATCAGATGAAGAATACATGAGGAGGCAGATTATGGAGATGAGTGCTGATGAGGAAGAATTAGAAGAATATGGAAATCAGAAAAATAAAAAGGCACATAAAACCAGTGGAGATTTAAGCAAAGAGAGAAGACGGCTTTCTCACCAGTCTAATAGTTTTGAAGATGATTCAAAAGCATCTGAAGGTGCTTACAAGGGTGCTAAGGCAAATGAAGAGGAGGATGTTGTTATGGCTGGAGGCCTTCGTCGTTTTAAGACCATTGAGCTAAATAACACCAACAGCTACAATCGAGAAATTGAGCTGAGCACTGAGCATGATCTACGAGAACCAGAGCTGGAGATGGAGAGTCTGACTGGCTCACCAGAGGAGCGGTCTAAAGGGGAATATTCATCCACTCTACCTGCCACCACTCCTAGCTACACCTCTGGAACATCCCCCACCTCTGTGTCGTCCATGGAGGATGACAGTGACAGCAGCCCTAGTCGAAGGGCACGACTTGAGGAGGCAAAGCAGCAGAGGAAGGCTCGACATCGGTCCCATGGGCCACTGCTGCCCACTATAGAGGATTCATCCGAGGAAGATGAGCTCAGAGAGGAGGAAGAACTACTCAGAGAACAAGAGCAAATGAGAGATCTAGAGCAGCAAAGGATTAGAAGTACTGCTCGGAAAACAAAAAGGGATAAAGAGGAGCTACGGGCACAAAGACGCAGAGAAAGGTCCAAAACTCCCCCCAGTAATCTTTCACCAATTGAGGATGCATCCCCGACAGAGGAGCTGAGACAGGCGGCCGAGATGGAGGAGCTCCACAGATCGTCATGCTCTGAATACTCCCCCTCTATGGACTCAGAGGCAGAAGGTTTTGAAATGATAGGTGGAAAGCTGTATAAATCAGGCAAAGAATTTAACCTTCCAACCTTTACATCACTCTACTCTCCAACAGAAAAGACATCAGTGATGTCACCATCTGATAAAACCTTAAAAAGTGCTGAGGAGGTTTATGAGGAGATGATGAGGAAAGCACAACTTATGCAGAGGCAGGGCCAGGCATCTCATCAGCAGAAAGGTACCTCTCAGCCAGATGGTGGACATCGTCTTGAGGCCAGAACTTCTCTTACCCCTGGCTCCAGCCCAACACAGGTTACTGCACCTATGTCATTTTCCACAACAGGCAGTGACCCAAGAGTTGCAGGTATCCATGCTGCACAGCATCTGTCAAAAGAAACACAGAACAGAATGTTGACACAGAGTGCCAAAATTGAAGATGTTGTTGGAGTTGCCACAACTAAATCCCAAATGAGTCAGGCTGCCCAGACTCGACAGTCAGGTAGCACAGTGCCTGCTGGCAACAGAACAGGCTCCCAAAGGCCAACCCAAGCAATCCCTGACTCTGGATCATCCTCCCTGACCTCCAAAGTTTTTTCTCTTTTTAAAGGTCCTAGCCCTCCAGTTTCTCCCACTGCCTCCCCAACACAGAGCCCAACGCATGTACCATCTGTGCGACCCAGTAGTAGTAGTGGTAGGCAGTTGCCATCTTTGCCTACTGGTGCTTCATCAGCAGCATCTCATGGAGCCCAGGCACCTCAGAGGACAATGTCACCACGTCTTACACGTCAACAGTCTTCTCAAGATTCACCAGTAATGGTGATAACTCTGGGTTCTGAAACGTCTAGTCCTCCCAAGCCACAAACTGTAAATTCTTCCACTTCTCCACTGTCATCACCTACACAAGCCACTTGTAAAACATTGTATAGCTCTCAGCCCCCTTCAGCAAGTCCCCCAACATCCCCACAAAGCCATCACGCTCAACAGCCCCTAAAACATTCTTCTCAGATGCTCCAAAATATTGAAAAAGTAAATGTTGGTATTAGTGCTGTGACCACGGGTGCACAAAGTTGTGGATCTATGGAAAATATATCTCTATGTAAAATATCAAATATTCCCAGCACTTCAAATGTTATGGGCCCAAGCCAAACTCTTTCAGGCACCAAAATTGTCGATCTAAGAGCTCCACTGAGGCCAGCTCCAATAATAATGACAGACCAGGGTATGGATCTAACATCCCTTGCCTCTGACACAAGACGATACTCTTTAGGATCAGAACAGACACCTGGTAGACACACAGCAGTGCAGCCTCTTATTATGAATCTAAATGCACAAGAACAACCACATGTATCTGTATCAACACCAACAACAGTGAGTGTCACAGTCACAGGCTCAATGTTTATGTCACAACCCAAGCAACCAGTGGTGTATGGAGATCCTTTGCAAAACCGTGTGGATCTGGGGCAAGGTGTTGGATCAGCTGTTTGCTTAACCCAAACTAAGCCTCTACTTACTGATCCATCTATTCCCAAAATTGATGCTTGCCTTGAAAATCTTGGCATACAGCAACAGCAACTACAATTACAGCAGCAGAAACTTCTACAGCAGCAACAGCTCCTTGAGCAGCAGCTCCAGCAGCACCAACAGCAATCCTCGTTTGCCCGCTACAATTTAGCTAATCAGGTGCAGCCACTGCTAATGAAGAAGGATCTTGTAGTGACTCAGACAAGCAGTGGCCATCCTGTGGTGACAGCTAGTGCCATACCTAGAGTATCCCCTCTCGCTCCACCATCAGTGTCTGGGGCTTCTAATTCTAACGTACCCCATGACATGTATGGTGGAGTTGCCTTAGAGCTAAAAAACAAGCCAACTGTAATGAATTTGTCCACAGGTAAACCCCATGTTATGATGGTGCAACTTGATGAGAGTAACCCATCACAAGGTGGCACAGTAACTCAGCTGGTAAAACAAGAGGAACAGCCTCCTGCTCCTCCTCCCCAACCTCAGGTCTTGGATCTAACGGGACAGATCAAACCAGAAAACCAAGTCGCATGCTGTGATGTTGTTTACAAACTGCCCTTTGCTGGTTCCTGTTCAGGATCATTCTCTCAGAAACCTACCACCATCAACTCAGATAAAAATCCAACCTCTGAAACCTCTCCAGCAGCCCACCCTACCCACCCACCACATCACAGTGTCAGCCAACAACAACAACAACAACACCCTGCAGTTACGCAAGGACTGACAGAGGAACATAAACCTTATCCACCGCCAGTACTCCCCTCAGGAAGAATACAGCCCTCAATGTCTGATACTAATCTACCTTCCATGACTGATGCAGGTCATTATCAGAATAATGTCCATGGTGGTCTAGCCGTCGATCTTAGCAGTATGAATCAGGCCTATGATGGTGGATACCTTGGCATGGGAGCACAATATGGTTCTTACACAGACTTGCGTCACCAGGGAGATGTTGCAGCGCCCTCATTACCCCTTCGTCGATATGGCTCTATGTCAAATATAAATTCTGACAATGCCTATGGTTCACGTGATCCAGCAGTATCACAGGACTCTAATCTGGCTCAGTACAGTGCAACTACTGCAAGAGAGATTAGTCGCATGTGTGCAGCTCTTAACACTGTGGACCAGTTTGGAAGCCGCTATGGAAATAACCCCGAGCTGATGGCATATGGGGCTGGAAGGGGTGGACCTTTAGCAAGGCTAAATCTCCAGCAAAGCTTAGCATCAATAAGAGCAAATTTACTTTATGGACCAGACGGAAGGCCAACAGCTAATGGCCAAACCCTAACAAATCTAATAAATGCTAGACAAGCAAGTATACGCGCCTTGTACCCTGCCACTATGAGAGGAGGTGATGGCATGATATATTCCACCATAAACACTCCCATAGCTTCAACCTTGCCAATAACTACACAGCCTGCTCCTGTCCTGCGCCCCATGCCAAGGGGAATTTACAGACCATACCCTACAGGTGTAACTGCTGTACCTTTGGCTAGTTTAACCAGGTTGCCTCAAGTTACTCCCAGGATGCCTCTATCTACTCAAGGACCATATTCTTTCCCTCCCCCAAACCAATACCCAACTTCACCCACATCAGGAAGTGTTCCCGCAGTAAGCAGCTCACACCAGGAAACTCCAGTTTACCTTGGAAAGCCTTTAACAGTAGCTGCACAAACAGCTGCAACTATTCCACCAACGACGCCTGCAGCACACTTAGGGGCACAAAATGTACCTGCACCTGGTGTGCAGACCACAGCAGATCAGCAAAAAGACCCCACTCAACTTATCTCACAGAATATTACACCTCTTTCTCAAGCACAAGGACAACCTCTGACAGTCCAGCCAGTGCAGTCTCAAATGTCACAGCAGTTACCAACTCAAACTGAACCTTTATCTTTAACGCAAACTCAGCCTCAATCTCAATCCATTAGTCAGCCTCAGCCATTAGTTTTGCCCCAAGGCCAGTCACAAACAACACAAAGTTCCAAACTTTCTCCTCCCATGGATGCTCAGAAAGGTAAAGAAGATGAGAGACTGAGCCAGCAGCAAGAGCACATGCTCCAGCTAGAGCGAGAACGAGTTGAACTAGAGAAATTACGACAGCTGCGCCTACAAGAGGAGCTTGAAAGAGATCGTATGGAGCTTCAGCGTCACAGAGAAAAAGAACAACTACTCGTCCAACGAGAGATTCAAGAACTGCAGACAATCAAACAGCAAGTCCTACAACAACAGCAAGCAGAGAGGGAGACACAGCTTATTATGCAAAGAGAACAACTGGCCCAACAGCGAATGCAACTTGAGCAAATTCAGTCTCTCCAGCAGCAGCTCCAGCAGCAGTTGGAGGAGCAGAAAAGACAAAAGACAGCAGCAGTGGAGGCAGCAGCGGCTGCAGCAGCAGCTGAAGCTGCAGCTGCCTCAGCTGCAGCTGCAGCAGCAGCAACATCTGCCCAAGGAGCTATACAAGGAGTAGTCGTTGGAGGAGGGGCCCCTCAAGGGTTCATTATCTGTGACCAGACTGGCAGAGTCATTCAACAAGATGGACAGAGTGTTCAGTTTTGGCAGGATGGACAAGTTGTCCAAGCAGTTGTGGCTGCTCGACCTATCCAAAGCTCTGCCTCTGAAATGTCTTTGAGGAGCACCGACAAACAGGCTGATTCTAAAATCATGAAGAAGCAAAATTCTATGCCTCGACTGAGGGACGGCTCAGAGGAGGACTCTGTGAAAAGAATTACAGACAGCTGTGTGCAAACAGACGATGAGGATGGAGAGGACAGATTCATAAACAGGCGCAGGAGAACAAGGCGCATTGCAGACTGCAGTGTGCAGACTGATGAGGAAGACCAGGGTGAATGGGACCAGCAGCCAGTACGGCGCAGGCGATCTCGGGCTTCAAAACACTCTGAATCCAGCGGTGAGGCTAAATCTGATGGCTCATCTAAAGTGGCTTCTTCAAGTATAGCTATTCAAACTACTAATGACTCATCATGCCAAACAGAGCCAGACCAACTGGGTCGAGTGTCCCCTGCAATCCACATTACCATGGCAGAGACCTCAAAAGTTGACCTTTTACATTATATAGCAGCTCCTGAAAGGACTCACAAAGGAGAGAGTCTAGCCTGCCAGACAGAACCAGAGTCTCATTCTCAGGGAATAGTCGCCCCTCAGCTGAGTGTCCCTACAACTATCAGCCCATATTCAACAAGTCTGCATATAGTAGGTGGGAACACATCTGACCCAACCTTGCAAAGACACCAAGGAGTTGCAAAATTTGAGAGGAGAAAACCAGACCCTCTGGAAATTGGCTATCAACAGCAACAAAATGAGTCTTCATCTCGTCAGCCCCCCAAATCTCCACAGGTGTTATACTCCCCTGTATCGCCACTGTCTCCTCATCGCATGTTGGAGACTACATTTGCCTCCCAGGAGAAGCTTAACAAGGCCCATGTTACACCACAGCAGAAGGCCTTTACAGCCGAATCTCCCCAGCGCCATCAGACTCTGCCAAGACCCATAAAGAGTGTGCAGCGCTCCATGTCGGATCCAAAGCCTCTCAGCCCAACATCAGAGGACCCTGCCAAGAACAGGTTCTCCCCATATCATCAGCAAGCTGTGTCCAACAGTCAGGTAAAAAAAACCAAAAAAAAAAAACCCAATAAATATCATACTTTGTTTGCACAGAATTCATTCAGTATATATCTCCTAAAATTATATTTTAATAATAAAAATAAGATAAAAAGGAATAGAAAGTAATTTTAAAAACCCAACACAAGAAAAAAAAGTATGTTTTTTTTTCTCTCATTTAGATATGAAGCAGCACCATAAAATATACCCAATCAAAGAAATGTTTCATTTATATAAAAAAAAAAAAAAAAAAATTAATTCCACATTATAACTGATTTGAAATTGAAAATTAAATCTCCTGAAACATAAAATGATTTTCCATTAAAATGTATTTTAGTCTGATTTTAAAAATCCTAAATCATTTTCTATTTATACAAAGCCAGTCGCTTTAGTAGCAATGAATGGAAAAATCTAAACGTGCATAAATACAGTATGATAAGCAGTTTTCTTTGGATGGCCACAGATAATAGCACAGGATCTGGCACTGAGGAGGGAGTGACAGAATGTTCTCACAAGAGCAGCTGGCCATGCCAGAAAAGCATCTCTGCTGTATCCCTTCCCCTTATCTCCCCCATTTACTTTCTCAGTCTGTTACTTTCTCTCACACTGTCCTCCTGCCATGACTTCTATATCTGGAAAACCCCTAAAGTGCTGCCAGGGGGGCACACAATATGACCAAATCCTGGTGCTGCTGTGCTGTCTTCCTTATTGTTAGCAGCTGGTCAAAGTAAATTAACACTCTGCACTTAAAACCAAAATTAGTCTGAGAAGCGTTGCATGCATTTGTGTCTCCAGTCTGAAGTGTTAGTGTTTAATATGTGGCTCTCCAGTGGATACCTTATAAAAATTATTATGGATCTACCCAACACAACCTTTTTGTAAGTAATACGCTGGCAAAAATGTTTTTTTCAAATTGTATTTTATTTGGAGTTAGTCTGTTCTTACTTGCATGCAATGCATAAATATTCATGTAAAAGACTGGCTACTGCAGACATTTCCTCAAAAGAACATGGTGGAAGTTAGGAGTGAAGCCAAAAATGAAAGCCTTTGCTTCAGTTTAATATAATGGTTGTATCAATTTGTTGGCTTACGTTAATATTTTTTAAACTGCTCCAACATGCATGAGTAACATTTGTCATTTAAAATTTATTACATAGAGATTTTTCTGTACAATAATAAAATTTTTATAAACTCCAATTAGAACAACAATTCTGGTGGGTTAAAATATCTTACTAAAGCTTTGCTTAGCAGTGAATGTCACTCCTAAAGTAAGTACCATGAATAAATTAGACCTCTGTGTGAATATAATGTACATGCAGTGCTTGTGCTAATTAGGTATAAAACTTTTGTTATTACACACTGACTGTCGCTTCACTGAAAGACTTCATCTAGTATAATAAAATTGGCTAAATATTTGAGTTTTATCTGGTAATACTATGTACCTAATTTAATGTCAGGTATCCTGATGGTATATCTTGCAAATAGCTTACATCTTAATGATGAAAAAGTGTGAATAACTAGTGTACAGAAATTAATTTGATTTACATAAACACATTCTGTTTATAGCTCAGTATTTGCTGATGTGTCTCTGCCTCTCTTAGCAGATGGCCTCCCTGCAGCAGCAGCAGAACTCTCTGATGAGGAAAGTAAAGAGGACTCTTCCCAGCCCCCCTCCAGAGGAAACTCCACTCCCTATTGTTACTCCAGCACAAATGTACAGTTCCCCTGGAATGCATCAAAGGGTCCTTTCGAGACCTGCCCAGGGCGTCACCAAGGCGGGACTTTTAAGCGAATTAAAAGCTGTGGAGCAAGAGTCGTCGAAGCTTCGTAAGCAGCAGGCTGAACTAGAAGAGGAGGAGAAAGAGATCGATGCAAAGCTGCGCTACTTGGAGCTGGGCATCACTCAGCGAAAGGAGACCATGGTGAAGGAGAGAGAGAGGAGAGAGCTGGCCTACTTGCGATGTATGGGTGATGCCCGTGACTACATGTCAGACAGTGAGCTCAACAACCTCAGGATGGCAGCTGCAACTGGAACATTTGATGCCAATGGCTTGTTGACAAGGCCTAGCACTGCGCCGCTGAGTCAGTTTACCAATGACCTCAATGCAGCCCCTCCGTATCCCACTACTTCATCTTATATGTCATATCCATATCCGCAAAGTCAACCATCAACACAGCAGCCAGGTCCCGCTTACCAGCAGATAGGTTTTCAACCTCCTCAGTATCCATCATCCTCTGCGCCCCAGCCTGGAACATTCCAGCCCCATCCTCCTCCTGGTCCTGGATACCAAAATCAGGGAACCTATTCTTCCCGTATGTATGCCCAGGCATCCTATCAAACGGAAATTGGCATGCAGCAGCATGGTCACCAGGGCTTCCATACCCCAGGTCAGCCTATGCCAGGACAGAGCCTTCCGTACCCGACCCATAGTTCTTATCAACCTGGTCTACCCTATCAGCCCCAGGCAGAGATCCTTACAGTCCATCAAAGACCCAGGCAAACTTCTTTGGCAGATCTTGAACAAAAGCTCCCTACTAACTATGAGGTCATAAGCAACCCAGCAGTTTCAGTGGCCACATCGGCTCCAGATACAAACTTTGGTTCCGCTTATAGCAATGCTTATGGTCAATACCGCCCTCCTGAGCCTGGCCTGACTCACTCTGTGGACAGTCCCACCTCTGCTTATGCTTCAGATGGAATGTACACCTCTAATTTGGAGCAAAATATTCCCAGGAACTACGTGATGATTGATGACATCAGTGAGTTGACAAAAGACAACACTGGCCAGCCCACTGATGCTCTGGGTCATCCTGTTGGAGGGCGGTATCGCAGTGAGAACGGCCCTGCTCGAGGAACTCCCTATGGCAGGCCTGAAGATGAGCCTGTGGATGCTTATGGCCGACCTACAGGTTCAGCTGGTTACCAGAGTACAGTGGACAGCCGCACCAGTACCACTGTGAGTGGAGGCTCATCCTATTACTATGATGATTATAAACACCCATCACGCTCTGGAAGCCACAAACTCACTTCCAAGAATCTTGCTCCTGCTGTTGTCTCCTCTAAACGTAGTAAGCACAGGAAGCAAGGAATGGAGCAGAAGATTTCTAAATTCTCCCCTATTGAGGAAGCCCGAGATGTGGAGTCTGACCTTGCCTCTTACACAATGACAACATCAACAGGGGGTTCCTGTACAGTTGTGTCAAGATCCAAGAAACTTCAGGATGATGGCAGCTATGGGATGAAGAAAAGTGCATATGACCAACAGAGATATTATGGCACCAGTCGGGATGGTCTTGAGGAGGACGATCGCATGTACAGCTCTGGTAGATCAAGGTCCACTGGGTATGGTATGGACAAGATTTCATCCAGAGATCCAGGTCATCGCAGCAAATCCTATGAAAGAGATGCTATGGAGCGGTCTCAGAGAAGCAGCCGCAGTGGAAGACCTCCCATGCGCAGTCAGAATTCAGAGGAAGAGAGCCCACTCAGTCCTGTTGGGAAACCTGTAGGCATGGGAAGAGGCTCTGGCATATCAGAGGCCCATGATGTGAGAAACCAGTACGGCTCCAGCCATTCACTGCCAGATGTGCAGGATCACCACAAGAAGGACCTTCCCAGAAGTCATGTCTATAAACCAGATGATCCTTATCTCGTAGATGACATGCACTGTGCTGTATCTGACAGTGAAGGTAACTGGTGCTAAATTATCTTTGCTGTATTTCACTCCTCTTATATTTTAAATGAAAAGACTGCATGCCAAGTGTGAAGGAGAGCTTCATCAATTTGTTTTTCAGTTTTTTTTCTTCATTTTTTTTAAATTCCCTCTTGTATAAGCCAAAATATTTTATATCTATGATTTGCCTGCATGTTTCTTTTTTCATTTTTTTCTGCTTTTTATTTATTCTTGTCTAATTCCCCAAAAATCTGCATGGCTCTAGAATGTGGAGCATGTTTTCCCACACTTCTGCATCAAACTGCATGCAGCTCAGCTCAACACATGTGACCAACTGACTGACGATGTTTGTATTGGTTTTTAAAAAGCATATCATTTGAGCCAAGAAGAAACTGATTGGTTTGAGAAACCCCGGGAGGCCCGCTCTGATCGTTCAAGACATCATGGAAGTGGAAGTCACTCCTCCACAGGTAGACGCAGTAAACACACGTACCATGACTATGAAGAGCCTCCAGAGGAATACTGTCAACAGGATGAGTACAACCAACAGCGCCACTCAACCTCCACGTCACGGGACCACCGTCATCATGGTAGCAGCTCTGGCAGACACAGCTCCTCACGTCACTCTTCAGAAGAAACCCGGGCTTCGCGATCTTCCAGGTCCCACCCTAAAGATCCATCTGGCCGCTCTGACGGCAGGAGCTCCTCTTCTGCTCAGAGAAGGAGTGGGGCGGACTCTCGCTCCGCCCATGATAGTCCTCGAAACTCAGGAGACTTCTCTCGAGAATCAGTTTCTGCTCACCACCATGGCACTGGGGGAAGGAGCCAGAGACCACAAGGAGATCGCACAGCCACCAGGAGACAAGATCCTAATAAACCACAGCAACAGCAGCCCCCTCAGGGCCATGCTGGGCAGCAGCGGTCAAGTGGTCAGGGACAGTTTGGAAGACATCCAGGCTCTGAACCACTGGATGGTCCCCAACAATCCCAACAGCAGCAGCAGCAGCCACTGCAGCAAGGCCAGACCCAGCAAAGCAACCAGCCCCCAACTACAACGGCAACAACTGGTCCAGCACAGCAGCAGCAGCCCAAATCTGCCCAAGCGCCATCACAGGGACGTCAACCAGGAGTGGGGTCTGCAGTAGGGCAGCCCGCCCCAGCAGTAAGTAGATCCTAACATGGTTTCCTGCATGAGATCAATTTCTGATGTTACATCTATTGAAAGAATATTCTCTCCACTTTAGCAGCCATGTCAATACATGCAAAAGAAAACAAACATTATTTGGCAATGTTGCCTTATTTAACCTTCAAATACTTGAAGCAGATGTCACTAAAAATAATAACTGTTTTTTGTGAAGTTTACTCATATAACTTAGCAAGACCTCTTCAAGTCAACATTATGCTGTGACAATTCACATGAAAAGTTAAGTGATTAGGGAGTAAGGAAGGAAAGCAATAAGATTAAACTAATCTTTGCTCTAACTCAGTTATTGTGACAAAAAGACCCACAAATGATTACCCCTCAAATTACTTTGTCACCTCCATCCTCAATATAGCAGCAGCTATTAGCTACAATATGTATTTTGTTGTTTAAAAATATTAAAACTGTTAAATTTCTTGCAATGTAAACACACTGAAGCAACCACCTCACAGACAGCAGGACATGTGTGGGCAGAATCAGGGCTAGTTTTGGCACTTATGGCTCAATTACGGCACTGGCAAGTGTTGTGTGTGCCACAAGTGGACCAGATGTCAGTTGCCAGCCTTACTGCAAGTCTCCCATTGGCCACATGGGATCCAGATGTCAATTGTTGGCCTGGACGCAGATTATGACTGGTATTTTGTGGGCCAGAAGTGGTCAGAATAGAAAAAGCCTTCCTGGAAATAGATTATGGTAATTGTTTGTTGATAAAGTGGCTGAATTTTGGATGTCCGATTTCATTTTGTCAACTTATGAAGTGATGGTCATATTTGGGCCAAACAAAACTTCACATTGGGGCCATATTTGTTTAAAATATTTTTGCAATATAGGGATTATCTATTTATCCGAGTCATGACTTTTTACTAACTGACTTATTGGCACACTTCATTTGAAATGGTCATAAGTTAAAAAAATCATTTTTAAAAAAGAAAAACAATAAAAACAGACAAAATTAATGTTCTCTTTTATTTTCTTAAGGCAAAGGTGGACGCTACACCTGCAGCAGCTGCCACTGGAATGAAATCCACAATGGGAGTCCCATCAGCACCTCAGCCTACCAAAATAGCCACACCCCCTCTAACAGGCATTGGTAAGTATCTGCTATTTATTCCATACATGACCTCAGGTAAAGCAAAAACAAAGAGATGGATTCCATTTCAAACTTTTTTTCTCAATCAAAAAAAAATTGCAGGCTCCAAGGCGGCTCCAGTTGGTATCGGGAGTAAGCCTGCAGGTATTGGCAGCGCTGCAGCAGGGCAAGCACCTGCAGAAGGGGAAAATGTTCTCACCAAAATCCTACAGGGAGGGGCAGCAGAGCAAGCAGGAAAGCTGGGAGATGGTATGGTCATGGGCTTATTACTCTCAAAACTGATGTAGTTCCTTAAATGGATAATTTTTTTTTTGTTTGTTTTAACATTTGGCTGTTTCTCGTTTTTTACTCTGACAGCTTTGTCTGGCCTTGGGAAGAAGTTCACCTCATTTTGGTGAACTTAAGAGATGAGGGTAAGTGAATTGCAGTTTTGCTTTTTGCAGCAATGTTCTGTTAAGGAAACAATAGTGGCTGAAAAAGCAAGACTTGCCTTCTCTTCTTCAATATTTTTTTTTCCGCATTTGAGGTGAAACCGCAGCATGCATATGTTTTTATTTATAGTGCGTAAATGTAATTTTATTTGATCTGAAATAATTGTCTCTTATTTGTGTTGTAGCTATGTAATTTTGTAACTTTTTGGCTGATGCCTGTGTTGGCAAGGACTTTTTGAAAAAAAGAGGTTCTTAATCTCTTTGGGATTTTCCTGGTTATAGAAATGTTTTAAAAAGAAGAAAAAGGAACACATTAAATCAAGTGTTTGTTTTCTTGTTGGTTTTTTCAGGGTATCTAGAGGTGAAATAAGATGGATTGGCTGCTTTGTACTGGAAAAACCTATGAAACTCTATTTAAATACACTTCACATCACACAGAATATAGAAGATGAGAGATCCTGAGTACAACAGTAAGAATAAAGATTTCTTTAATTTTCGTTTGATTTGTCTGCCTGAAAGAATTTTTTTCTTAAACACATCTAAATTATGCTATTGTAGAAAGCTTTTTAAGATTTGTCATGTAAGTGTCATGTTGTAATTAACAGCAACTTGTTAAACTTCAGTAAACTTTTAATATGGTTTGTATTCACAACATTAATTTTACCTTTACCTCATTTGGGTTAACTAGTTCACCAAGACTCCAAAGGTTGCCACGTCATGTTTTGATGATCTAACAGCTGTATATTTACATTGATAAGCAGAGACCATGTCTGCATAATGAGAAGAATCATGTGAAGTGATGACTCATTAAATGCTGTGACTCTGTACCTTTCCTTTCCCCCCAAATTACCGAACAGAGCTGGAATCAAAGGATGCCTTGTCAGCACTGAATTCCCCAGACATGGGCATACGATTGAAGTGAATTAAATAAGGGGGATCGCTTCATCAGCAGGCTGTTACAGGACTTGAAGAGTAGGCTGAAGAGGCCTGAAACTGAGTGGATGCTTGGACAGAACTACAGTCCCAGGAATGATGGTAGAGATGACTGAGACCTTGTTAAATGAGTGGTAAGCAATTTCTGAGTAAACATATATATATATATATATATATATATATATATATATATATATATATATATATATATATATATGTATATATATAATTAGATAATATGCAGTTAGATTAACAGATAGCTCAATTTAGTTATGCTGTATTGTTTGTCTTGTTTGTGTGTGTCTTCTTCACTGCCCCTAGTTCACTGTTGGGTGAAATAGTAATTAGTTCACTAACAAATGGCAAAGTGATAAAAGTTAGTCTTCTTGAAACTTGTGCTATAGAGGTGAGTGGTCATAGCCTTAATAACCCAAGGTCAGCACAAGAATGGTTCTGAATGACTTCTGACTCTGCACACCTTCAATAATCTGCAGCAAGACAACGTGCTATAATTAGCCTGAGAAAGCTAACCATGGCTTGGCTTTAATGTTACACACGCAAAGGCCGACAGGGACAATATGGAGCACGTGTGGCCACTCAGAATTATGACTCACGGTAGGCATCATTACATGGAAGAATGAACAATTTCTACTCAATGGAGCAGAAGTGCTGAAGTGCAAAAAACCCTACTTTTCAGTGGACTTTATTTAGCTTCTATCAAAACACATGCTGCGAGTTATAGTGAGGAACTTAAAGCACATTTTAATGACAATGTGGTATATTTCGCGTGCGTTTCCTCCATTTGGATTAATATCCTTTGTCATCATATCTGTGTGTGGCCAATCTAAAGACTAAAGAGAGGAAATGTAGAGATAAACCAGACTGAATGGCTCAATGGATTAAAGCCAGAACCAGCAGGGCTTTTACAGGTTGGAGTATTGTGCAAAGTGGAGTATCGTAGTAGCCAAGCTGGGACATACAGTAATGTAGCATGAGGCTTATGTCTGTAATGTGATTTTTTTTCTATAAATAAAAAGAATTCTATTTAAAATAATCTTTTAAAAGAAATTTTTATTAATGTTCTTTTCATCTACACGTTAAAGCAGCATTAATTTCGTGTTTGGATGTAGTTTGTTGAGTCGTTTAATTAAAATTGAATTTCTTAACTAACTCACATCTTCACTTTCTTTCAGGTCGATAGTTGGGATGCAGCGAAGTGGAAAGGGAAAGGAGCACCGTTTCTCCTCACCTCCTGGGATCTGTGAGGCAGTACAAGCCCCGCCAACTGAGCCAGATGGATATCATGGGAGAAATTCAGCGTGTTTGGCCATGCGTGTCTCTTCTCTGAAACGGCTCAATAAAGGAAGCCTCACGGCGCCCTCTTCAGAGATTATAATGCAACACCACTCTTGTCTGAGGAGTATACATTGCACAAGGATTTTTGATTCAACTTTGATGTCTTCAGAGTAATAAAAAATTTCATAGGTTTTCCTTGTACTGAACAGACCAATCTTAGTCTACAGTGATACCACTTGTAACAGACTAGGCCTATCACAGCAATGACAACCAACTTGGCTATTCCACTAAAATCCTTGAATGCTCGGTTTCTCTGCTCTCCACAGTACATTCCAGTATAGGGAATTTGACCCTTTCTTTGAATGTGTTTTTAATTTCTTGTCTTTTCTTTTCAGTGTGTACAGAATGCATTGTGTAAATGTGGACATGAGAATGCACGTACAAATGAAAAACTGGAAAAAAAAAAAAAAAAAAAGCCCATATCAGTACTTTTTGACACCCTAAAAGATGCCGCTGCTCATTAGTTGTAGGATTTTTTTTGGGAAGGGAATCACTACCAGCGTGCCCACAAGTGTTCGTAGAGGTGAGACGAGATTCACAGGGGCGAAAGCACCAAATGAAAGAGTGGCCACGGCTCTTTATTAGCCATTGCAAAGCCATTGTTATTGTCTGCCCCAGAGTCTTCTGGGTCTGTATGTTTTTTTTTCTTTTTTTTTTTTTTTTAATCTGTCTCATGTTTTAGTATTTTTGCTTTGTTTTTTTTCATTTATGCCTGATATTCAGTGAATGGAAGAGCCTTATTCAGTACATGTTTTTACTCGTATACCTCATGTTTTAAAGCGTCCATATCATCATGAATTTGTTTTTACACTGTAAACTATTGTATGTACATAAAACAAATCAGAGATCAAATATGTAAATTTGTCATTTGTGTATTTAACAAATCACTTTCCAATGACTTTCTTTTTCTTTTGGTTGTTCTGTGTTTTTTCTTTGGTATAACTTTATATTTTTCACTTTGTATTTGTTTGAATATCTGTTTTTCCTGCATCAAATGATTTGCTTATTGATTTTTTAAAAAGCAATAGCATGCAGCAAATGGTATATAGCACAATGATGTAAATGTTGCAACTAGTGATGGGAAATATCAAACACTTCTGTCGATAAATAGCTGTAATACAACTTGTCAGAGGGTTTACAACTACAGTACCATGTAAAAACATGCATGATATGTGCAGATGCATAAGAGCATGTAGACGGGTACGCCCACACTAGCACACATTCTCTCTCTTTTGTGTGTATATGTGTTCATATATACATATATATATATATATATATACATATATGTGTATATATTACAGACACATACACACTTGTACACATACTGTACACACTTTCAGTTCCATTTCAGAGCCAAGGTTAATTGAGTTCTCACCAAATAGACGCGTTAACCTCCTGCTGATTAATGAGGTTACCAGTTCACTAACAAGCTGGCCCCACTGCCTCTACTTTTGCAAACACACGCGCACACACACATATGCATACACATGTATACACATACAGGAGAGGAAGAAAGCAATTATCAATTCAAATGTTCTATGCAATGACTCATTTTAAACCTGGAAGTGATTTAGCCTAAAACAGTTCATCATCACTGTACTCACAACAACAACAACAATAATAAAAGAGAATCATAAACTAAAATTATCAAAAAAAAAAAAAAAGGTACTGAAAATGTTTTTACTTAGCAACTTGTCTGTATGAATTTGAATATTGAATATTGAACTAGAATTGTTTTTATTTTCGTGGCATGTTTTGACCCCTCACTCCCTGCATGGGAGACTTGTTGCCAAAGGGTAAACTGTGTAGACTGTCAGTTTTGAATGTCCACCATCACGTTGCTTTGAAGCATGGGTTTGCTTGGCTTTGTCTGGCTGTTTGTGAGCCCTCATTCAGTTGTTGTGCGTTTTGGCTGACCTGGGCTCCTCAGTGTTTGGCTTGCAGTGACTGTCTGTGCTGCTATAAACCTGTGATACAGATGGTCAGCACTTCTCATTAATATGTGTCAATGTACATAGTGGGTGTCAGTATAACTTGTGGGGTGAATGGAATGTTTCTATTGGATATTTCATTGTTGATTAAACCCACTCAGCAGCCAAGCCATTTGAAAGGTGCATGATTAGATCTTTTATTCTTGGAAGTTGTACCAGTGTTTAAATAGGAAAAAAAAAAAAAAAAAGAAGACAAAAAAAGAGTAAGGCATGAATTATACCAAGGTTTGCTTAACGAACCTTGACTCTCACTGGCCAATGCAGAGAATATCAATGAGTAAAATGTTCAGCCAGTCATTTTACAAATCAGGGCATGTCATTTTTGAAAGCACAAGCCTGACTGGTAGCAGTTGCTGCTCGATGAAGCGCAGAAATTTGGAGGTTGCATAACAGTGCCTCTAACCGAGCAGTGTAAGATCTGCATTAAAACAAGGTGGAAGTGTGAAACGGTAGATACAGCCTTCAGTGCAGCCATGCAGACGAGGAGAAGCAGACAGACACATTCTCACATTCTTACTGTAAATACAACTTCATTCTTCTGTACAGCATTTGAGTTTTGAGTACGGCTTTTCATGTGCATCCCCATGCCGTATTTGCTGCCAACTTTTGTGTATAAAAAAAGATTTGTTACTATCATAACAACGAGGATGATGAAACTAATGATGATGATGATTATTATTATTATTGCATAAGCATAATGTATGTGGCTGACTTGTATTGACTGTTTACAACAGTGGAGCAAAACGTGTATTCAGAAACATATCCAGTCTGTGTGGAGTTTCTATACATATTGTATTTGTAAAACAAGAAGTGCAACAACCTCCATGACAATTGCAGAGAAGATTGCTTTTGTCAGACTAACAGGAGGTTTTCAGTTTGATGGATATGATCTGCAATGTGATGGGAGGAGGGAGGAAAAAAATGGAGCTAAAAATCTGGAAACTGTCATTCACTGTTGTAAGTGCAATGGGCAAAATGTCAGTCGTGTATCCATTGTGAAACCTTGTGTTCTATTCAGTGTATTCCTGTAAACAAATAGAGTACATTTTGGTGCATCATGTCAAGTAATGTGAAAATATTGACCCTGCAATTTCCAAACAAAGAAACAAATAAAAAAACAGAGAAGGATTATCTTGTGATCACTGCATGTAGTCTCTGTGTGAAAGTGTGTGTCATCCATTTTTCCTTGCAGTTCTGACAAAAGACACTCGGTTGGAGGTAAGTTGTGCAGGGGGGTTTGCTGCTGATAGAGAAGGGAGATCAAGAATAAAACCTCGACAGCAACAAGACTGTTCAGATAAGACCAGGCTTTGTGCTGAGGTGGTGATGACTTATCCCAGTGTGGGTGGAAAGAGAGAAGTGTGAAGATCAGTGTTTGGATTGGGAGAGATGGAGGCGTAAGTGTGAGTGTATGTCAGAATAAAAAAAAAATTATAAAAAGGAAAATGTTTTTTTCTTCCAGCTTATGTCTGTGGCCTTTACAGTCAATGCAAGTGCAAAGTCCATGATTTGAGTGAAAAAATATTGGTTTTAGTCGTGGTACTATAAGGCTTCTAATTGTGCAAAGACAAAAATGTTTTCTGTGATAGCCTGTCTAAATATGATACCAAATACAACTGAAACAGGAACAGCTGTTGCATATTAAAGTTAATTTCAAATATTACTTCATTGTGCTTCAGAATAAATAAGAGTTAGACAATGAGCTTTTTTACATACACATGAGCATCCCAGATATAAGCTTCATGCTAGTATCAAATAATCTGCAAGAAATTCACTCATACCATGAGAAAGCTATTTAGCCTGGGTGTCCAGGCTTCAGTTCACCTTCAGGCTGTTTTTCTATTCTATTCTATTCTATTCTATTCTATTCTATTCTATTCTATTCTATTCTATTCTATTCTATTCTAGTAATTTAGAAGACGCTTTTATCCAAAGCAGCTTACATAAATACTCATACCCCAATAGGCACATCAGGGGAGCAGCTCAGGGTTCAGTGTCTTGCCCAAGGACACTTCGGTACATATTCAGGGGAAGCCTGAAATCAATCTCCCAACTTTCCAGTTGAAAGATGATTGCTCTTAAGTTTTTACATTCCCAATTATCTCAGATGCTTTTTCTATAACGTCAACAATAACATAAATAAATAAATAACTGTCTTGTGTGGTTCATTTAAATCTCTGGAGTCTGGCTTCACAGGAGTATACCTTTTCTTAGTTTACCCTTTTACACACCATCAGTCTCTGTTATATATTCTTCAGTGAAGTGCTTAATCCAGGGATACTCAGATCTAATTCATTCTCATTTTTTACAAGTGTACATGACACTGAGGAGATTGTAATCTTGCACGACTGCTCAATAACCTTCTCAGGAAAGGACACTCCACTATCCAATTCTGATCTTCCACACAGTGATTCAATGACAGCCACATTTGCAGATCTTGACTACCCTCAGCTGGTTCGGCACAGAACTGTAGGGAAGCTGGGCTAATAAATGAACTTCAATATATACATAAATGTGTGTGTGTGTGTGTGTGTGTGTGTGTGTGTGTGTGTGTGTCTGCATATAAATGTCTCTTTTTGAAGTATAAAATTTAAGAATAGTAGTCCAATTGCTCACCAGAGCACTTAGCATTAGTCTGTTGGTCTGTGCTGAAATTTGCAACCACTTACTAGTAGTTTGATACATTATTCACAAAGAAGCATTCATTATTTTTAACTTTCATCTCGTACAACCTTGATTCCAAGAAAGTTAGGACCATGTGGGCTATTATCAGCACTCCGTTAAAAAGTCTGCTTCTTTGGTGATATAAAGCGGTGGTTCCCTCGACAGGACCCCCTTGTCATTGACAACAATAATGTCAAGGCCCGCCATCTCAACACCACTATTACATGTACCCCAACACTTAAAATGAAATATATGAAGACATAGTATTGTTTACCATATCAGAATGTCATATAAAAATCTGTCCTTGTTTTGCTAGAAGTGCAAAAACTACATTTTACTTGGCCTTGCTCTTGCTCTCAGTCAGATGCAGATGCTGTAAGTCTGTTGTTAAAATAAGAGCGGATGCTTCACACTAGTAAATACTGTGAGACCCCTTTCTGAAATGGGCTGCTTCCACTTAACTTACGATGAACTAGTTGGTCAAATGAATCGCCTTCAACATGCTTTATCTGTTGTGCTATGACTAAAACATTGCTTTTTATTATTTGCAAGCCACTGAATTCTTTTTTTTTTTTTTTCCACATTTTACAAAGTGTTCCCACCTTACTGGAATTGTGGTCATAAAACTGCTCTTCTGTGAGGATTATTACCTCTTTTGGATGATTAAAGTTAAATCTGGTGAACAGAAGCACAAAAGCGCTTTGTTTATTCTGCTTATTAATCTCTTTTAAGAGTTAAAATGCATAACCCAGTGTCATTCTTAATTCAGCCCATCATCTTTTACAACAGTATACTTAGAATAGCAAAGGAGGACAACAAGTTTCTATAATATAACCAGTGAAATAATGTAAATGTCGAGAGACCCTTGCTGCTTCGTCCTTCATGCTAATCCAGACTCATTGGTGGTCTCTTATAACTGACTGGACTAGACAGTCAAAGAAAGCTGGAAGATGTGAGAGGATTAAAAATGAACTTTACCCAGCTCCCCACTAAAAGAAAGTCAATGATTTCTTTAATGAGGTCAGTGTCTGCACTGACCTGCAAACCAAACAATAAAAGATCTTGTGAGTCATGAAAGCCTGAATTATATTTCCACCCATTATTCTATGTCCATCACATTTTCACCAAAGATTAAGATATGATTACTCTTGAGAGAGAAGTACTTTTTGGGATTACAAAGACATTTTTACAAGGCAAACTGTCAGAAACAAAGGTATCCGTAATGAAGGAGAGCCATTATACCACGACCAAGTACACCACAGACTTCCATTAGCAGTTTTCAAAAGGAGCAAATGAGGGCCTTCATTTCAGACATATTTTTGGTAAAGATAAAAAGCTCCACAGAGGTTAAAACACCTTTAAATTTTAGTCATTAACAGATATGACTTGGAAAGAGTGTCATAAAACTTTGACTTAAACCAAAGATTTATTGCTGAGTGTAGCAGTCCGTTCGGCAGCGCCGTTAGACCTCTCCTGGTCTTTCATGCTCAAACTTTGTTGAAGGTCATTTAATCAGGATTGTGCTATGGACAATTTTTCAGACAACTAAACTTATGCTGAGCAGGTGACTGCTTGTATGCTGCAGACGGATTCATCATGTCTTACTGTTGTCTTCAGTAAAAGGCCACTTAATCTGGATTGCCTCAATTTACAGGCATGAAAGTTGTCTCATTAACTGTAATTGGGACGCTTGTATTCATTCATTTCCTGTAAGTTGTGCCGAGAGCCTCAGCCTTTATAGATGAGCCAGTTAATAACATCAGCAGTGACCTCATGAGGAAAAGTTCATGACTCATCCTTAGGTGACTGAAAGCAGAAGAGGTAAGGAACAGGATCCTTATCCCACAAATTCTATATAAATTAGTGGCATATAAATCTCAGATAGCTGTCATATCAACGCAATTCATTGCGCTACAAGTACATGATGCGATTATTTCTAAGATCTGCCTATTTCCACTTTTGCTCTAAGACTTGCAGACTAGACATCTTTATGGAGTAAATAAAGATATATCCTTACAAGTGAGAGAGGGAACCACTCAATCAGACTTTGTTGTGTTTTAACTACACCACAGGAAGCTGCAGATCTATAACCCTATCAGCCTTAATCCAGCTGGTTGTTGAGGAACTGGAAGCTAATGGGGCTGAGGGAGTAAGGACTGCTTGCAGCTCAGGTTTTCCCGCCTCACCTGTCACTGACCACCTCAATCTGCTGGCTTGGAAGTACAGCACTGTCAATAAGCGACTCACTGATAATGAAACAATCCTTCACCAGCAGGCTTTTAGGTCTTCTAGATGCTTTGTATATTTGTCATCGCTGGCTCGTCTCAAGAAATATCAATAACTTGAAATTACTGTTACGTCTCGGCAAAGGAAACACAACAGGATGTAATGTACCTCAGAGAAAAAACCTCTGTCCTTGAATTCCTCAGAAAGTTGACTTAAGAAGAAAAGGCAAAGTTAATAATTAGAGATAAATTTGGGAGAATAAATAATCCAATAATCGAAAATTTCATTGAACTTCATGCTTTTTCTTTTGGTTATTTATATCTAAACATCTGTCATTTGTATAAACGTCTACATTCTGACATCTGTATTTAAAGGTGTCATTTGTCTGCATCTCCAGGATTCCTATTAATCCAAATTACTCTGTATTAGCAATACTTTAGGGTTATACTGTAAGTCCATCAGTTTGTTTCATAGCTGACTTAATATTTAATGAATAAAATATTGGAAAAGGCTTGTCACTAGTTGGGTGCGTTCAACATATTCAAATGTCATATTTTGTCTGAGTAAAACAATTAAGATCTTATATTTTGCTACAACATGTCAGAAAATGCCCCCAAGTTATTGAAGTTATTGAAATTATTTATTGATCAGTCAGTTATTCAAGAACACTCACTGGTTTTTGGTTGTGAGAAAATCTGAAGACGTTGCTACTTAATCTTTCTGAACAAGCACAAATGCAGTAAATAGATATAAACATTTTAAAATGCTCACAGCAGGCAACTATCAAATAAACCTTGGAAAAACATTGTGCTTTATGATATAAGCTGAGAATGAATCATGGTCCTGTTTATACAGTAGAAAAGACAACAAAGGAGAAGAAAAGAAAAAACTGTATGCCGACGCCTCGTCTTTGAAGTTGCCATTTTTTTGTTTTCAGCTTTGTGGAAAGATTGGTCATCAGACTGTGTGTGTGTTTTCTCACTTCTCCTTGCTTCTTTTCAGATGAAAACAAGTTACTTTCTACCCTGTAAAGTTCAGACCTCCCTTTCAAAATCCCCTTTGAAAATTAAACCAATCATCATTCATATTCTTTTCTAAAAACCTGCTAAGAACTGGCTTCATTTCTGCTAAAAGTTAAACAAACAGGCTCGTATTTATCTGGAAATACCTGGATTACTTATCAGTTCACCTTTCTATTTCTGTGAGAGAAGCTTTTTTTTTTTTTTTTTTTTTTTTTTTTTTTAAATATTGGGTCTTAATGATATTATTTGTTGTCAGATTGCATGATAGGAGAGGACAAGCAGAGGCTGAACCTAAGAAGGAGCAGACAGCAGGTTGGAGACAGGAATAACAGTGTTTTTAGCTGAGGCAGTGGTGGCAGAGGTGGAGCAGCGGAAAACACAGGCTCAGGTAGAAGCCAGGGCCAGGAAAAAATGGATCTCTTCAGCAAAAAGAAAGTAACCAGAAAAAAAAACATTAATCTACAAAACTGATACTTAAGTACTTGAATCTATTAATGGCATTGCACTGGTAGGTAGGGCAACAATCTAGCAAACAGTGGACTGCAGACTGGGTCTTAAAGAGGAAGGCTGAGAAGGACCACACACACCTGACTCAAACTAGTCACTCCTTGTGCAGAACTTCATTGGCTGATGGATCCATTTAATGCACGCTGGGTGTGTTGGAACAGAGATACATTGAAAACCTGCAGGACAGCGGCCCTTGAGGCCCAACTTTGGGCACCCCTGCTTTATAGCCTGTAGATGTGAAAGCTGTTTATTGACATAAATGTAAAAATATTTCTTCTGTGGCTTTAATTAAAGCAGGTTTGACATCAAGCTAGTGCAGCTCCTCTGGTGGAGATCTACTCTCAAATAACAACTATGCTGAACTTCAGAAGTTATAAACTTCTAAAGCAAGGGTAGGAAAACCTGCTGGTCCTTGAAGGCCAGGATCCTGCAGGTTTTCCATCCATCTCTGGTCCAGCACACCTGACTGAAATCAAATGGATCCAACTGCTTATCAAAATCTGCACAATGATTCATTCATTTCTGAGGTGTTGGAAGAAGGAGACATCAAAAACTTTTAGGACACCCCTTTTCTAAAGCATCAAGCACTTGTAGAAAAATGCGTTGGAAGCAGATTTTTTGTTAATTAGAATTTTGCTGTATGTTTTTTATATATATATATATATATATATATTTTTTTTTTTTGCTTCATTGTTTGTCATGTGATATTTTCCTCATTGTTCATTATCATGAGCTGTCATTGTGCTAGGTTATTGAGGGTGGGAGGAATGACTTTGCATATGCTTCTAAGTCGCAGTAAAGCTGAAAAACCCTCTGTTTGGATACTCTTCATTGTTTCATCATTGTGTTGCAATAATAAAAAAAAAAGGTGTCTATTCATTTATTATAGATGACTATAGATCATCTTAGATGCAACACAAAATGCTACATAAGGTCCTTCCTGCCAGGAATCCTTTCACTAATCTGAAGTATAGGTTAAAAGAGATGTATACGTTCAACTCATGCTGATATTTACGTTCATACTCACACTAATAAGACTGCAAATGGAAGGTTCTGGCAGCTCCTTGCATCGATCACTACTCTGCAGACGCACGGAGCATTTGCTGCTCTGAGTGCTTCAGATTAATCTAATAACTGACACTCATGTGGTGTCTGTGAATGTGATATCACGATGGAATCACATACAGAACTCAGAGGATGGTGCTTTTCCACCACAAGAGCTCAGAGGTTGTCTCACTGTACTCTTTTTTCCATCTTTTCTGCTAATTTAAGCTGGTATGTGCATGTGACAGACAGCGAGAAGGGAAAACACAGAGATTCAGAGTGTTTTTGTGTGTTCAGTACGCAGAAATGCTGATGCCTCTCCAATGGGCCCTGTCAAGCACACTTAGCATCAGTGTTTACCATGCAAAATGGGAGAAAGTGCTTGTAATTCCAGGTGGCCTGAAGGCAGGAGGAAGACAGGAGCCAGAGGACCATTTCTCTGTTTTGCAAATGCCTGCTGGAGCGTCTATTCAAATACTTGTGAAGGGCAAATTCAATCATGATGGAATTGCAAAATATGATGCTATGAGATCCGACTGTTTCATGGTGCAGCAGAAATTCAGGAATACTAACAGGACATATAGTTACCCTCAGAAAAATCAGTTTAACAATGTGACTGGGCTAGCAGCCTCATGATTCTATTAAAGCTGATATTCCAAAATGTTTGGGGCTGAGAAATCTTCTAAATGTTGAGAGAATGCTCTTGGGTTGTATTAAATGACTAAATGAATGCCATATTTTGTCTTTAAGGTAAAAATGACATTAATGCGTAAAGTCTTGTTGTCTAAGAGCAGAGGTGAATCATCCAGGTGCCATAAAGTAGAAGTCCTGCCATGTTTTTGGATCTACCTGTACATTTAGAACAGGCTAGGTGTTTTCACTAACAGGCTCATCTACCTCACAGTGGAGCTGAGCTAAATAAATTCAGCTGTTTAGTGACTGGTTGGAACAGCTGCCGGACAAGAATTTTACATTTTGGCACCTGGATTATACACCTCTGTCTATGAGTTTGCAGGGCGATAAGATGAAACTAGTTAATGCTGCTGGCTTAGAAACACGAGGGCAGATACAAAACAACAATGCATCATTGCATCTCTGTTAGAATAAGCTAGATGTCAATAAGTGAAGTTTGGAGGTGCTAATTGGTGGATTTTGGTACCTTAGGCCAGTTGTTTTATGCAGTTCCAGTAGTTCCATATAACTCTGACTGGCTCTGGCTGTTTATCATATTATTTTTTTTACCCCAGCACATACTTTGTACAATCCTGTTTTTATGGATGGACATTTTTCCTCCAATGTTTCATTGTTTCTATAAAGCACCTGAATCACCCTGTTGTTGAACTGCGCTAAAAAAATAAACTTGCCTTGCCTTCTGCATGTCTGGTTAGACGCTTTGCTGTATGTTATCATCTCTATGATGTGTTTATTAACTGTAATATAATCTAATATAATAATGCTCACATAACTAAGCCAAATCAGTCTTTGAATCTAATTCCCAGTTGGACACAAAAACAAATGTGTGTACACAACAATTGATTAAGAATCAGTTTTGAATAATCGAGAAATTTAAACCGAACCTGAAAAATAAATCTTATACTGCAGGCCAATGGTGTTTCCCTGCTTTCTCTCTGCCGGCTTTGGTTTCATCTAATCCTGCACACTTGATCTACTCTCATGCAAGCAGAACTGGGTGAATTTGTTTCTATTGCTCAGCCAGTGAGAAGCAGAATCAGATGAGAAAGAGTGCTGCTGAAGCTAAATTACAGGCCAGTACAGAATCCTTTGGAATTTAAAGCTGAGACTTGAAAGCATCGAGATCTTTTTATTCAAAGATATTCAAATTAGCCTCATTTGGAATACACAGTCAGGTTTGGACTAAAGGATGGCATTTATCCCAGACTATGTAATAATATTAGGAAGATAACTTACCCCTGATCATATTTAAGTCCATATATCTATTAATTTTCTTAACCATCTATAGTCCAGTTAAGGATCATAGGGAAGCTGGAGCCTATCCCAGCATTCTCTGGGCGAGAGGCAGGGTACACCCTGGTACACCCTGGTTGCCAGTCCTTGGAGATAAGTAATTAGATATTTTGTCCCAGATAAGCTCCAAATCATTTAAGATTAAGTATCACTTTTAGCATTGCAGCACACAGTTCAAGCTACACACATTCAGCAGACAAGATTGAAGTTATTATTAAAAAAATATTGTAGAAAAACTTCTTAAAAGATGTTGCCAATTTAACAAAGTACAGCATGTGTTTTCAGTCATTTTCAAACTAAACAATATTAACAAGCTTAATCTATCATTAAAAAAAGTTTTGTTACTGACAAACTATTATTCTGAGTGTTAACATTATTACAATACAATAAAGCATTGTATAAAGCATTCAACAGATGATGTGAAATGTTTTATAATGATGTTTAATGTCACATTTCTGGGCTACTGTTGCTTTGCATTTTAGATGAATATGCTACTCCTGTGCTGCTCCACTACTTCTCATCTCAGATATTGGTGAGCTGCAACTGTCCCATTCATGCAAAGAAAATAATTGCTGTGTGTGTAACATTAATGACATATTGACAAATAGCTTCAGTAAAGCCTCTTTAGTATGATACTAAATGGCCATGTGATAATTGTGAACTCAACGAGCTGCTTACATGAAATAACAGAGATGAGTTGGTGATCATATTGATCACTTACTGGGTCTGCCTCTTATCCTTGGGGAGGGTGCTGGTCGCTCTTAGACATCACTCTTCATTCTTGATAGCCACATTTACTAGCCTACATGCTGACCCAGCTGTTGTGTTGTCAAGTGGGTTTAATCACCTACTACAGTCCACGTTTTACTCTGTGTGGATGATGATTTTGTTGTTGCAATTAACATTTTTTTTTCTTTCTCCATCAGTTTTTTTTTTTTGGTTCCCCTGATAATTGTCAGTTTTCTTTAACTTGAGATGTTGTAGTGGTGTTTTGTTTCTTTACAGGTGTAACAGTTTTTTTTTTTTTTTTTTTTTTTTTTTTTTTTTTTTTTTTTTTGGTGTTTATCTATTTATTTTGTTGCTGTTGTTAGATTGAACATCTCATACTGTTGATTTTTACCTGTCTCTCTGTTGTCCCCTTGTCCTCATTACCTTTCTTCTCTTCGCCAAGGCCGGATTATCCAATGGGCATTATGGGGACAGGCCCAGGGGTCCACCCCCACTTGGGGCCCATGTGGGCCCACGTAGGGAAAACACCAGCAGTTTGGACATACAACAAAATGTACATGAAGCCAGATAGTAACACCACAGTCTCCAGTGTGTGGCTATTGGTACCACTGACTGAGAGATGTTAGAAATGTCATTTCACAGTGTATCATTCACAATTTTCACAATGTTGCGGTAGGCGAAGGGGGCCCCTGGATCACTCTGGGCCCAGGGAGCTGTGCACTTTTAATCCGGCCCTGCTCTTTGCTTTCTTTTTTTTTCTTTCTTCCTATTTACTTTCGCCTTTCTTTGCCCCCAACGCTCTTGCCCAGCATTAACATGTTCAATTAGCAATAGACAAAATTTAAGAATAATATTAAAATTTTCTTTGCAAAGCAAATTTGTCCGGCACAACACAGGAGCCAGATCACCATTCTGCTTGCTGTGATGCTGGACAAGACAAGTATGTTTCTGCTCTCAGCCTTGAGATAGGAAAACTGTACAGATGAATTTTTTTACTACATTTACTAAATTGTATTTCTATAAATGAAAAAAAGAACATACCCTAAAATGTGCATCAGAGTAAGAAACTTGGTCTAAATTTCAGATCAATCTGATCCAACACTGACTCCAGGTATTTCACTTACATGCATGTCGAATTGTCTCACAGCAATGCAGCTACCGCTATTAAATGCATAGATCATTACAAAATGGAACGTCAGAACAATAAGGAGTTTTCCTTTGGTACTTTAAGTTGACTTTAATGCTTTTAAAATGATAATTTTCCTGAATAGATGAGCACCAATTTTAACCAAATTTTCTCAATTGACATAAAAGATTTATGTCAATGTTTCTCAATCCTGGTATCCAGGATTTTAATGGATCCAGCAGGTTTTCTATGAATCCTTCCTCCAACCCAGCTGCCTCAAAGTAATTATTGGACAGAACCTGATAAGCTGTTAGATCCATTTAATTTGATTCAGGTGTGCTAAAGCAGGAATACATGAAAAGCTGCAGGATTGCAGCCCTTGTGGAAGCAAACTGAACACTATTTTCTATTTGCTCACAAAGAAGAAGAAAGCTTAATGCTCCAAAAATAAAGTCAGAACAGCAATTTGCTTCTTAACTTGTGTGATTCTTCTCAAATAATGAAGACAGAAGGACACACTCCACATGTCAGGGCTCTAATTCTGATTCACTCATCTGATCTCTTTATTTTAAGTAATTTATTCTTAAATCTTTAATTAAACTGATTTCAGTCAGACTGAAGATAGTGTGATAGTTAGTAGCCATACATAATTAGCAATCAGTGCCCAAATCTGATCTCTAAACCCAACAGTCATTTGTTCGGCATGATTTACCCGGATTTCTATCTAACCTAAACTGAATGCAGTGCACGTTATTTAGTAGGGCTGTGATGATATGCTTTAGTCCCACTTCAATTCGATTAGGATTTTTTGGGTGCCGATTCGACTGAAATTGCGATTCTCAAAATTCTTCAATATTGATGATTTTTTGTAGATTAAAACAAAATAAAATTATCAAACTTATTTTTGCTAATATTTTTTTCTTGATTTCAATTCGGAGAAAACAACACAGTAGCCAGATCGTCATTCTGCTGCTATAATACCCAAGTAGACAACTGAAAAACTGTGAAAACTGAAAACTGAAATGAAATTTTTTTTTATAGTGGGTTAATTTTATTTGATTGAAAAAAAATAGATTTTTTTTTAACAAAAAAAAAAAAAAAATTAAAATTGTGAAACAAAAAAAATCCCGATTTTCAATATTTCAATTAGATTTCCCCACCCCTATTATTTAGACATTGTTATGCTCACCCCACGCATGAAGTGCACACTTCTGAACTTCAGATCAGTGGCCATGTGACATATTCTTAAGAGAAGTGTGAAATTCAAAACCTTAAAACAAAATTCTAAATAAAGAGAAAAAAACCCATCATCCTCTGCCACGTGATTGTACATGGCCAGTGATTCTCATTCAGCACCAAGATGATGTGAAATTCCGTGCAGGCCGCTCTCTGCATCTGATCCGCCCATCCTCTCCTGCCAGCTGCCACTTGCAGTAGTGGTGATGCTGCTCCCTGGTGTGTAGAGGAGGAGAGAGAGCGTGTCCGCTGCCCAATGACAGCGCAGGATGCTGAGAGAGGCTGCTGGGGTGAATGGAGGCGACAAGATGCCGTCTAGAGCGGCGAAGGAGAGGAATTATCATCGATAAAGGTACATCTCTTCATTTTATTTCACACCAGCCCTTCCTGGTTTTCACTACTGGAGGAATGACACCCAAAACAAGGCGAGTGTCCGCTCGTTTTATTGTACGTTTGGCCGAAAAAAGCCGCGCGTTAAAACACCATTCTGTGCTCGTTGAGACAGCCAGTCAGAGCTCACTTGATACCGGCGAATTAGCATTTAAAAGCCGTGTTGAGGCGACACAAAAGCGCCGTATTTTAAAAAAAAAAAAAAAAAAAAAAAAAAGTGTTTCAGTCGGCTTCCTCGCGGAAGTCTAAAATTTCATTGGTGTATTCAGGTGCGCGGCGCGCGCACGCCACACCGGAGCCGTCGAAAAATGTAGGCCCAGAGAGTTGTCAATTGCTCGGTCGTGCCCTCCTTTGCTGCATCAAATGTAATTCAGCTTAAACACGAAGGCAGCAGGCGCGAATATAGACGTTTAATGAAAGGTTTTTGACAACCAGTGTGATGTTCGCGGATTGTTCGTTTCGCGAATCCAGCCCAAAGAGAGCCACCGCCAAAGACTGGAATATGGTGAACAAGCCAATTCGGAGTAACATATTAACATGTTCTCTCCCAATCTATGGCAGGGACAGAGGCGTAAAGCTGTGTAGTAGAATACCTGATGAGGAGGCTGCATGTGTTGCTCAAGCAGCTCTGCACCGAGCTGAACCGGCTCCCAGTTTCCTTCAGGTGAATTCTGAACTGGTATCAACCCACACAGCAGACAGTTTTGCCAGTCCTGCTTTGTCCGCCAATGACATGACCTCTGGAGCACGTTGCTTCATGCTAAGACCACTTTTTGTCTTCCTCACCACACTTTGGTTGGAGTAATAACATATTATTCTGCATGCTGGCTTTCTAAATGTCATAACTTCCCAACAGAAAAACATTCTCCCTCCAGACTCCACACATAGCCTGTGGTGAAATCATTGTTTTAGGACATCTGTATCATCTCTGCTGTTTCCGCACTGCTGCTCTCTGAATTACCAGAGATGATGTTCCTCATTGGCCTACGCTGGCATTTATTGACAGGTTTCCAGTCTGGGTAGCCAAGGGGCTACGTAACTCCAGAACAACATAATCTACTGTACACAATGCAAAATAAAAAGCTGGAACATTGAAGTCTATGCAGGTAGACTATCCCATTTAAAACTGCAAAAAGAATGATTAAAAAAAAAACAGTTTGGTGGCACTACAAAAATAAGCACCAAACTGGTTATCTCTTTGTATATAAATTAATTTTTTGCGAAGTAAACTACGGAGTGGGGATGAGGAGGAGGGTGGCAGCCAGCCCTCTTAGCTGACATGTCTTGTTGTCCTTAATATTATCACTGTCTGCAGTCATATATTGCTTTGGAGCTTCAGATGCAGCTCACACATGGGTAATACTGTTGGGAGGAAGTTTTGTATTTTTAACATTGTCAGAAAAGGGTAATAACCTGCACTTTATTTATTATGTCAGTGCTGATAAGATTTGTGCCTTTTAGGTATCTGGAAACATTGTGTGCAATTTGAACTAATGGGAAAGGACCAGTCACTATGAGGCCTTGTCTAAAATGTGTCCAATTCACATTTTACTTTCTTTCTTTTTTCTTTCTTCTGTGTGTGGGTTTATGTTGTTAACATTTCAGTTCATATTAGCTTTGCTAATAACCAAAAACCTGAATGGTGGCAGAAAGAAGGAGTGAAAGAAATAACACTGAAATATGACATGATCTACTAAAACCAGAAGAAACTAGGGTCACTCGCCTGAGAAAAGCCTGAGTTACCAAACCCATGCCAACACTCAAATTTCACAATCTATTACTATCACCATCGTCAGGATATATAGCACATCCTATTTAGAATCATTGGTCCAGGAAACACACCCTTACACACCAAGATAAAGCACCTTGACATTTATTTATCTCTTTAACATCTACCATCTTGTGTTATTTGTTTATTTAATTACGTTTGTGCTAACGGTTCTGGGCATTATCTGTTGCGTTACAAGCTGTATTGACAAAATGATCCCTATATCCCAATAAGATAGAATCCTTTAAAACATTCCTGGATCCAGACATTGATCTGGATCCCCGTCAAAATTGAATTCTTGTTCCTTATTCTGTTTCTGACATTTCCTGAAAATGTAATCAAAATCCACCCATAACATTTTGAGTCATTGCTAACAGACAGACAAACTAGACAGAAAACATAACCCCTGCAGAGGTAACTAGACAAGTGCACAAGGTGGGTAAATGCTCTTCTAAGATATACACCACCACTGCTCACTTATACTGTAAAGCATCACTGTTAGCACTTTCCTCCAGCTTCAAATGAAGATACTGGGATACTTTGCCTCTGGTAGACAGATGACATTATGGAAAAATAAGGAGCAAAGAGGAAGACATGCAGTTGCCCATCTGGAATATAAGTGCAGCTGTTGCAGTAACATCCCTGATCATTGGCTCAGCAGTGTGACACAGCTGGCACCATTTTTCATATATTTCCCCTCTTCACACCACATCGTTTTTCTGTAATTTTCAATTACGTCTATTACATAACTGAACCGTAACTAAGGCCAAACAGCACAGAATATGTTCGATTTAGCAGCTTACCTTCACTCATGTGCTTTTGTGATAAGAGAGTAAAGCTTAAAAAAGAAAATATACCATAAAGTCACTGTCTGAATCACTGGTGCATCAGTGGTGACATGGACAAAGGCTGACAAACAGTGACTCAATGATGCTTTGCAGGATATTCAGCATGACACTGCAAACTACTGACTTAATTTATTAACACTAGCAGTGTTTCCAGAAACCAGACGTCACTGAGCCTTATTAGGTTTTTACAGAATAACCTTTTTGTCTGTATTAAAGCATTCTGGAGTAGCAAGCAATATAGATAATAAGACATGTGCACATTTGAAATTCGAGTTTCTTAGAGGAATTATTTTCAGTTTAGGATGAATTCCATGTTTGAGAACATATTCTGTGAAGGTCTCCAGACAAATTCTGACAGATTTGTTCTACCATTTTCTATTTGAACATTCATTTCCCATTTCTAGACACCTGTTACTATATATAACTAAGAGATTACTCCGTCCTTTGTGACCCTCTTCAATTCTTCAGTGACTACCCCCAGGCAAGTGCTTCCTCACAAAGGATGCTTCAGTGAGCAGAGCTGAGGGTTTATGTCATACAAGTTCCGACTGAGTTTTGGACTTCAGAGACCTGTTGACACACCTTTATTCTGTCCCAGAAATGCTCTTTTTCTGTTTTTAAGGTAAATTCACACATTGACTAAAGTTTGCAGTGCCACTATATATAGCAATGTTTCCTTTTTACAGACTTTTTGGAAACTTACTCTGTGGACATTTCAGAGAACAAAGGGGATTTATGAGTGTTAGTGCAGACAGAGTCACCATAGCAACTGCATCTTTGGAGTAAGTGTCACCAGACAAGAAAGAGATGGAAGAGTTTTTTTTTTTTTTTAACTCATAGTCCAATGTTATTCATCAACAGACACATTGAGATATTACCAAGTTAGTGTCCATATTTTCTACATGTTTTGTCAAAAGCTCTTTGTGCTTGTACTAAAAATATCGACCGGTGTAATAATGGCACCTTGACTTTAAATTAATCATAGACTGTAATGTGTCTTGAGATATATTTAAGCTACAGATGGCATGGAATGGCCTGGCCATTATTACATCATTAAAAATTAAGTCTCCTGTATAATTTTTTTTCCCCTTGCTACCGAGCTGGATGTGCTTTAATTTAAAACCTGTGAATTCTTCGATTTTAATTAACGTCAGAGCTAAAAAAAAAAAGAAAAGAAAGAAAAGTAGCTTTGTTTGATTAGGTACCACAGAATAAAATGCCTACTGGGACTGTTGCGATCATGTTAAGCTTTTTGACATAAAAAAACTGGATAAGAAAGTAGTTTGTGATATGTGTTTTTCATGCATCATTAAAAAGACAAAATATGTTGCAGACTGAAGAAATGCTCAGTTTGAACATCCTGACAGCCGTATGGTGGTCTGCACAATGTCGGCGCTTGTTAATCTACGAGTTTATGAGAAAATACAGTGATGCAGAACTTTACTATATTTGCTATGTGCCCATGCTTTTATATGCCAGTCATCTGTCATCATTGGTTTTTATTATTAGATCGTATTGCTCAGTTTGTCAGTATACTGTATATTATATAAATGTCACACATGTGATTCTCTGCATACTATGCAGCTCGCTCTTGTGTTGCAGTGCAAACATGGAGCTGTTTTTAGCCTAACTAAATAATAAACCCACTTAACACAACACATTCTTTCTCCCAGAAGAGCAGATCAGCTTGGGATCACTTGCATAATCTTCTAATTGGTTCTGCACTCTACATCATTATTGGATGCACTGAATCTGTGCCTTTTAAACAACTCATAACATGTAATTAATTATAATAATAATAATATTAGTGCAATTGTGTCTTAAAATGATATCTTTGGGGTATGATTTCTGGAAGAACAAATTATTTAATAATGGATGCATTTTTACATGAACACATAGTTTACTCTTCTAGAAAACAAGCAGACACCATCAATCAGAGCACACATATGTGATGTAGGATTCTGTGAGGCTATAAAGCCACCTTCCTCTGACTGCATTTGAAGCATTATTGGGATTTACTGTAGCTAAGTCTTGGCCAATGGGACATCTGGGATGATGCTGGGAAATTTCTGCAGGCTATTTGAAATTGGAAGCACATAAACAGAGACAGTAGGCTGCTGATATTCGTTACACTGACATAAGGCTAATAAAACTATGACCCTTATAATGTTCGGCCAGGCTATATTTTTAAGTGAAATGCCCAATTTATTTAAGTAATTGTTGTGTCTTTCATTTGAAACATACAGAAATTTGATTTATCTGAAAGATGTTTCTCCCTTTTTCCTCAGATCTGACGTTGACGTGTCTCACCTATTCAGCTGCAAAATAAGCCACCCATGTTCAGTTCAAAGAGTCAGAGCAGTCTTATCCCAACGCGCCCCTGTTAGGACCCTCTGGTGGCTACGTCGCTGAATCACAGGACATGTACGGCAGTGCCAGAGCTGTAGGCCATGTAGAGAGCAGCCCTGTACGGTCCCCGCGCCTGCCAAGGTCCCCCAGATTGGGCCATCGAAGGGCAAACAGCGGGAGCGGGGGTGGTGGGGGGGGCAAGACGCTCTCAATGGAGAACATCCAATCCCTCAACGCTGCCTATGCTACTTCAGGGCCCATGTACCTGAGTGATCACGAGGGCGTGGGTTCCACTGCCACCTACCCAAAAGGCACTATGACTCTGGGTCGCGCCACCAGTCGGGCCATGTACGGGGGCCGCGTCACAGCTATGGGCAGCAGCCCCAATATTGCCTCAGTGGGGCTGCCTCATGCTGACCTTCTGTCTTACAGTGACCTGGGCTCTCTCTCCATGCTGCACCCCCACCACCACCAGGGGGTGCCCTCCGCTCTGCTGAGGCAGGCTGTGCGGGGCAGTGGGGGGGAGCTGCTGGAGATGCAGGCCCAGCTCAGGGAGATGCAGAGGGAGAATGAGATGCTGCGACGGGAGCTTGAACTGAAGGACAGTAAGCTGGGATCTTCCACCAACAGCATTAAGAGCTTCTGGAGTCCTGAACTGAAGAAGGAAAGGATAATGAGGAAAGAAGAGGCGGCTCGCTCATCAATCCTCAAAGAGCAGATGAGGGTCACCCATGAAGAGAACCAGGTGAGACCACTCCTCTGAGCCGTCACGGTCCACTCACTACTGCAGTGAATTTTATTTGCAGCTTGTCTGTTGTGTTTTTGTTTGAAGTACTGCTGTTTTTGATCTCTGCTTTCACCATACTCTTCTCTGCAATAGACCACAGTCCTCCTCAGTCCAAGAATCCAGAGAATTGTTGCAGTCAGTTGTGTTCTCAAGACTTGTGCAAACCTTTCTGGAAAGAGTTCTTTGTGCACATAAATATTTAAGTCACATTCTCCTTACTTCACTCACCCCACCTCAGAATCAATGTCACTTCCAGCCATAGGAAATACAAAACCCTTTAATCAGGTTTGCAAGACTTGTGTTTGAAATCTGTGCTTTCAGTTGTTCCTGATTAAGTGAAAAGCATGATGACTCTGCCAACAGGTGAATCGAACTTAACACAATCTGGCTGCAACATTGCTTAATTTCAGTTTATTTTCACAAGTTCAGCAGATTGGCCCCAGAGGGAGAGATGTCAAAAGGTTTTTTCGCTTACCTCACTATGGGGGTGTAGTCAGTCATGTCCCAGTTAAATCACTTACTGACAAGAGTAAGCACAAGGCCCAGAGACAAATGTCAAGGACACTTAAACACTCCCCATCTGTCTCACTCGCTCTCTTATTCCAACATCTTTGCTTTATATACGTTGACGTTGATCATCCCTCCCTGTTTACCTGCTTTCATTTGCTCTTTACTGCATTCAGTATAGCAGATGTTTCATCTGGTCTGTTTCTTTTTTCTACTTGATGGAAACGTCATCAGGGTTCAGTAAAACTGCTCGGGCCATGCACAAATTTATTTCTACCAGAAATAAAGTCAATCTAATAACCATTTAGTATCTAATTGGAGCATCTGACATGAGTTTCTGCTGTGTGTGTCAATCTGATATTTATGATTTTTTTTGTCTAATATCAAATGCAAGATGACTAACAGCTGACTTTCAGGCACAACTGAAAGATTTCAGTGTAGCTGGATTTGTCAGCTACGAGGAAAAGTGCATGACACTCTAAGGCAGATTGTGGATGAGGTCAGAGTATTGCTTGAGTGGCCAGATTGAGCTTTTTTTTTTTTCCTTTTTTGAGGCAGGCTGGGTCATGATGCAGCAAATTGAACAATGCTCTGAGGAGTGCAAAAGCTGAATTTGGCCAGCTGCTTGTAGCCTTTTTGCCAATTTGTCTATGTTTCCGTCGGTCTGTTGGAGTGACTTTTGTCAGACACTGAGCAGCAATCAGTTGACCAGTCACGACTCAAATAGGCAGACAGTGTAAGTTTATCCTACAAGGTCAAAGTAGGATGCTTATAGTGGTTTTTTTATTTTTTTTATTTTATGAGAACATCCCTTTAAAAAAGTGTTTGTGACTCACCTTGTTTGCATGGAGTCAGAGGAGACCGTGCTTTGTCAGCTTGTTGCTAAAGAGGGATGCAGGATGGTTATACCTGCTTGCTTCAAATCTGCATGGTCAGAAGTGTGTTGATTAGCTTACATTGTAATGTTTTAGATAAATATAGAGTCCAGTGCTTGTGTGTTCTCAGGCTAAACAAGCTCTACTTGGACAGAGCACTCAGGGGTTTCACATATTTTTAATGGGCTGTTAAGTACTTATTGTGAATCCATGTAGATATTTTTAGCTCGGCTTTATACTTTGTGGGAACTGAATGTGTCCATCAGAACATAAAAGGTATACACTGTGGGCTTCCACGCCTCTGTACTTGGATCAAAGATAGGACTCTTGTTTTATCTTCAGCCTTATCCAGTATTTGCTCTATTATGACACTGAGTGATATTTATATCCCTCCTGGTTGGGTTCATTAATGAAGTATGTCAGCTAATAAAAGGCAGATGTGCCGTGTTACTATAATTGGTCTTTTCTAACTTGATTTCTGGGCTGCGAGGCATCCTTATGTAAGTATGCACTTATGGTGGGATGGCTTGGTCACACCCACTGGGTTTGTTGAGAGGCTGACTGTGGAGCAAATTGCCTCATTAATAATGGAGTAATTTCAGGCCAATCATTACATATGTGCTGTGGCACCCTTTACAGTTGCATCAGGTGCCTCGGGCCTCTATTAGCTCGAGCAAATGCCATGCATTATTTATACTGTGAAAATAAAGATCATGGGGAGTGTGGTTCTATTTGCAAGATCTTTAAAAAATTGGAAACCATTCAGGCATTAGTTTGTCTTTAATCTGTTTTTTTTTTTTTTTTTTTTGGAGACACAGGCTTTGTTGTGTTGGAGGAAATACCAACCAGCGCCTGCAGCTTAAATCAGGACAGTTGATGGGCATGACTACAGATAATGATTAGCCCACAACTGTTTGATGTGGCACATTTTTTATTATACCATGCAACTGGAACAGGATGCTATCTGTTTTACTTGCAATCAGCTGACTTTTTGTCGTGTTTGAAGCTGGACAAGAGCTGCTGGAGGCGAATGTGTGAGCTAGAGCATACCATATCTGACTGAGTCATGACTGCTGCTGCTCAGCCATCCAGTCAGCCCTTATCAGCGCATTCTGCAAAAATGGAAGCCGAGCTTCCCATATTAAGCGTCTGTGTAAGGATACAATACCTCACATCAGAGATGTTGAGTCTTACCCAGTCGTTGAGGGTTATACGTCTTTGTGTATTAGTATAATAGCATTTATAATTAGGTAATAGCATTTATAATTAGGATGTGTGATTGGAGGTCAATTTAGTTGTGTCTAAAGAAGATGCAGAGCTTTAAGCATCTACACCACAGTATGTGTGAGAGGTAAACTCACAAATATTTTCATTGCAGAATAGATTCCTTACACTAGTGCAGTATGTTCACCTGATATTTTGCTCTTTTTAGTCAACACTGAAGGAGCTGCAGCAGTCATAGATACACAATGTACAAAAGCGTTCATGTTTTTGTGCTTTGTTTAAAATCATTGAGCTTATCCTATATAGGGTACATGTGTACTCGTGGAGCCTATTTCTAATTTATAAGATGGCTGCTGCTTCACATGCTTGGCAGGGTATTGTTAAAATGATGTCTCTCACCCATTTTATTCAAATAACACAAAGAAAATACAGAGTAGCGAGACTGGTAAGATGAAGATCAGAGTAGAAGATGGAACAGTGAAGGGAAGGGGATAAGAGATGATGCTCTCTGCTGGAAAGTCTTTCTCTAGGAAGGCTAGGGTTTACATTTTAGTAGAAGTTCCAAAAAGTACAGAAATTTACTTAGAAGAAGTAAGAATTGAGCCACAAAATTACACTCAGCAGCATTGGATTTTGCTGTAGCTTCTTCGGTGTAATCTAAATATCTAGTAAGAATCAAAAGTCTTCTTCAAGCCCTCATTTTGTTCAATAACTTAATAGAAAAAAGCAATTACATACAGCCTTTGAATGAATTATATAAATGTGCACAGTTAAATAAATGGAAATACAGTAAATAAGGCAACATCAGAGTTTGTATGATTCTGAAGTCGATATTTGGAAATTTGGAAATTTGAACATTTTCCGCCTTTTATTCCGTTTTCTGTTCGGATGATCCCACACTGCATCAG
>NC_136624.1:30321322-30601322 GCF_933228915.1 Telmatherina bonti
AGTTTATTTCTTAATCATTTGTGTAGTTTTCAAAAATGATAAATTGTTATGAGATTGGTAAAAAAATGAATAAATAAGTTATGGTGACATATTGTTTGTTTTATACTTGGTAATTTATTCTCAATTACCAAGTAGAATTACCACCACTTATAGTACTTCAGTTGCACAGATGTTTAAAAAATGCATTTAATGACATTAGAATAACACTTCTCATCTCTGCTGCTTGGCTTCAGACATCGAATGATGCTACTTTTATTTATTCTGACTCCATAATCACTGATCCTACATCCAATATAGATAAAACAATGAATCCAAAATCAGTAAAAGACAAATTTATGTGGTTTATTGGTAGAAATTAGTATAATCAAACATCTTTTTCAAATCTTCTCTTTCCAGAAAGGACATCTTTATACAATCATATTTTATTTGTACATTTTGAACTTTTTTACAGCAGGCTTTTTACTTGTTAAAAGTGCAAAATAAAGGTGAAACAAATGTGTCTGATCAGTGAAGTGACTAAGCAACTCATGTAGCATGTAAAATATCAAACTGGGTTCAGAACTTGTCAAAATATTCATTTCTTCTGTCCTCTGTAACAAGCCAAAAAGTCTGCTGTGAAAAAGGTTTGTTGTTAATGTGCTGTACTGACTGAAGTCTGAGGACTGATAAACCAGCAGCTCTCATGTTAACTCTGGCTGGTCTATGTTGATCATCCATCTCTGTTGCATCAAACTCTGACGCTCTGTTTTCACCATACATTTGTTTTTCTGTTCATTCTGCCCATGCCCTGCAGCTGCTGGATGCCAGGAGAACCAAGGTTTGTCCCTATGTTTGCACCATGTGTTGCGTGCACAACATAGAGTCACCTTCAGTGTGGCGTGTATTTTCAGACACCTGGCAGTCCCTTTTGCACCATACAACCTCGTCTTCTATGAATCCTTAAACCTTCCAAAGAAATGTGAAATCTTTTCCTTCACTCAGTCGTCTCCTTTCCCCTTGAACCGTTCTACTTTACCCCATAGAGAGTGTGAAACTAAGAAGTGATTGGTTTGTTGACTTTTGCTGATCTAAACATGTGTTGTACTCCTTTCCCCCTCTGGTAGCATAAACTGCACAAACCATAGCTTGGAAAGTTGTTTTTTTTTTTTTTTTTTCAGGAAAATAAGATGTAACTTCTACTTCAAAACCTAGATGAGTCATTTTCTTCACACAATTGTTCTGTTTCTGTCTCTTAGTGGTGTTTTTAATTAACAGATCAAGCCAGAGCCGATTTTTCAGTGAAACATGACCCAAACACAAATCTCCTAACACACAGACCAACATCCTTACAATGGCCACGTTTACATGGGAGTCTTAATTCATGTGTAATTCTGAATAAATTAATTCCGCTTTAACTTCATGAAAAATGACCATGTAAACACTTAATTCCTAATGCAAATTTTTATTGGGAATTAAACTTAATTCCGATGTAAGTGGCTGGTTTATCGCATTTTAATTCCGAACTATTTAATTCCTCTGTCATGCAAACCTTAATTCTGCTCTGAGTTAATTCCGGTCATTCTGCGTATGCTCGTTACCTTGTCCTGTCCTGATGACGCACGTTGTTTTGCCTCCTGTGTTTGAAGGTCTATCTTTCTTCTCCGTCTCAGTAGCTGCAAAAAGTGAAGTGTCAAGCTGGTACTTCAAATTTACAATAAAAATAGTGGTGAAACTGGTACTTTTTTAACATTTTTACAAGTTAAGACTGAAAAGACGAAAAACAGGGAGCCAACTTTGTTTATTTCAGTTATACGTCATACGTCACGTGCACCCTCTGTCCAATCAGAACCCTTCCCAACTCTAAAGAGGACTTAAGTGAGGACGTGCTTCATGTAAACCTTCATTTGGAATTATAATTTTCATGTAAACTCGTAGGAGAATAGGTTAATTCCAAATGATTTAATTCCGAATTATCAATCCCGAATTAAAAAACATTATGTAACCGTAGCCAGTGACATTTGCGTGGGTGACTAATTGAAGGAAAGCGTTTGGTCACTAACTGTTGGAGAGAAATCTCCCAATGAACGACAGACTCTCAGATCAGTGTGAAGGTACAAAAGTTTTACTTGCAAGGAGTTCACACAAGCCAACAGACAAAGTGACCCAAGCTGGTGGACAAGTGAACTATTGCACCCTAATATACGCTTTCTCTCATACCGCCTCTTGGATCATCATCATTACAGTTCTTGATGTTGGACTCCTAGGGTGAGGTTTACGACGCCAATCTCCAGCAGGGGGTTAAATTCCTTTTGTAGATGTTTGCATTTCAGAGACATTTCTTTCTACAAACATTATTCTGACCCTCATATTATCATAATTACAAGATTTTTCAAATACTAACATCTCTTAGATGTTTAATGTAATCTTTAATAACTTATTTTAATCCTGCTCTAATGCAGCGATTGAAACAGTTTTACAAAAGATTTCTGATGTTTTGATGCTTGTGATGGACAGTATCATATAGTTCCAAAATTTTTCAGAAGTAGTTAGTGGGATACTGATGCCCCATCAGATGCTTCCTTTTCAAGCTAGTAAAAACAACACTTAAATGTATTTTGCTGAACTTACACAACACCAGTCTTATTGACCACTTACAGCTCTTTTACAGTAGAATCTGTATTCACAAACCACTTAGTTTTAGAGCTGCCGTAAAAGATTATTTTTACAATTGACAAGTCACCTACTGTTTTGGTGATGAGTCGACTGATCGGATCATATGTATATATGTCGTTGCTTATGGGACCAGCATGTTTTTGCTGTTACAAAGCCATCAGTAGCTTCCAGTTTGGAGAGTTATGTCTAAGTGTGATGTGCTAGCTAAAAAAAAGTTCATTCAACAACTTTTAATGAAATTTTGCAGGGACAATTTTAGTAAAATGAGGAAAACAAGGCAATGGGCTTAAGAAAAAAAAAAAAAACGGTCTATGTTTTTCTTCCTTTCATTGCTACATTTTTTAGGTATTGAATAGTGCTAAAAAATCAATGAGGTCGGCACCTGAAACCAAAAATAAATTACTTGTAAAGTAAGTTCTAAGAGAAAAACAAAGCTTGGAAAAAAATAAAGGTGATTTTTAAATTAGCTGTCGGCTGTTTTTATAGTCGTAATTGCAACTGATTGACTAATCAGCCCTGATCCTTTTCTTATTAAAAGGCAATTATTAAAGTTATATCATGTAAATATTATTTTCTAATTTTCTATCTGAACATAACATCCATAATGCAGGATTTGCCCATTAACCATATTTTAAAAACACACCAATGAGCTCATTGGGACAATAGGCTTAAGGTTGGGGTTAGGGGTTGAGTATCTCATACAAAGACACTTAGACTGACATGTAGTATGGCTACGCTCCTCATGAACTGCAGGAAACCAGGAAACAAAACCATTTGTTAATTTGTTTTGCCTATGAATGAGGGTATTTTCACTCTGCAAGAGCTCACCCTTACCAAGGCAGAAATATTTCATCATAGGATGAAGCTGGCCACGCAGAGCAGCATCAGAATGACTTGCTACTGAAATAGATGCCATGAAGCATTATTGACTCCTAGTAGCTCAGCTGTATCATGCAGCATCTGCATGCATTGCACTTCACCAGTCATTAAACCAGGTCTTTCCTTCAGTTTGCCACCTATCTGTTTGGAATATTTGGATGTGTACAGTATCAGTTGATTTTTTTTATTCACAAGCCCCCACATGTTTAGTCAACATGACTGTTTCTTTTCCCTAAAGTATAATAATCCTTCAGCTTTTGGTTATAAATGTCACAGTATAACTGCTCTCCCTGTAACATGACCAGCTCAATGTGAACAATCAAGAACACAGTCACCTACTTTAGTTTACAAAGGAGACATCTTAAGATGTCAATTCCTTTATTTTCTTTTTACAAATGACCCCTCAGAGATTTGAAATACAGAATTTGTGTTCAGGGCACTCAGGTGGTAAAGACTTGTGCTGCGCTGCTGGAGGGCATGAAGATCATTTTTACTTTCAAGTAGTCAGTTTAAAGCTGGGGTAGGTAATCTTACTCAGAGACATTTTTTTTATTCTGGGTGAAGTGGTTCCTTATCCTGATAGTAGTCGATACATTTTGTAATCATGAACAATAAGAAGTATAGTTAGACCCCTCAGTTTATTGTAAATCTGTAAAAACTCTGACCAATCCAAACGTTCAAGCCGAAACAGTTGTTCGTTTCTTATATTTTGTAAGCTTCTTCTCCCAGCTCCCCTCCTCCCTCTCCTGCAGCGCATACCTGCTAGCCACATCCTGCATATAAATAGCCTGTTAGGATGAAAATGCAAAGTAATGAAGAAGAAACTCTGAAGGCAAACATGGGTGAGAAAATGCAGGAAGGATTTCCCCGACCATCATCCCGCTAAACAGCCGAGAAAGAGCGAATTAAAAAGCCTTGGATCATGCAAGGAGCCAAACAGACTATTGATTGGAGGGGGAGGAGCCAAGACAGGGTCCCACTTTCAAACCTTGCTAGCTCCCCAACATTACCTACTCCAGCTTTGACTATGAATTGTATTTAATGAAATGCATAGCAAAAGGACAAGCTTTTCAGCACAAAAGTTGTAAAATAGTTTGACAACTGTGATGCAGCAGAAGACTATAACATAGTTTTTGTAAAAAAAAAAAAAAAAAAGTGAAAAGTTTTAATTAAAAGCGACTGGATTCTCTGAGATCTTAAACAGGAAACCCACTCTGTTTTTTAACATCAGATGTTTACAGTCTGTCTGTTTCTGAAGTTGTTCTCACGGTAAGTCATGGTTGCATCATGTTTGACCTGCTGCTCAGGCTAGATTGTGACAAAAGTGTGGATTTCTATGTTTGTCCTTATGTGTGGTATCATCATGAAAACGATGCTGATTAAGTGTTATTCCTAAAATTAATATCAATAATTGTTGAGTCTGTCTGTGTGTATACGTGCATGTGTTTGTTCGTGTGCTCATCAGCATCTCCAGATGACCATCCAGGCTCTGCAGGATGAACTTCGCACACAGCGTGACCTCAACCACCTGCTGCAGCAGGAGAGCGGCAACCGCTCCGGCTCTGAGCATTTCACCACCATCGAGCTGACGGAGGAGAACTTCCGCCGGCTGCAGGCTGAGCATGACAGGCAGGCCAAGGAGCTCTTCCTACTGAGGAAAACCTTGGAGGAGATGGAGCTGAGGATCGAGACACAGAAACAAACACTGGGTGCCAGAGATGAGTCAATAAAGAAGCTGCTGGAGATGCTGCAGAGCAAAGGGCTGCCTCCTGGGCCGGGCAGAGCTTCTGAGGAGGAAGAGCAGGAGAGAGCCCGGCGCATTGCTGAAGCAGAGGCCCAGCTTGGACACCTAGAAGTTATTTTGGATCAGAAGGAGAAGGAGAACATTCATCTGCGAGAGGTACCTTTATTAACCTGGGTAATGCTAAAATGTATGTAAAGAGGCGTTTTTTTTCTATTATGACCACCAGATGGCAGCGCTGAGCGGCACAAAATCAGAGCTGTTCTCTCTGCTGCTGGAATCACACGGATTATGTAATCATCAATCAAAACTGCAGAGACTTTTGTTGCATGAAATATTTTTTATGCATGAAGTTACATTTTCAGTGCTTTGGAAGGTAAATTGTCCTCATTTTTTGAGTTATATTGTTCTGCTTTTAGAAGAAGTTTTTTTTCCTTTTCTTTCAGGAACTGCACAGAAGAAATCAGTTGCATCAGGATCCGAGTAAAACCAAGGCCCTGCAGACCATTATAGAGATGAAAGTAAGAACTCGACTTATGTCACAACCAGAACATCAGCAAACACAGCATCTCCACAAGATAATATATATCCTAAAGTGACTTGTCATCGGCCATTGTCAACAAACAGATGCGTGTGTGTGTGTGTACACTGACTGACAATCACAGGCTTTGCACTGTTCTTCCATTCAGACCTTTGCTGATGCGTATTGTGCTGGATCTTTAGCCATTGCGATGCTCACTAACTGAGTAAATCATCGCCACACTGTCACATCTCTCCTCTTCCGTTTCTCACACACACAGACATGCACTGAATCAGCTAACACAGCCGAGGGGTTAAACATAAACAATAGTCAGTATCAACATTTGATATTTTATCACTGATCTTTGTTTAGGAGGTGTTAAACTGGAGCACAAGGGTTTAGTGATGAGTGATGACATTTCTTTAGATCAATTCTTGGTTCGGACTGCAGGCATCACAGACGCCAGCTCTTACATTTGAATCTCATCTTTATTCTTACATTGTCCCGAGCTTGTTTTTGAATTTCAATTTAGGAATTGCAAATGCTTTCAATATGCTGAGCTTACCTATTACAAATAATATTTATCAAATAATATATTCATCATTTTCATGATGTTTTTCTGAAAATCCAAACTTAAAATGACATCTTTGCATTTAAAAAAGTTTATGTAATTAGAGTCTAAACTAGCCTCAGTGTAACAAGCAGAGACTTCTGGGGAAATTTAATAGACATTTAAATATTCGTATGATCATACACATTAGAACATACAATGTTTCGGAAGCTGGATTTCCATTGCAGCTTTAGAGACCCCACCCACCACCACCATTTTTGGCTTTTAAACTGAATAAAATGTTCATTTTGCATATATCTATGTGTATATTTGGTCTGTTTAATATAGATGCAACTCTAATATGTAAATTTGGAGTTTTTTTTAATCTGTAAAATGTCATTTATAGCCTAGCAGCTGTGTATGACAGTTAAGATTTTCAGGACCATGCAGCTACTAAACCGCTGTAGACACCACCAGCCTCACTGCAGAGGCCTGACATCACTTCCTCAAAATAAATCATGACATCATCGCTGAGCTGACACAGCCCCTCTCGCTCGGCTGGATCGGCTCTATGTAAGCTCCAGCCTCTCTCAGTGTGGTCATGTGACATCAGCGCTCTTGGACCCTGTTTGATTTTCATACAGAGGGAGAAAAGTCCCGCCTCCTTCTCCTCCTCCTCCTCCTCGTGTGCTATGGAGGAAGACCCTGCATCTCTCCTCTCTCCCACTGCTGTGTGATGCTGATGGAAGCACGAATAATCCACCCTACCTCTCCCCGCTCTACATCCCTCCCACCCTCTCCGCCTCACTCACCAGAGACAGAGCACAGTATATATCCTGCCTGCTGCTGCCATGGAAACAGGTGTGGTTGTTTATGACAGTGAGAGGCCAGTATGCAGGGAGATAGAGCGACAGAGAGACATACAGATGCAGGAAAAGATAAAGAGCAAAATTAACTGACCAGGTCGATGCGCCAGTGCTCACATGTGGATGGAATAAATCAGTCTTCTTTAAAGGTACGACGTCTTGTGTCTGTTGCAGCAGTGTCAGTTCATTGATGCTCTTCTTGTAACACGGAGGCTGAGGTGAGATGCAGCAGCAGGGCGAAGTGCATGTACATGTGCGGTGCTCATGCATTGACGTTAACCTCGAAGATTCTTCGTTCCTCATTGCAACACATCGCCTGTCTTCCTCTGCACGGGCTCCAACTGACCCTGCTGATGGCCATAAGTTCAGAAGTTCAGAGCCACTTGCAGGGGAGAACAGGAGGGCCATCAAAGGAGAGAAAGACAGGAAGAAACAAAGTTGATCTATTCTCTGCTAGAGAGGGAGATGAACCATGGCTAATCTTAAAGACGTAGTATTATTTATTTAAAAAGCAGTGAAGCTAAAGCTGCACTCACAGTCGCAGTCCAGAAGCTGGATTTAGTCTGAAAGCAGCTACAACAAAACCTACAGCTTGTTACTTTTCTACCTTGTCTTCCTGGATGCTTCCCTCTGGTCCTGGAGGATCTGTCCGAGCTGGATGTGTGCTCAATATTTCCCAATGGTGATTAATCCTTTGAGCCGCTGCAAGGAGCTGGGTAGAAGAGCTTTTGATTTCACCGACAGATACTGCAGTAACTCTGAGCCAGAGCTTCTTCCAGTCACAGTTTCTCTCTTAGTATCTCTACTTTCCCCTCTCACTTTCTATTTGTCTCAGTGCTTTTTCTGTTGATACTGTTGTTGCTTTCAAGTCTCTGTGTTTTTCCTGGATTCTTGTCAGTACTTCAGGTTTATTTGCAGCATGCAACTTGTGGACATCCCAGTCTTGGTTTTGAGATGTTTCTCCTCTGCATTTTTTGTGTGCAGGACACCAAAATCGCCTCTTTGGAGCGCAACATCCGAGATCTGGAGGATGAGATCCAAATGTTGAAAGCAAACGGATTACTGAACACAGAGGACAGAGAGGAGGAAATCAAACAGATGGAGGTCTACAAGAATCACTCTAAGTTTATGAAGACCAAGGTAGAGACCACCTATACTGTTCATTCAGACTCAGAACAACATTTGCAGTGAAAGTGCATCTTAATACAACAACAACCAAAAAAGAAGTTGCTGATTAGGTTTGTAGATATGTGCAGAAGCGATTTGTTACATAAAGCTGCTTCTGAGAGAAAATTGCCCGCTGTTTTTTTTTTTAAATCAAGGTTTAATATTGAGTATATAATTAATGCAATATCTTTAAATGCACACAAACTTTTCTTATCTGCACTACCAGTCAAAAGTGTAGGAAAAGTGTATGAAAACTTATGAATGGGACAGTAATCACTTACATTTAAAGCTAACTTGCTAACTGTCCTTTATATAACTACGAAAAGTGCTTAAAATCTGTGCTTATGTCAAGATGTTTGTGTATTTTGTTCTCTTGGGCTCATGTGTCTCTTCGGAGCTTTAACTCTGTTTACAAAGAGCTCTCCGTACTAGTCGACCATGCGCAGAGCAGACAGTTTTCTTACTCTATTTTTAGAGCTCTTTTCATCAATCATGAATAGAGATTATGTATAATATATGATGAATGCAGGGGAGTCAGTCCCAAATGCATTTTTAATGAGAGAAAAGCATGTTGTTGGAAATTGTGCAAAAGCTGCAATGAATAGCTCGCCTTTTAGTCAAAGAACGCTTCTTACGCTAATATGATGGTAAAGATGCTTCCTTACTAATGTAACGGGACAGTTACCAGGTGTGTTTTGTCTGTGTGTGTGTGTGTGTGTGTGTGTGTGTGTGTGCGTGTTGTTTGGTGCAGATTGACCAACTTAAACAGGAGTTGTCAAAGAAAGAGTCAGAGCTGCTGGCTCTTCAGACTAAGCTAGAGACCCTCAACAACCAGAACTCAGACTGCAAACAGCATATCGAAGTGCTCAAAGAGTCTCTCACTGCCAAGGAGCAACGTGCTGCCATTCTGCAAACGGAGGTGATGAAAAATCTTTTGCTTGTTTGATAGCTTAACAAAACACAGACTCCCAAACATTTCCAACAGCCAAACAGACCAAATAATAGAGTCTGATCGGAGGCTGTGAGTCTTTACTGCCTGTCATAGCAGTGATCTAATGTAAACTGGAGCTCAGGAAATAATACTGTCAATAGACAAACCGTCAAAAACCTAAAAACATGAAAGTTACACTCACATAATAACTGAACACATCCACAGCGCCCTGCTTCTGGTGTAAGTTTGAATATGTTTTTTTTCCATGTTTTTCCCTTTTTTTAAAAAAAAAACCCACTATGTAAACTTGTTTAAGTACGCTCCCGATACGGGCTTCTTCTGAAATGTTTGCGGCTGTTTGATGCTCAGGTGGATGCTTTACGCCTACGTCTGGAGGAGAAAGAATCCTTCCTGAACAAGAAAACCAAGCAGCTGCAGGACCTGACGGAGGAGAAGGGAACTCTCGCTGGAGAAATCAGGGACATGAAGGACATGCTGGAGGTCAAGGAGAGGAAGATTAATGTCCTGCAGAAGAAGGTGAGAATGGAGGAAATTTTCAAGTTGAGGAAAATGTTGAAATGAATTCAATAAATTAATGAACAATACATATAATAAAATTGTATTAATCCCATGGATAAAGTTTAAATTAAAATTCTGTTTAAAATATTTCAAATGCAAACTTAGATAGTTTTGATATTATTTTTTAATGAACTGTTTCGTGTTGACATGTCATTTTACTCCAGATCATCTCGGAAACTTTCAAATAAACGCGATTATGTGTTTGCTTGTTTTTTTTTTGTGTTATTTTTCTGATTTTTCTATCCTGTGCTGAGCCAGTCGCTCTTTAAAAACACAAAGTACTACTGAGTGCTTGCTCTCTCCGTTAAAAGTGAGAGTGTCTCTTGCACTCAGGGGGAAAGGGCCCATAGAAAGATAAGCAAGAGGATATTTCTGCCTCACTAGCTCTTGTGTGTGTCGGTGTGAGTGTGTACACTATAAATACTCACAGTGTTACCTCTTATTTCACTCATTTTTTTCCAAATTAGAATTTTTCAGAATGATTTTTTTTTTACAGCTCTTGTAAATCACAAGTTTGTTTTTTCTCCTGGTGGGATTATATGGAAAAGTTTCTCTTTGCTGTTCAGGGCAGAAGGAAGTGGGTGTATATCTCATCTGACACTGGGGAGAGAAGCAGGGTACACACTGTGTGTTACTTTACCACATAGCTAACAGAGAATATTAACTATGCATATGCACACTACTTACATCCATTTTGAAATGTTAACTTTTATTACCAGTGACTCTGGAGTAGTTAAGGAATACAAGCACTCACCTATCCAGCTGGAACTTTCTCATCTGCCCCAGCAAGACAATAACAAATCATAAGATTTGATACCTACTGAAGGCATTTCATGCATTATGAAATAAGAAATATGACAAATAAGGTCTGAAATGTTTGAACATTTGGAATCTTATATTAAAGAAGAAAGAAAACTTGTTTCAGGTGTAAAACTGCAGCAGCTGGTTTCCTCCGTTTGCAAAAATCTCCAAGTGTTGTTGAAAGAGTTGATGCAACTTACCTGTAAACATGCTCTGTGACGGCAATTTTCAAAACTTCAAATGTACGGATATTATATATTTATCCAAAGACATTGAAATTTCTCAGTTTGATCATATTATATGTTGCCCTCAAACTGCATCAACTACACACTAGGTTTATCCATTCTTTTCTATTTCTATTTAACAAGACATCCCAATTTTTAAAATTAATCACAAGGTGGTAACCTGCAGCGAATTCAATTCTACTTTTCTGGAGGCATGTTACTTTTAATATGAAGACTTTTTTCTTTTTTTCAAGTTTGGATCTTCATGTAAACCAAAACGCAGCTTTTGCTTTCAGATCATGTTATTCATTGTTGCCTTTTCTTTTTTTTTCTTTCTTTATCTTTTCAAATTTCTCCTTCGGACACCACCATCCTCATCTTCTCCTCCTCCTCGCTGAGTCAGATTGAGAACCTGCAGGAGCAGCTGCGGGACAAAGACAAGCAGCTGGGGAATCTTAAGGACAGGATCAAGTCTCTTCAGACCGACTCCAGTAACACAGACACTGCCCTGGCCACCCTGGAGGAGGCGCTGTCAGAGAAGGTAGAACACAACATTGCTTCACAAGGATGCATGGGAGTTTGCTTGAATCTTACTATTGCTCTGTGGCTTACAATCATGTGTCTTTTGGGTGCTGCTTTGGGAACATGGGGTGACAGGCCCTTACCTTGGGGTTGTGTAATCCCCTCACAGTCAGGGTGAGAGCTTTTTCACCTAACTGTCAGGGATTGGGATTTTTCTGACAAATATTGTGATTTAATCTTTTAAATCCCAGCTTCTGTTCCGTGTTGACACAGAATCATTTTTTTCGTATAAGATTGAGGATAACTACATGAGATGACATTACAACATAAACTGCTCTATATCCTAACACAAAGACACAAAGTTCAGATTCAGTTGCACATACCGAATGCAAGATGCAAGCTGTGGCTAAACACTGAAGGCTGAACGTTGCATTTCCTCTAGAACTGCTTTATACTTTGTCCTTGTGCTAAAAACAAACAGTCTGCTGTCATTTTATGGTATTCCCCCCACAGCATGCCAGTTCTATCTCTACATACTTTTTGTCCAGCACATGACGTCACACATGCAGAGGAATGCAAATGTACACGCAGTAGAGTACATTCCAACTAGCAGATGAAAATCATGATGGAAGCAAGATGGAAACTTGTGATAGGCTGACAACTTCACGCCTGTTGCCGAGATGTAATGCAGTAATTTCTGAGCTGCATTACTGCCTAAACGGATCAAATAATCAGTCAGTCCGTTGTTTGAGAGCTGAACTTTTGCTGAAGAAGGCAGATTTGTAAAACTGCAGATCTGAAACCTGAATCAGGTGTGCTGTGCAATAAAATGGATAGCAACCCTTTGTTGCAATTTTGATTAAAAATATATATATATTATCACTGACCTCAATGGCAGACTTGATTTGGTTGGTGTTGGACACCTCTGCCTTTGGGCTGTTCCTTTTTTTTTTCTTAGCTCAATAAAAACTCGGAGCTTGTCCAGCCTCATGTAAACACTTTATTGAATCCACAGCAAAAACAAGCTTCGGTATTAAGAAGTACACTGTACATTGTTTCAGTAATCCCAGTGATTAAAGGAAGAATTGAACTGTTTTTCAGCATTATTTTATGTACAACTTAATGAAAATGGACCCCAATAATTACATAAAACAATCGTGATTAATGTTGTATCCTTGTGCGTGTTAACTTGTGTGTTAGGAGAGAATAATAGAGCGTTTAAAGGACCAAAGAGAGAGGGAGGACAGAGAACGTCTCGAAGAAGTGGATTCATATAAAAAGGAGAACAAAGACCTAAAGGAAAAGGTCAACAGCCTCCAGATAGAACTAACAGAGAAAGAGGTCAGTATGATTTTTTACCGCATGACTGTTAATTGTACACATGCAGTACCTCTGTGTTTTTCTACTCTGCTGTACCTTTAAGCACCTCATAAGCACCAAACAGTTTCTGTAGAGTTGCTCTTTTTTAGGACGTCTTTATATATTCACACAGTGGCCTTTAGCGCCACGTCCCAGTTAGACCTGTTGACACTGAGCAACGCTGTTAAACTTGTCTCCGCTGGTTCTCCACCTGCAGTCCAGTCTCATTGATCTGAAGGAACATGCATCATCCCTGGCATCCTCTGGCCTTAAGAAAGATTCAAAGCTCAAGTCACTGGAGATTGCCATAGAGCAGAAAAAAGAGGAATGTAGTAAGTTGGAGACGCAGCTACAGAAGGTAAGCGTGTGTGTATCGGTGTAAACTCATTCATCAGCATTGTTTCATGTGATGCTTTTGTTTAACTTCTTGACAAAAATAGCCACCAGTATTAAACCAAAGCAAATAGACATGTACAGTAAATGTGCTGCCATGGCAACCTTTTTCTGTTTTTGAAGAAATAATTAACAGATTATAGTTGTTTACAAATAATAAGATGATAATAAGCAATGCTTTTTGAGTGAGGATGCTCATCAATATGTGGAAATTAAATCACTGAACTCAGATGACTATAGTTACCATGGATACCTGTTAGTGCTCTCGACATTTCTTTATTACTAGTCACTAGAATTATTTTACTAGCCTATGCATTTTCCTAAAAAAATGATGTGAGATTGATTCACTGATAAAAGTTTAAGCTGAATCTTCAGAAGTGAATGCAAATACTAAAAGATCACAGAAGCTATTGATAATCAAATGTTTATCAGATCTAAACTCCACTTGACAGCTGAGGTTGCCACAATAAGGTTAAGTGCAATAGTCTGGGTATTTTAGACGGAAAATTCTCCTAATATTGTCTTAAAATGTCATTATTTAGGGAAAAAAAGGTTTTCTTAAAGTCAGAACTGAAAAGCTTTGCTACAAACATTATGATATTTGTGGACATAAAGATAGGTTAAAACTGACACTTAATTTTATTTGGAAATCTCGTACATCTCTATGAAGCAGTTTTACCACATGAACATTTTTAGGCACAAAAAGGGTAAGTGTTGTCTTAAAGTTGTTTCCAAACCTTTTATGTAACAATATTTTCAGCTTTCCAAGTACTCCATTTATCTTTTCACTTTTACCTCCTTTATTAATATTTTGTGTCAAAATAAAAAGTAAATAAATAGTGCGGATTGTTACAAAAAACAAAATGTGTTTTTTTTCACATTTATTGAAATGACAAAATGACATATATATCAGAACAAACTAAACACTTGCTGATCCCAGTTTGATGCTTATATAAATAAAGTTTATGTTACCTATTTTAATCTATCAAATCTGGAGTTTTCATTGCTGTATGAATGTCAAACAAATCTGAGAGTTTCAGATCTGAGCTTTTGAGTAAATCTGACAGCAGAGCTCCAGGTGATCTATTTTTACCCTCCTATTATTTATTTATTCATGGCAGCGTGATAATGTCTCATGATCCGATCATGCTGGTGCGATCAGAGACCCCTGAAGGATGATGTCTCTACCCCTTCACACAGGAACAGTACAAGTAGGAACTTTATTTATATTTAAACACATTTTAAAGTTGACTGTCGGGTTAGTAAGTAGAGAAACTTGACCGAATGATAACCGAGCTTTCTGAATTACTTATCTTTTTTAAGTTACTTTATTGATTCTAATGATTTTTTTTTAGGTTTTAATAGCTCTTTTCAGTAATTTCTTAATATTCTTATATGTGTTTTGCACTTTGCATTCACTTTTTCCTGCTGTAAAACATCTTTGTTTCATAAATAAAGTGCTTGAAAAAAAAAGTGATTTATAAATAAGATGTATAATTTTTATTAATTGTATTCAGGATGTTCCTACTTTGGTAACATGGATGATATTTAATAGAGATTAGCTTCTGTCTCAGATTGATGCTGTCCTTCCGTGATTTGTTTTTACTCTCACAGTTTACTGGTTATGCAAAGTGTAAGGGCAGAAATTATGCTTAGATCTATGATCAAGCCGGCACAATCAGATCATGTGATGTTTTCATAGCACAGAAACAAAATAAAATGGGTCACCTGGGACTCTGCTGTCAGCTTCACCAGAAAGAGCAGATCTGAAACTGTTTAGGACAAAATATTTTGGACAAAAATTGTGCTTTTTAGTCGTCAGAACTTGTTGATGGTATGAATGCCTCTTTGGCTGAACTCTTGAGAGAGTCTCTTTGCTCTGAATGAAAATGATAGCAATGTTCTCATTCATGTGTCCTAAACTGAAGATAGGAGCCCAGAGCTGTACATGTGCACTATGGAGAAGAGAATAACACCAGGGATCATTATTCTGGAGATTCCTGAGCGAATAACAAGAAAAACTATCTTACTTTTTACTGTAAAAATAGTCTGTGTTATTTCTGCAGATATTACTGGCATGGTGTTTCCATGGAGGATGGCTCTGAATAGTCAAATTTTTTTCACACAACAAACCGTTTGTCATGCAGTATAACAGTGAAAATCTGCATTGAAAATATCACAAAATATGTCTGAACAAGGAACATAAACTAAGCTTTATATGAAGGGTTCATTAGGATACCATCACACTGTCCGAAACAGACCACCATATTCTGTCAGGCTGCTGCAAGGACATGACAGTCTATGAAAGCACCCTCTCCACAGACTTTTCCTGTGTGTGTTCCTCTGTAGTTGTCCGTGTTGTGCTGCTATTAACCTTTACCAACACGTGCTGTATTGAAACTGTCTTACTTGTTCGTCAAACATGTATTGTAACATGTCTGATCCTGCTGTTATCTCCTCTGGCTCAAGCTAAGCCCTAACATTTACTCTTCCTGGACTCCCACCTGTCCCTTGTCCCTTCTTCAACCCACTCCATTTGCAATGTAGCAAGCTGAGCAGCTTTTCAGTCACATGAACAATCCTGTAAGTCCCTCTCTTGAGCTGTGTGAGGCACATATTGAAAGCATGAGGACACTGAGAACTTCTTTGAGATATGCTACATGGTGATCATGGCAAATCGTAGCAAAGCTTTTTCCCACCTATATGCATGTTGCCCATTGCACTGTACTGATATGATGAGCTTTACACTGTGCTGAGAGTCCTGTGCGATGTAATATTTCTGTAGCTGTCTGTGTGTGTGACGTGTTGAAGCTGGTGCAAAATCAGAAGAAAAAAATAACTGTGTTGAGATTTTTGTCAAGTGGAGTTTGAATTATTACATCATCATTACACACTTTCTACTGAGACATTATAAAAGGAGTGTTTTAACTTCTTTTCGGTTAAATTTGATTGCATTACAGGGAGTGAACCCTGATGTGTGGTGCACAAAATAATAATAATTCAAAAAGGTTTGAGATTAACAGCATCAGAAACAGGTGACCCTTTTCAGGAAGACCTTAGTATTGCAGATTTCTAAACATATTTATTCTATTCTGTAGTCATTTAGCAGACGCTTTTATCCAAAGTGACTTACTTTTGAGAGTGAGAGCACACACAGTCTTACCGACAGGCACATCGAGGGGCAACTTGTGGTTCAGGTTCTTGCCCAAGGACACTCCGGCACATAGTCATGGGAATCCTGGATCTCCCAGCTGTCCAGTTGTAAGAGCTGAGCTCCAGCTGCCCTTTATTTATCTAATCCATTGTAACTTGGTATATCTGTCAGGTTTTGCCCTGTAACTGTTTTTTGTCATGTTATTTTAGCACTGCAAGTGATTGTTTGCATCATTTTGATCATAAACACACAGTTAAGTCAGCTGATGAAAGTTTTATCTTCTATAAAACTTCTATGGGTAGTTTTGTGTTTAAAAACCTCCAGAAAGGTTTTGTGCTTCGTGCTGCAGTGTTCTACCAGTCAAAAGTTTGGGCACACTTTCCCAGTAAATCTGATGGGTAAACGTGTCAAAACCTTCGACTGGTTCTGTATGCACAGAAGGCATTTACTTCACAAAGTTGAAACAAATGACAGACTCTTGACAAATATTTATAAGATAAGTTATGGTATGGAAGTCAAGTTTCCCAATGTCTTGTGACACAAATTGAAAGATGGTAAATTGTACCTGTTCTTTTCTCTCTTTTATTCCGATTATTCCAGCATTGATTAGTGGCAATGGGGTATTGCAAAGTAACAGGATTTTTATACAAGGAAGAAAATATTTGTTCAATTCTGCAAAATTAAGAATGAATAAAATGATAATTGCAATTCAATTATCCACAGATATAAAAAAATAACCAAAGACGTCAGCACCTCCCTGACTGACACGGTGCTCGTATCTATAGTTTAATCTCACTGGCTTTAAAGAGCTCGCTTTATTTATTTAATAGTTTTTAACAACCTTTTTTCGTAGATGCGTAAATATGAAACTCAAACCGGGTTTACTTGGTTGCTGTCGTGTCCCTCCTGATCGATAAATGCAAAGACTGTCCGGCTTTGTTGGGTTTGCATGATATGGTGGAACTTGTTGCATGTTGTCGGTGTGGCCACGCTTCCTGTTTGTCTCAGTGTGGTGTGGTTAGCTGAGGTATCAGCTGTGGTTGGAGGGTCTGTATCACTTTGCAACAAAGACTGCCAGTCACATATTTGGACACACTTCCCCATTAAATCTAATGGGGAAGTGTGTCCAAACTTTTGACTGGTGCTGTATGTGGTTTTGCTTTAACTCAAGAGTGTTATGTATCACTATTGTGGAGGGTTAAAACTGTTTCAGTGATCATTAGAATTGTCCTTAAGGACCTGCATTCAAGCTCTGATTTTGTTAGTTATGGATTTTAGACTAAATTGCCACTTTCTTGTTTCCTTTTTTTTTTTTATGTTTTGTAGTTTTGTAAAAAGCACAAGAAACACAACAACACACATGCAGAGTCTTGCATTCTGCAGACTGACCAAGTGTGTGAATTGTCTTAGTCTCAGAGGGCTGTTTAAATGGAGCTAAATAATAGCGCTGTTAAAGCTAATGAGCCTGTACCAGTAATGATGCCCTGGTCCACTACAGTCACTCCGCTTTGCTTAGAAAGCCAGAGAGAGAGAAAGGGAATTAGCTAATAAAAAGCTCTGATGTTCAGCGATGCACTGGGATGTATCGCTTTCATGGCAGTAGCAGTTTAGAGTTACTCTGCATGGCTTTGTTGTCACTCTGATGTTAACTGGGTGTGTTACGGAGTGTGCACATGTTTGTCTGTCCTTGGCATGTGAATGCAGAAGGCTCATGAGGTGGAGCATCAGACTGGTCCCAGAGGAAACCCAGAATACGTGGACCGAGTGAAGCTGTTGGAAAAAGAGGTGAGCTACTACAAGGATGAAACGAGCAAGGCTCAGGCGGAGGTGGAGAGACTCCTGGACATCCTGCGGGAGGTGGAGACTGAAAAGAATGACAAGGACAAGAAGATTGCAGAGTTGGAAAGGTAAATACTTCTGACCATTTAGAATATTTAGAAAAACTTTTTTTTCCCTTATTTTTTTATATCTAGTGTGTTTTGTGCAGAATATTTGTTTTATTTCTTTGGGAGCTTTGATACACTGGTCTCCATTATTTCTTTTAACATCACACATAAATCCCAATTTTCCTCTGACAAGCGGTGTCTCTTCTGTCTGTCATTTTTCTTAGCCATACAGTATGTTGCTGTTGTCACTAAGCGGCTCAGAGAACTTTATTCTCCTTGCTTCTTTGGACAACTGCATCGTATTCACGTCTCAGTTAAAGCTCCATGTGTTTATGTTTACAACATCTAGCCTTAACTGTAAAACCGCCTACTGGACCGCAGATCCTTTTCCATCCAATGGACTTTGGAATTTGGTTTTTGTGGATCGGACTTGATTAAAATGGGATCTCATGACCAATATAAACTAGATTTAGGGGTTCTGAAATGTGTTTTTTGTTTGACTCTTGTAGTTTCTTGCTGTTTAGCTGGTGCACCAAAGCCCCATTTTAATGGGAGATTTGCCTGGTCTAACACAGTTTTTCAGTGGAATCTGTCTCATCCACGTAAATTCCAAGAGCAAAGGTTTATCTGAGCGCATCGCTTCGTGACAACATAGTCTTTGTGCTGAGATCCTGACTCAGAAGGCTTTCTTGTGAACTTTAGGGGTCCTGCCATGTTAGTTTAGAAAGTATTGCTCAATCACTCATCTATGGAGATAATATCTGCTTATGGACCACATGAGTCCCCACATGATGTTTTCAGTCCTGGATTTAGGTGGTAGGTGGTCCAGAGTCTTTGTACTAGAACCAGTTTCTACTTTGGCTTGGCTGAAGGAGGACATTGTCTGAATTTAAAAGGACAGGATTAACATTGACATGAACATCGGTGACAGTTCTTCTTTCTTGCCACTTACAGCCACTTACAGTACTAGACAGCTAGTTAACCAGTTAAAATCCCCTCCCCCATGTAGCAACAGGGTCCACTTTTTTAATTGCCTAATTTTCTAGCGTTATGTGATTAATAAAGTGTTCTTGTCCTTTTTTTTTTTTTGCCATCTTTACCTGCTTTTTTCCGTCCTGTCTCCCCTTCTCTCTCCTGTCTCTTTCTTTCCCCTCCCCCGCCCCGCCGCCATTGATCAATTTGGACCTCTGCCAACTTCCTTCTTCCTCTTTTCTCAAACCTGATTCTGATTTTTCAATCTCTCCCTCATTTCCTTCGCAACTTTTTCTTTGTTGTGCCCTGCCCCCTCCAAAACACCAGCCCCCCTCCCATTATCCCACGCCCCACCCCTCGTCCCGGTGGCAGAGCTCCCCCTGACCCGCTCCCTTCAGTGTCCGCTGCCCCCCAGCAGATAGGGGGCATGGTGTGGGATTTCCTGGGAAAGTGAGTGCTCTGCCCTGGCACTTCAGCTCTGCTGCGTGGTTAAAGTCTCCAGCTGCGACTGCTGCTGCTGCATCTGGTTTAAGCTGTGTGCCTGGTTCTGCCTGCCGTCTGAAGAATTCACAGATCTTTGTATCTGAGTGATGATCGCTGTTCATATCCATGCTGCCTTTATGCACATGCTGCAAAGATCCCTGGATTCAGTTTTGCCCTTACTTCTTCAGCATACCTTTGTTTCTGCATTTGTTCAACAAATGCTTTTTTTCAGGTTGTGTATGTGTTACAAAGCATGTGTGTGTTTGGTTGTACCAGAGAATCAGTGAGCTGCATGCCTGTTTTTACAATTTGACATCAATGACCATCTAGCTACGGAATATTACATAAAAGTAAATTAAATTTTGCTTTGTGAATAATTTAATTAAATCTCAGTATATTAGAGCATCAAAGAGTGTAACTGTACAGATCTGGATACATTTCCACGTTTTACTCAATATGAAGTATGAAACCTTTATGTTAAAGGTTTATACTTCAGATCAGTAGCGCAACACATCAGCTTAGACTATTAAAATATATTCAAAGGCTCTGATCAAATGTTGGGATGTAATTGGAAAGTGTGTCCAAACATTTGATCGGATCTGTGTAATGTGTGTGTTCCTTTGAATCTTTGAACTTCTTTCATTCCTGTTGCTGCCTGATGCTGTGCTGATGCATGGTTAAAGTAAAAATCATTCATGCCAAGGAATTAGGAACCAAATCGTTTCATAAAAGCTGCTTTTCAAAACTCATTGTACTTTTATGTCTACTGGAATGACCCTACAACACATTATGTGCCACAATACCAAATCTGAAAAAGTTGGAATAACAGAAAAACCTTTAATAAAGATTTAAAAAGAAAAAAAAAAGAGTTTATATTTGACTTTTTCAGTTTTTAGCAGGCAGTAAAAACCAGAAGCATTTGAAACATTATCCTGTCAATTTCATTTTTGCTTTCAGGACAGCAAACAGTAGTAAATAAATAAATAAATAAAAATAAAAAACTGGGACTAAAGTTTTTACCTCTTTGTAACATCCCTATTACTTACAGCTCATAAGACACGCTGGTGAATCATTCTGTAAAACCAATAAAGTTTTTATTTGTCCCATTCTTTCTTGCAGTCATATCTTAAAGTCTGCAGCAAGATGCAGTCACAATTTAGTTTTAAAATGATCTCCACATTGACCACAGTGGACAGCTCAGGACTTCAGGAAGGACAACCAGGTTCCTGCAGTTTTTCTTCAGTCATGCCTCTGTAATAACAGTAGAATGCAGTTTCATATTATAATAAACATTACAGAAAAACATGTTGTTTAGGAGACAGACAGCTTATTTTTATTCAAAAAAATCTCTAAATGAGCGTTTCAGTCTGATACCGTCACAGTCTGGCTATCGAAGTTGATGCTGGAAACAATCTGGATGGTCCTTCTGGCCTTTCTTCAGGACCACACAGCAGTCATTTCTTCCAAAACCAATCTCAGATATCAATTAGTTTGACCACAACCCATGCTTCCAATATGTGACGGTCAACCAAGATTCCTTTATCGTTCAAAGCATTTAGATAATTTTCTTACACGTCTTGACAAATTTGAGACCCTCTTCCCATTATTGCCCGTCAAATACTAAACTTTTTAAGACTGAAATAAAAATTATGACCAATTTGTAAACCTGCCTTTAATATAACCCAGACCCAGCTCATCTTGACATACGTTGCAGGCCTGACATGCAAAAATGGACGCATATTTACAATTAAAATGAAGCTGAGGATAAAACATGAAATGTTTTGGTCACACAACAGATTAAATAACTGCAAAATTTTTCATACAAATTCAATTTTTTCTGGTTTGGGATTGTATTCACACTGTTACATAAAACCTGGTGTGAATGCTTCACCTGATCTTGCTTCTTATTATTTTAGTTGAGGTTACCTCAGTGTATTCTTTGTGAAACTTACACAGTATCCCTCTCTCTCTCTCTCACACACACACACACACACACACGCACACACAAACACATCATTTTCATGTGAATTTTTGTGATGATGGGCTGTTTGTCGTAGCTGACTGTAGGAAGTGTCTGTCCTTAGTGCTGAGGCCTTCTCCTGCCATGGGCACACTTCCCTTGTCTCATTCTAGTCACCCTTCTGACAACCTCACACCTTATGTCTCTAACTGTCAGCCACCCAGTCACCTGACCATTATTTTTTCATCCCATTAACATCACCTGACAACTCCTCTCTTCTCAAGTTGTCCCCCAGTTTCCACCTCCCTGCTTTTTGCCCCAACTCGCCCCACCTGTCCTGCCAAGCTTGTTCTATCAGATCCTAAAGAAAATAATCAGCCTAGCCTGCATGAATAGAGCTGCTGTGCTCCAGGTCAACTCGCGCTCAGGGCTGCTGTAGGTAGGGCCTGGACTGAACCCTCATTCCTGAAGTGTGTCAGTTTGGTTGGTTGTCTTCTGCCTCAACAACCCTGCATTCATAACTGATCCACCATATAGATGTCCCCCACTTGATCAAACCAATGTTGCCTTCCTCTCCCTCTGCTCAGCCCTTAAAGCTGCCCTTCTCCTCCCTTCTTTTGCCCGGCTCATTTTGCCTGTCTGACTGCATGTCTGCCGCCCTGGGCTTGACAGCAGATGCACACAGTTCCGTGTTTAGCAGGGAAGGTGCATCCTGCATCACCTGTGTCAGCCTGCAGAGCAGTGACTGTCACAGACGCACTAGTCACCTCTTTTGTTGTTTGAAGATTATAGTAAAGTGTATCCTATCAGTTCACAGTATAATTTTTTTTTTTTTGTGGTTTCTTTACTTTCTGGTTCTAATGTCTCTTTCTTTTACTTTTTCTTTTGTGTGCTTCTGTCTCCTTCTTCCAATTTTTCTTCATGTGTCACATCATCCTCTTGTCTTCTACCTTTTCCTCTCCCCATCTGCAGTTTAGCTCCCAGGTAAGAAATACCCCCACTCCCGTCTGAACCCCATCCCTATGTCCAACCTAACTCAGGTCTAACCAGTGGCATGAAGGTATCAACTCATGCTCTGCTGCTGTCCCTATTATTTGAAAACAAGCTTTTCATGTTTCCTCCTTTGTTTTAACAAAAGAGAATTTGGTATTTGTGTGACATGGGAATGCTTTCAAATCTGTGTGCTATTACAGGCAAGGAGGAAAAGATCCGACTAAAAAGGGTGCAAACATCAAACTGGGACCACAAGGGGACAAGAAGGGCTTAGGACAGGACCATCGTAAGGACAGCTCCTTAGACGGTGGACACCACTTAAAGGTGAGGATTTGCTCTGATACATCTGATGATGTACAGTTCAGTCGCTACAACAAGTCTGTGTCTTCTGTGTGTTTTCATGTTATGCTTGTGTGTCAGTTGGAAGAACTAATGAGCACGCTGGAGAGGACGAGGCAGGAGTTGGATGCCACCAAGCAACGTCTCTCCTCTACACAGCAGTCTTTACAAGAGAGGGACTCCCACCTCACTAACATGAGACAAGAGCGCAGGAAGCAGCTGGAGGAGATACTTGAAATGAAGTTAGTATCGCTATTGGCTTAATGCAGATGCTCAACGCGTTCCCTCTACTTTGAGTTCTTTCTGATACTCACCTCATACCATCCTCCAAAATAACATTCTGAATACATCTGAGGAGAAAGATTAGCTATGCAGTTTACAATCCACTTTGTGTCAGATCCTGATGTCTTGAGGTTGCTAAGCAACCAGCCAAACCCAAACAAAGACGCTGGCTATGTCTGAATGTCCACACTATTTGCTACATAGTGCCCGATATAATGGTCATGCCATTTTCTATGGGTGTCCGAATGTCCAGAGAGAAAAAAAATAGGGCACTCAAAATTACCCACAATGCATCAAGTCGTGAGCTGTAATGGTCCCTAGACGGGTCAATTTGGACCGCAATGCATGGAAGAGCTCAAAGTGGTGCAAGTGATGTTAAAGCAGGAAATTAACTAGAGATCATTAATTTGATTTTCTTATTTATTGGATAAAAATGTGTCAAAGAAATGAGATACAATATAAGAAAAAATAGTTTTACACATGTTTGGATTGGATTTGGAACAACTTGTAGTGGTTGTCGTGGTGACAGTCGGTAGTTACGTAATCTGCAACGAGGAGAAAATAGGCAGCTTTGTGTCGTATTGCCAACAGAATGAGTTCACTATATAATGTGCTTTATAGTGCAGCTGTGTGTAGTAAAGGAGGGGTTGGAGACTAGTCTGGGCATTCAGACAGCCTGTCAGTGCACACAAACATAAACACAATTTGTAGTTTTTGGTCATTAGATTACATAAACTTGATGATTTTTTCTGTTTTAAATCTTTATGCTAAATGTTTACTATGTTTTATTCAGATTTCTTTGAGTCCTAATTTTAAATCTGAAGAACCAAAAAAATCAATTTAACAGCAACAAAAAGGGAGAAACATGAAAAGCACACTTAAAGTTGGATGCTGGCCTTTAGTAGATTTTTTTTTTACATGAAATGTGTTTGACATCAGTGCCTCAAAACTGAATTAAAGTTTTTAGTTACATAAGAAAGTCTACAGTTCATTTTTTATTTTTATAGATTACATATGCAGATGCTGTGATGTTGTTTCTCTTTCTAGACAACAGGCTCTACTGGCAGCCATCAGTGAGAAAGATGCAAATATTGCCCTGCTTGAACTGTCTGCATCCAATAAAAAGAAGACCCAGGAGGAGGTGATGGCCCTGAAGAGGGAACGGGACAAACTGATGCACCAGCTTAAACAACATGTTAGTATTACGGCATAGATTTTCACTTTACTGTAGTTTGTTACCAAGCACTTTTAAAACAATGATAACCTGTTGCACAGATTGTTACTATGGTGTCGCTGTGTTTCTTTTCTCATCTTATTGTGAAGAAATGATGTGATATAATTTGTGCAGATCGTCATATAGTAACCAGTTTCAATTCCTTGCAGACACAAAGCAGAATGAAGCTGATAGCTGACAACTATGAGGACGAGCAGTATCATCCACATGCTCCTCATCACCAGCCTCAACCTCCACATGCTCAGCCTCAGCCCCAGTCCCAGTACCCTCACCCTCCCCATGCCCAGCAGTCACCATATCCACACCCACAACATCCACAGCATATGCAGCATCCACAAGCCCTGCCACAGCACCCACATCCCCAGCAGCCTCAACCCCAGTACCCTCACCCTGCTCCTCTTCAGCACCCTCAGCACCCTCAACACCCCCAACCACTTTCCCAGCACCAACAACACCCACGCCCTCCACAGCCTCAGCACCCTCACCAACCACACCCCCAGCATCCAACTCAACATCCACACGGACACCCCCCTCCACAGCACCCTCACCCTCAGCATCCACATGGGCCTCCACAACAAGGCCCACACCCCCAGCATCCACATCCTCAGCACCCTCAGCATTCTCAGCATCCTCAGCACCTTCAGCACCCTCAGCATCCTCAGCATCCACACCACACCCAGCATCCACGGCATCCATCACCCCATCATCGAGGAGGGCCAGCCCGAGGACCCCCGCTCGCTGGTCATCGCCCCTCCCCAGATCAGGTTAGATGTTGTAATAACCCTTTAAGTGCCAGAGTTTTATAAGTTTTAAAGGTATACTGTAAATAATAAAAACAAATGTTGAAACTGAACCAGAGTTAATGATGACAGTAAAATTACTCATCTAATTTTGTATTGTGGCATCACAGGTTTGCAGCTGCATGAGATTCCATAACTTTCAATACAAACTAACACTACTACTTCATCTCCCGCGTGTTGCTCCAAGTACAGCGTCATCTTGTGACCTAGCATCTTTCGCTCTCACTAGATGACCAATCATATGTTGCCTGTGCGCTCTATGCGTGCAAATGCGATTTCCTCATAAACTTTTAATAAACCCCCTCCCCCGCCTCCCCCACCGTCTTCTCCCTAACACTTGTGTTACACTGAAGACTCACATGGTGGCGATCTTGTAGTGGAAAGCAGTAACAGGTAAAGGCATTCTTTCTGGTCCAGTGCTTGTCACAGTTTTACAACTTTGGCAACTAAAAGGTTAATATTTTGCCCATTTAAGCTGATGAAATAATCTTCAATAATAGTAGTTTTTCTTTTTTTGTAATGAGTGTAAAACAGCACACTTGGTTTAATTGCTTCTGCCTCAAATGTTTAAACAACAAACTGAATATTTGAGACGACTTGCAAGAAGCTCCAAATATGTTGTAGTTTTTTTTTCTCAGTTTATATTAAACACTGTTTTTAAATGTTCAACTAATACAACAGATTTGTGTGTCAGAACTATATGTGAAACACAAAAAGTAAATGAATTCGTGGATTACTTATTTTTTGTAACAATACTTCTTGCCAGTTAATCTTTTACTACTAGAAAGTTTATTGTTGTTTATTTTACCTTTAAATGGTGACACATTTGCAGAGATAATTTGGCAAGTTTTTGGATGCAACCGACATACACATCTCTGTCGCTCTTCTGCTAAAGACACATAAAGATTTATATCTGAGGTTTTATACATAGTCGTAGTTCAAAACAGCTCCACTCACAGAAGCTACAATAATGTTCTCTTTATACCTCGATGTTATTAATCTAATAGTCGTCACATATATGACATTTACCATCTTACTTCTTGTTCTTGAATATTTTTGCAAATATTTTACTGATGATACATTTTTTTTTAATTAAACATAATTTTTAATACATAACTTTGACTTGTAATTGCTTGTTTTTACTTTCATTGTCTGTTTGTGATTTTTTTTTTACTTAAGGATCTGAATGAACTGGCGTATCACCTCTGATGTGCCAGTAATGTTTCTTATCCGGGTATTACAGTGTCTTTTTTGTGTTCGTGCATGACATATTGGAAAACAGGATGACGAGGAGGGCATTTGGGCATAATCTTAGCTGTGTCAACCAAAGCTCTAATGTTGTTTTGAGAGGTAAGATAAGAATTCATTCTTTTCAGTGTCATAATTCTTGACATTGTCTGTTTGTATTTACAGTATGACAAACTAAACTTTGTGGGTTTTTTTTCTCACACTCAGATGAATCAGTCACTACGGGAGGAGCGAGGCCATGCCATGAGGTTGAGACACCACCCAACTAAACATTTATTACCTTGAGTCAGTCAGCCACTGGGCAGTGGAACCTTGTTATGTTCTTTTTGTTTGTTTGTTTGTTTTTTTTGTTCTCTATCGGGAAGAAGAAGAGGTAGATGCAGATTCTGCATGGAGAATGACAACTGTGCAGGTAATCTAAAAGGACAAACATTCATGTGCACAAATCCAAAAATACATTTAAAACACAACGGGGCAATTTTTTTATGTTTTTTGTTTTGTACTTTCATTTCAGCCGGCATCTTACAGTCCCGTCTTTATGCTCTTCTTCAGGTGATGTGGGACCTCTAGTCTGTGTGAACAAGAAGCGACGTTCTCCACTTCCTTCAGAAACCCATCCTCAACATGATGTCAACAGAGGGACAACATTTGCATGCCAAATTGTTGCTTTGACAAACACGATCAACTTGGCAGCCCTGCCTCAGAGGTCTCACCAAAGTCACCTTGCCTGTCTGTCTCCTGTCGAAGGAGACCTCTTCATCGTCCCAGCAGAGATCCTGTGACTTGTCTGCCAGCCCAGTATTAGTTTCATCATCCTACTTCCTATAAAAAAGAAGCAGATTTCTTGCTACTTTTCCAGCTGCCTGACTCACTTCTCCCGCTCCCAGTGGTTCCTCTGCCTGATTCTGTCATTGGTCCTTCAGTCTTTACTGCTCTCGTTTCCCACCTGCAGACATCTGACCTCTCTACCTGGCCATCATGATCCCTCTTTGTGCAGAGTCCCTTCTTATGTTTACATCGTCAGATTGCGTTGATGAGCTGTGTTGTTTTCTGTGGCACATATTCACAGCTTTATTTCACCTTTACGCACAACCCCACCATCACCTCTAATCTCATGTAAAACATTTTCTGTGCAGTGATGTGTCCCTTTACAAGCATGCTCCATACACACCAGATTTAAGTGACTTCAGGCATTCTCTTATCATTTCTTGTTGGCACAAAGAAGCAGTTTGGGCTGACAAACACAGCGCCTTGAGCTTTGACTGCAGCGTCTCCGTTGCTGCATGAGCACGGCCTCCCGTTTTGTCTCAAGGCTACGGCTCCCATCAGTGTGTTTTTCTCCATAATACCTCATTTCAATCAGAAGTAGTAAAAAAAACAAAAAAAACAAATCTATCTATGCAGATGTCAACATAGAAGGGAAACATTTTTATTTTCCGTCAGTATTTCAAGCCAATTAAATTGTTGTTCAACATGCGATCAGAACAGCCAGGAGAGCGGACAGAAAATATTCATTCAAATTGTTTTAAGTTTCTGAGACTATGCACCTATGCACCTCCTCTGTGTTGCAGGAATTTCTACTAATGGTGCTTTTGCTGGTGCTCAAATTAAGTGGTGTCAGAAGACCTGATGAGAGCATCTTTTATTGCTTTTACAGCAGAGGGACTTGACCCACGATGGGATTAATAAAAAACTGTAAAAGACTGCTTTGTACATACAATCTGATAATAGGGGCTTCGTAAAGCAGTGGTCACCAGACTATACGAACCATCATAGACTGTGAAGTGAAGGGAATGTCCAGTAGATGTTTTCCCTGAAGGTTTAATTGTACCCCTGACAGCCCCAGACTCTGAGCGACAGTATGTTCCTGCTCCCTTCTCCCTTGTACTCTCCCAGCAGTAGTCTATGTGACCTCCCCACACAGTGACTCGTTTTCTCCTCAACAAGGTGGCCTGTGCCTCGTAAAATCTGTACACATATGATAGATATGCATATATTATACATATAGAGAGAAATCTATAGAGTGTGTCTATATGTGGTCAGAAAATCGTTTCAAACTGACAGAAATATTCTTTTTTCCTTTATGGTTATTTTTCTAACTGGCTGGAGATCAGAGATGTCTTATTTAGAGTGTTGAGTGATTTCTATATTGTGAGAAAAACTCCTCAGCAGCAAATTAACATTCCCTGTCTGAAAATACAGGACAGCCCAGAAAGAAAAAAAATAAAAACAGAAGAGCTTTAGAGCAGCAGTTTTGTGGAAAATATGGACGTTTATCCAAATCAATCTAGAAGTCTGGAAAAGACATTATTACATTCCTTTCCTGGTGTGCGACTCAGCTGAAGACCACTTGGCCTGTGTTGATAACTTTACATGAAATAAAACATGTTTTTCTTTTTTTTTTAAAAAAAAAAAAGAAGGTTTTTCTTTTCCTGATTTTGTAGCTCACACAGGTAGCAGTAAGATCATGACTGCACACAGCGGTCAGAGGCTTGCGCTTGTGAATGAGGACTATCACAAAATCCTCCACGAAGAGGTTTCAGTGACTCTGTCTGGATGCATTTCTTTGGCGTGTTCCTATCGTTGTCGTCATGTAAACAGAAATGGTGATGTATGTGAATGTGACTGCTGATTACGTAGAAAAATCAATACGTTGTTACAGTATTGTGGAAAATAAAAAAATGAAGTAGACTGTTACTAATTCCTGGTACCCCCCCCTCCCGTCATGGTGCCTGTGTGTCAAAACGTTGGTTGTTGTATTATAACGTCTTTCCATCCAACTCATCTTCCACAAACCGAGCTACATCATCTCTCACACGTCTGCTTCCCACATTAAAGCTCCCGTCTCTGACCAAGAATCTACAGGTTGCGTAGGACTGCTGTTTGTGTTTACAAATGTTCTGATAAAAGTCCTGACATGGATTTTTTTTTTTCTTTAAAAAGGAAAAGACAATGCAAACAGACAGAGGAGCAAAGATCCTCTCACTTCACCATCAGGGGGATGGACTACAAATCCTCCATTTTCAGGTCCTTATCTACTGAATACTTGAAGTAGGGAGTTTTCCTACCATGATTTAACTTATATGATTTGCATGGTAGACAAAAATGGAACATTTTAATTGTGCCCATGCATGCTGGTTTTTACATAACGTGCCAACTGATGGTGATGATGTATGGAAAAAAAAAAAAGTCCTGTTCTCTATGCACAGTGATTTCTCTACCGTTGTGTCAAAAACAAACAAAAAAAATCAACAAGTAAATGGATGGAAAAGGTTTAGGAGATGCAGAGGCGTAGAGGCAGGTGTTGATTTCCAGCCGAGAGTTATGAATGAGCCACGTCGCACTCAGTGGGCAGAGCTCTCATGGAAGGCAAGGCTTAATCTGTGCCTAGAAGCAGCCGTGTAGAAAAGCCTGTAGATTCACCAGTTCTTTTTAAAAAGGCCTTCAGAAGTATGAAAAGCTTATCATACCTTTTTCTTTTTATTGCTGTGAACAGGTTGCTTTTCTTTCATTTGTTTGTCGCTGAAATCTTTGGATTCAATAAATCACTGTGACCAATGCCAGAAATATTTTTCTTTGACAGAGCAAATATTGTTTTTTTTTATTTTTCTTATTCTTATGATTGTTTTTATTTCAAGCTTTAATTTTTTTCTATTGTTTTCGCTTATTAAATATGCCAGTTTGAGACTGTACTGTTTGTATAAGTAAATGTTTTGAGCTGTACAGTAAAGACTTAGGAACAAAATCAATGTGTGTCCAGCATGCTGAATGATCATTTGTGCGAACGTGAGCTAATCTCTCATGAAGCGTCATTCCTCATGCATTACCTGCATCTGCATCGTGCATTGTGACGGTGTGATGTTGTGTTCGAGAGTGATGTGTGTCTCACTTACTGTGTCCCCTTAGTAGACAGCCTGTGCAGTTTTGTGAGAGTGCAGCATGTTTTTGGGGTTGCTGGTGTAAATGTATTCAGAAAAGAGAGTTTTATGCGTGTGCGTGTGTGTGTGTGCATAACTGCAACTTCTTGTTTTATGAGGGTGTATGTGTGTGTATGTGTTGATCATGAGAAAGAGAAAAATCTATTTAAAAGAACTTTATCAGAGAGAGTTGCTACAGGAAGAGTACATTTTGAATGACGCATGGATATTATGTAACGTTCAGTTTGGGTTTGTTTTTTTTTTTAAACTATAGGAGGCTGTCCTCAGTGCCCCAGTTTGCTATTGTATGTGATGTATCAGAATAATATTATTGAGTGTTGGCCAGCTTGTTTATATCCATCAAATAAAGGTGATTTTCTTTCTGTCTTTGTGACTTTTTTCTCTAATTCAAAATCTGTTCAACTTTATTAGACACCTGTAGTCTTAATGTCACTCTACTGAACTTTGGTGCCTCCCTAATACAGCACTATATCCTATATGATCTCCTTTCTCTCTTCAGTGTCTTGTCTCTTCTCTAGCTCTGTCACAGCCATGGAGCACAGTCAAGACACCCAGTGTGTTATTATCCAGTTGCTGATGTGTGAATGGACGCCGTAATGCAAAATACAACTGTTCCATGATGGTCCAGAAAGGGGGAAATAAAAATGGAGAAGTGCAGTTTATCAGCCATAGTGCACTGCATGGCTTCAGGAATGTACATGAGAAAATGTCAGTGTGCCATCTAAAGTAGCCAGAATTACATTTTAAGATCAGAAAGTTAAACAATGCTACCTTATGGTCTACAACCTCTCGGCATTGCAGACTCCCAAGTCCACACTTATCTCTGTTATTTACATCACTTTATGTCAGCTTCTGCATTCAGCAAATGTGCAGCAACAGCTCTGATGGATATGCAAATTTGGAGTTTTTTTGGAGGACTCTATGCCTGTAGTTTATGTTTTTTCTTCTATTTTAAATATATGTATTTAATCTCAATGCATTAATAACATTTTTGTGTGAATTACAGTCTAAATCCAAAATTTGAGGTGTATTAAAAACGGGTTTGTATCTCTATTAGTACATCTTAAGTAGCACAATACAATGTAGGCACATTTAAAGCATGTTTGGTAACAAAAGAAAAGAAAAGAAAACAGCGTGTCATACTGATAAAAAAAAAAAAGAGGTGGAGTAGTAAATCCACAGGGTTGAATCTGAAAGATTTAATAGAAAACTGCATGGCAGAAAGCCAGAGGGGACTACTGGTTGTTTGGTTTAACTTTTGTTTTGGCCTCAAAGTTTTTTTCCTCAAATGCAGCTGCCACACATGACTGAGCCACAAAGCTGCTGGTCTGGTCCGTATGGTCTGGCATACAGCATTTAATCAGCTTCACATCATTTCAGATGATGAAATCATAAACATATTTACCTAATCTCACTATTTTGTTGCATTACTCCCCAATTGACAGCATTTTGTTTTTTATCCAAGTTGTACACATTTTTAATAATATAATGCATTATTTGTTAATTTGGCTATAAACTTTCAGAACTTTTTTTTTCTTTGGTCAGAGGGAAAGTTTTCACAGATATTGTGCAACTTGTGCCTTGCTGAACACATGCTTTATAGTGTCATAAAAGCTTCCAAGGAGGCCGACATACTGATGACTTGTGTTTTCAGCGTCACCTCAAGAAACCACATTGATAGGAATTAATTTGCTTAAACTGTCTTCTGCTGACGCTTCTATGTTTGGCATTTAGACCGTGTTGCCTTCTTTCTTGACTTACACGAAGGTGCCTTTCCCTTAGCAGGCGCTTCCTCTGAACTCTGACAATTCATAACAGCATTTAAAAACAACTTCTTCCAGCTAAATCACAAGAATACTGACAAATAAGAGTTTTAAATGCCTGAATTGGAAGGGTGAGCCGACACTTCCACTCACCTTGCTGGGATGGGCTCCAGTTTCCACGCAACCCTGAACTGCTGGAACTGAAACTAAGCAGTAAAGAATATGAATGAAAGAATTAATGAGTTGCCAATGCAAACCAGTTCAACCTGCTCCATTCCATTCATATCTCTACCTGCAGGCTGGCTTAGTTACTGCTGTGTCACTTAAGGTCATTCAACATTAACCTTTAGAGACTGTTGGAACACACATGATCTTTATGTTAGCCTCCAAAGTTTGCTACTAATAATAAACCAGTTCTGAGCATTAATGCGCTGACTGTGTTCTACGGTGCAACAGGAAAGACAGAACCAGACATGACTGATTTATTTTGCAAGGCTGGGAACATGCAAGTTGATGGAAGAATCAACTTGCATGTAAAAGCGAAGCCAAAGTTGTCATTAAATGTCCTCCCCTCTTGGAATTTACTTGCACTAAATGTATCAGCCAAATGAATGTAATGTAATGGACTTCACTAACATCATATATAGCTTGGTTCATATCTGTCAGAATCGGCCCTGTGATGGACTGGCAACCTGTCCAGGGTGTACCCCGCCTCCCGCCCAAAGACTGCTGGGTTAGGCTCCAGCTTCCCCGCGACCCTTAATCGGACGAAGCAGTTCGGAGAATGAATGAATGAATTAATCTGCCAGAATCCAGAGTCCCATCACCAAACTCCCAGCAAATGATGAACAGGCAGAAAAAACAACATCAATGTGATCTGAAGACTTCTAGAGGTCCTGCAGGGATTATTTTATATAGATATTGTTGCTCCAGCCTCTTTGCAACCCTCCACTGGAATAAGTAGGTAAAGCAAAAAGGATGAAAGGATGAACGTCATTGTTCCACACAAAGCAAATTACAAACTGTACAGATATGCAAAGTTAAAGTTAAGGAAGCTTGTACTTAAAGGGGTGCTATTATGGTATTTGGAGTTTTCTGAGCTTTCTACAGTGTTACAGTGTTGAATCCTCATCAGACATGTGAACGGCACTGTTTTTTTTATCACCTAAACACATGTTTGAGTTTGAGTTTGAGTTTCAGCACTCTCTCCGTTCGGTTTCCATGGTGACGACATACGTGTCGTTTTAGAGAGTTTTTTCTACTTGGAAATCCTTGTGACGTCCCGGGGGATAAGGTTCGGTGATTGGTTACCTTCTACTGGTTAACAAGGGCATGTACAAATACATCAGGCGGGTGGAAAACGTGGGATAAAGTTATTTCCAACGATGGCTGGTGAGTTTACCAAAGAGAGACATCCTGCTGCATTCGTTGCTGTGGGTTGCTGTTTTCCACTTTGTTTCAGGGTCTGATTCAGGTTCCAACATGTAGGGCTGTATGCTCTGTGTTAACATTGTATTTTGTTTGTTTTATTGAGTTCATATTAGCCTAATCCTTCTGTTTATGAGATGTTACAATGACGGCGAAAGCAGTTGCGGTGCGCGCTCCCGATGTAGTGCAGTGGCGGGAGGCGGGGCTTAATGCAGAAGAGTCTCAATCCACTCGTTTTGCCCGCAGGCTGCTCTGACAGCCTACGGAGAGGGTTGGTCTGAAGTAAATAAAGCCATTTGTGACAATAACTCGATCAATCCCAGCCCTTCTGGTCTCAGAAATAAAAATAAATTAGCCTGAAATGCACATAATAGTTCCATTTTAAAGTATAAACATCCAACTAGAACATCACTGCTAAGGAAACACAAATGGACATCCAAGCTACACTTACCACTGATGCTGCAGCAGATGCTGCTTGTTTCACACTGTTTGGAGAATCACACAACTAGTCAAAATTTGGACGCACTTTCCTCTTGATTTAATGGTAGTGTGTCCAGACAGTTGAATTTTAAGCTTGTTACATACTCCACAAGAAGCAGGACCTGAGTTCTTGCTCTCGAAGCTGCAATAACAAGAAAAAAATTATTTTTAGTCAGGTCCTTTCATCCTCCACGAGAAGCATGTCTGCAGCAGGGAAGGGTCACTGCGGGTAGCGATGTCTGCTTTTAAAAGACTCTTTAACATTGTGCTTGGCGGAGGGCGGGGCGGGGCGGATTCTGCACACGGCTGGGTCCGAGTGTTTTAATGCCACACGTTATAAAAATGTTCGTACTTTCTCGCCACCTCGATCAGCAGTTTTATCAAAACAATCAGTTTTATCTGCAACAGCAAAAACGTGGAAGCGGCAACTTGGTTTTCTGTTAACCACGCCCACCTCAAATGTCTGACCAATCACATAATACTTATCACAGCCCCCACAAAAAAAAAAAAAAAAAAAAAAAAAAAAGAGTTCTCCACCCGGATGTGTCGAAAAATGTCTTCAAACTCGTCCGCGAGAACAAAATGACGTAATTTTCTTCTCGGGTCTCGAGAACAAGAAAAGATTTCTTGCTTCTCGTGGAGTATTTAACAGCCTTTCAGTATATGGTACATGTTTATGTAAAGCTAAACAGTTCAGCCACCTTATGTAAAAACTTTAATAAAATATCAAAGTACATTCCCTTATCACATATTTTTGAAAACCATGTCTAACTACAGATGGCAGGTCTACTCAATTTAATTAATCTTTAGTACTTACATACTAATAAACTAATAATTATGAATATTTTAGTCCTACTTCATCATTTGTAGTGAACTGAGAATAATTTAAATTTAGATTTTAATTCAATCAAGTCATGTCACACGTAAATATGAACAACTCCACTATGCAACCTCTACCTTAACTCTCCAAGTATAATACTATACTAACTAAGTCCTTGCTGGACAGTAGCACACACGTTCGCCCATCTGTTTTGGGACATGTCCTGTTTGTTCTTACTGTTTGCAGTTTTAACGGCCCTTTAGAAAACTGTCTATCAAACGGTCCCCTCTATCAGAGAGCCAGTAACCCGCCATAGCAGCAGCTGCTCCCATGAATACAGACGTGTAAACCAAATCTCCCTTTGCTGCAAGTGTGCCCAGTGCACAAAGCACCACCCCAAAAAACATCTGCTGCAGCACCTCCACCTCATCCTCCTGGATATCCTCAAACAGACCCTTCTCCTGAACACCTGCAGAGGGAGATGGAGGAGAGGAAGAGAGGCAAGACGTTTTATTCCTGTGTTTGAGTTTTTAAGCAAACATTAGCTTTAACATTGATACACTCACTGGGGATCTGCTTCCTCACACAAATACTGTCCCTGCGGTGGAAACCTTCAGCACATTCACATCGGAAAGAACCCTCTGTGTTGATACAAATTTCATCCAGGCCATGGCAGGCAAGCACCCGGTCACTACATTCATCTATGTCTGAACAGGTGAAAAGTAAAGATTACTGATGTGTATAACATTGAACACAAACGGATTTCCTATTTGAAGTTACCCAAACACTTGGATCCCGTCAGTCTGTATCCAGGAGCACACTTCCGGCAGCGAGCAGGTCCACTGCCCATACACCCCACGCAGGCCACATCACAGCCTGAGGAAACAGAAACCATTGCTTTTTATGTTCAGACCACAGTGGGATCTCAGATTGGTGCAAATGTGACGTCATTTTAAAAACTCCAAAAAAATGGGCACACAGTGACGTTCACAGAAAAGCTTGTTTATAGTAGTGAGACCTAAAAACTGGCTGAGTGCACCTACAACAAGAATATTTTTATATCACAACTAGTCTGGAAGCCAAATCTTATTCAACATAAACGCTGCAAGAGATTTTAGTGATGAAGGTAGAACATTTACAGTGTTTAAATACAAGCAGTCTGTATCTCCTCTTTAAAAAAATGATTAGTTTCTACTTACATCTGGGACAATTTGGCATATTTGATCAGTTTGCAGATGTTGGATTCTTAAGAAATCCCAAAGGACTTTTACTTATAAATTACACTTTTCAATTACAAGAGCAAAACGACAAGGAGCACAAGCAAATATGAGACACAAGCATGAGACTAAAATAAAACTTACAGTGGACTTCCAGAGCTGTCCAAAGTCTGAATTTTACTTTACTGGTTTCATTCAAAATATCGATGTTCAGTATAAACATGTATACCTGAAAATTATATCGCTACAGATTTTCTTTGTATGTTTGACTAACTTTATCTGTTATAACTTCAGTCAGATCCACACAGATTTGTGTATGATAAATTATTCACTGGGAAGAAATATTAATCACTCATGATTCACAGCTTCCACACAAGGATTTGATGATTCTTCCTAAGGAAACAAAATATTTAATGTATTTATGTTTGCTTGGATCTCGTGTGATAATGCACATTCATAAACATTATTGTAAATGTACCAAAATATAAACAAAATGCTGTTTTCTATCTGTCGTGCTTAAACAGATGTTACAGGGTTTATGTTATAGGTGGAGTATGTAAGATTTTCAATATTTAAAAAAAAAAAAATTAACTAAAAAAAAAAAAAACTACAATCATAATTAGATAGTTTTTTGTTTTTTTTTAAAAACATGTAGGTTCCAGTCTGTCCATATTTGGTGTGTTATTAAATTACAAGTTTAATTAATGACAAAGACCATTCTTAAATGTTTGCCTACCAGTAAAAAAAAGTGATTTTTGTCATTTGTCATTAATTAAACTTGTAATTTAATAACGCATCAAATATGGACAGACTGGAACCTACATGTTCAAAAAACTATCTAATTATGATTGTAGTTATTTTATTAGTTTTTGTTTTTTTTTTAAATATTGAAAGTCTTACATACTCCACCTTTAAAACAACACAATGGACAGAAAAGAAAATATAACAATACTTAAAAATCCGAACATTTGCATAAGACTCGCCTCTGCATTCAAAGGATCCCTCTGTATTAAAGCAGTAACTGTTTAGAAAACAGTTATCCAGCTCCGTGCCACACTCATCAATGTCTAAAACAGATGAAAAAACATCTTTAATGTGACATGTCAGTCATATATGAAGACTAGTGACTCTTGTATGAAGTCCTATATACACAGTACCTACACATGTTTTATTGTGCAGTGTCCATCCAGCCCTGCATTCTTCACACTGGTCCTTTTCTGGCCCTGAACACACGCTGCAGGAATCTGGACAGCTGTGCACAGGAACAGCCAACAGACTCCACAACCACACAGCCTGTAGCAGGTTTCTGTGAAGCCTCTTCGCTTCCATCTGACCAGAATGAATAACAGTCAATCTCCACCTGATTTTTCCAGTTCAGGGTAACAGAGGACTGGAGGCTCGCCTTTATTGGAATCAAGATAAACACCAGTTAGCTATGACTTTATGACCACCTGCCAGATATTAAGTCCCCCTCAAGCTCCCAAAAGTGGTCTGGAGTGTATATCAATACATCTTATTGTTCATGTAGTCATAGGGTTGGGTCTTTATGGATTAGACTTCCTTCACATTATTCCTACCACAAAAGTATCTAGGTAATTTGGAGACCTGAACCATGAACAGTCTTGTCTTTTTTTTTTGTCCAGAATTTCCAGGGTGCATTCCTGTCCAGCTGGGAGAAGCTGTGACAGTAGTAGGGGGCTGCTGGGCAAACCAGCAAACCAGGAATGCTGGGCAAGCCAGAATATGACTGGCCCCCAGTATACCACCCCAATATAAAAAACGAATACAAATGTTCAGCATAAACAGACCTTTACATATGTAAACATCAGATGCCTGAGTGCAAGTGAATGCACCATTTACTGTAGTGTTTGTTGGTGAACATCGATCTGGATCATGATGCAACAGTCATCCTGATACAGCATCATCTTACAAACTGCCTGTATGGATATAGCATTGTGGCGAGGTGGTGGATTAAATTAGAAGACAGACAGCTTCTTTGGCTCACAAGGTTGTTGTGCTTTTTAATAATACCAACAGAACAAATTCAACTCATACATGCAGTGAAAGAACAGAGTGCCATCAACAGCATTAGCATTAGGCGCAACCTCAACAAAGTCAGCAAGGAATGCTGGAGAAATTCCACCCACCAATGCTCAACATGCTACAGTATTTATTCGTACAGAGTGTTTAAAATGTCTGAAGTGAATAAATAATTAAACACACAAATGAGACAACTGTGCAAAGTTAAACAGCAATAATGCTCAACAAACCCTTATAAAACTCAATACAGCAGAGACTGAAGCCATACAAGGCAGGATCATGATTACTGGGGGGGTATTATTGACTGTTTGCTTTTAGAACATTTTCTTCACATTTTACATCACAAGACCACTTCCACTGTATAAATCACAGTTATTTATTTATTTTATGGTCTTATGTACACGCCTTGCTCTTTTCCTGGCTTGTGGAAAATACTTCCCACCATTTGCATTAACTAGACAGGTTCACTGAATGTCTCAACCATTTAGTTTTACACGGCTGACTGAAGAGTTTCAGCCCAGTATGAAGACTCGCTCTCTCTCACACGCGCGCATACACTGGAACTATCACAACACCCGTACATGTCACTTAAAAATGAACTACAGAGATTAGTTTCGGGCGCTCCTTACCTCTATGCTACTTGAAAATACACTGTCAAGTCTAAACGGACTGAATCCAACCGGGACGGGTGTTTTTTTTTTTTTCCACTTATAAAGCCTTGTGCGTTTATTTAACAAACTGTAACTAAAACGTCCCGAGCGGGCGGAGACCGTGTTAACCCTTCAACACCGCCCCTCCGGAGTGTGGTGAAGTATAAAATAAGCACTTTAGCGTGCTCTGAAAACTGACACATCGGTCCAACGACAAGGCGGATCACAAGGGTTACACACATGCACATTTATTTATAGACAGGTGTGAACACACGTACAGCGCATAGATGTCTGCGAAATTTAAAGTTCAGTTTCTTTCTGCTCGATTAGTAAAACTTACATTCTTTATTGTTGAGGAGGACAAATCCCACTAAAATGACAAAATTTAATGAACAAGCTGTTTCATTTAACCAGAGTAATCTCCTTTTTTTTTAAAAAAAAAAAAAAAAAAAAAGATCTACTCTTCTGAGCCACAAGTTCTTATAAATGATTCTGCTACTTCTTCACAAAAATCAGTTTTTTTCTTTTTTCTGTCCTCTCCACAATCCCTTCATGAATTTGCTCATTCATTTTACAAAATTTTTAGTATTGTATATAACAGCATATAAAAAGTGCACCGGGCTGCCTCAGAAAATTATTTTATCCCAGCAGAAAGGGAGAACATTATAAGACCAACCCTAACTTAAATAACCTATATAAACCTATATATAAAGAACCCCCTTCAGAACACACTATTTATATTAAGATGTTGCTTTGTCATTTCCCAAGCCTTAATTCTTCAAAAAGTTTATTCTCTTCATTCTTCATCACATAACTCAGATGACCTTCATGTCCACAGCATAAAGCTACTGTTTGGGATATTATTTCTGAGTAATTTAAATGTATAAATAACATGTTTCCCCAAAGACATTTACCGTACACGATGGTGTTAATATTGTCTTTGTCCTCTTTTCCTCTCATGTACCCCACCTCCATCCTGTCAATGTCCGTCCATCTGTTTCCTCTCAGTCTTTATGACAGTCAGCTCAGTTAGAAGAGATTGAGTCTGAGAGGGGAGATGGAAGAGAGGCAGCCCATGAAACAGTGGTGGTACACTCCTGTTACTGCCTTGGCACTGCTTTGGTTGGGAGTCGAATCTAACCAGGACGAAACATTTGCTGAGCTGGTTGTTTGTTTGCATGAGGAACAAGGAGGCAGCAAACAGGTCAGAGTAAGGAGACTTTAGCAGCTGTGAGTTTTCTCCTTCACAACTGATCATGTGAGTCCGGTTTGCTGCTCTGTCCAAGGCTTTGGCGGTCAAAACGAGCACAACTCGGAAATCCATACTGTTGAGCCTCAGCAGCTTTGAGTGCAGCCATGGCAGAGGTCCCTGAATGCATTGCTCCTTCCTGCACCACTGATCCACAGTCACACTGAAGCCCTGGCAGTGGAGGAAGGACCCCAGCTCACACACTGCCTCTGAAACACGATCATCCACATCTGGGGGGCTCAGCAGCACCACATAGCCTTTTCTGCCAACTAAAGAGGGAGAAAAATAGTTCAGAAATGTCTTGTATCTCAACGTTTTCTTTCCTTTTTTAAGACAGGTAGAATGGAATGGGGAAAAAAAACTAACCCTTTACAAGTCCTCCATGTCGCCAGCTCCATGCCCATTCTATAAAAGTCAGAAAGTTACAGGTTAACATACCTGATGGTGGATCAGATTCACCACAAGAGCATTTATCTTTAGACAAATATTTGCTACACAAGCTACATGAGGGAAACTATCCAGTAGATACTGTGTTTGAAAAGAGTAAAAAAGAGCCTTTGTTCGATGTACTTGGTGTAAATTCCAGTTACCAAATATTGCATATTATTGTGAACTCTTTAAATATTGCACAGATCGGTCTTTTACATGTCACGTTTTGTGTGATTTTATTACACATTTAAATTCAATAAAGACAAAAATGGAAAACTTACTCTTGACACAATCATGGTGGAAATAAAACACAAGTGATGTCAAGCAAATGAGCAACATCCCACCAACAAGCAGGAGACTCCAGTGCACTCTGCCAGCTGCAGGCAAAAAACACACAAAATGAAAAACTGCGCAGGTGCTTCACCGCATTTTAGTGAAATAAGTTCTGCTTCAATCAGCATCAGCTTCTTTCATTACAAACAGTGTCAGACTTACTGTCATTGTGACATACTGGACCAAACTCATGTTCCATTCCTTCTACTTTGACCTGCACAAATGAAAAACAATGATTTATTCGTATTCTCTGACTATGCAAGGATGTGATCAATGACTGGATGACTTTAGTAACTACTTTACCATTATGCACTGTGAATACTGTCCATCAATATTTTGGAATTCACTTTTTTTCTCCTAAAGTGCAGAAAGATTTTAAACATGTTTTGCAGCCAGATAATGCAAAAACAAAACAGAAAAAAAACAAAACAAACAACATTAATTTCAATCCAAAGGTAAACAAATATCAAATGCTTAATTTTAAGAAATTATGAAATAGACTCCAATATTCAAGTTTAATTTTTTTTTTTTTTTACATCTGAGATCTAATTGGAAGCTAAAACAACATCATAAAAAGTCTTACCCAGAATCCCTTGCTGTTTTGTTCCCATGTACCATTAGCCAGCTGTTGCATGCCAGCTGTCTTTTCCCCCTTGCAGTTGGTTTTGTAGCAGAGCCAAACCTCACCCTTCAGCCTGCAGGGGGCGGATACATTCCATGACAGCATTGTGCTGCTGTCGCTCATTTTGCTCAGTTGCACATGAACTGACACGTTTTTCCACATGTTTTGTTGTAAGTCATGTGGAAAATCTAGAATAAACAAAATGCACATGGAGACATCAACATATTAAAGGTACTGAAGGAAATTCTGCAGTCTAAAATCAGAGCATCTTTGGCAATATAGATAAGGAAATAATTGCTTGTGACCACACATTAATGCAAGAGAACAAGATAACTAACTTGTGGCCATGTGTTAGTTATTTGTGTATTAATAGAGAATTATGATTTATAAACCAGATACATTTTCAGCAGTGGCTCTACACAGTGATCTTGTTCCCCCAAAAAACTACAAAACCAACCAAACATCCGCCAACACTATGGTAACTCTGGGAGGACAGGTGTCCAAATCAAAATCCCAAACTATTTTATACCTAGGTGTTTGGTCACAACATTCTGAAATCTGTTGTAATAGAAACAGATAAAATACACTTAATTTGGGCGCTGAAGGTGCACAGTTTGAAACTAAAAGAACATGCAGACACGGGGCAAGTTGTAGATGTATTAGTATAACATTGAACAGGATAAAATCTTGCCACATATTAGTAACACATGACCATGTTTCTTACAATGCTTCCAGAGGGGCTCTGTAGTAGTGTGAAAACACTGACCTCTTTTTTTGAATGGGCAGTGTTGAATGTGCCTTAAGCTTTGGTCATCCTTATCCCATGCCTGTTGGACACACAAGCAGACAAATATATTAGTCACATCTGTCTGAATAAGACTGTTGATGCATCAGTCAGAAGTTATGAAGGAGATGGTACCTGGACACATAAGCAGGGGGCCAAAGAATACAGCGGGATGGTGGTCTGGTTCCAATTCTGTAAAAAAACATGAAAGATATTGTTTTAATGATGGTCTGTGGGTGTTTATGCATTATTTAAGGGATTATTTTATGGCTTACAGAGATAAGAAAGAGTTCTTAACCATGACAATATCTTGTTCTAAAGTCACTTAGTCAGAACTGATTGATGTGTTGTAAATGTCATAAACATAAATACGTTGAAATAGTCTGTTCATCTGACCTCTGGCTGCACACACTCACTGAACTGAAGCATGGTATGACGGTGACTCATACTCAAGGTATCAGGATTCAAACCTTTTGTCATTTTGACAAACATTTAAAATTCCTTTGAAATTTTAAATACAGTTGTTCTCAAGTGTACTGGCAGGCTCCAATTAAATAAGGGAAATAAAACAGTAGTCACTTAACACGTGTGTTTCTGTGTGTGTGTGTGTGCATTTGGACATATTTTCCCATTAGATCTTACAGAAAAAAATGTGTCTACATATTATACTGGTAATGTATTTTTTTTTCATGTTTTTTCTACATTGTATATTTTTATACAGTACCAGTTCCAGCCAATAATTGAACTGTTCACACCAACCTGACAACGTCCATTATTCTCATACTGGATACACAAAGAGGGAAGGGTTTTGGTCCTGCCCTCAAACAGCAGCTCCATCTCTTTACTTGATTGGTTTATTGCACTTCTGACTGCAGGTACTATAAAGAAGTTTAGAAAGTAGTGTTTTCATCTCATTAGACAAATATGGCAAAAAGAAAATGAAGAATTGTGTGTTTGGCTTACCTTGACACATTCTAGGTCTCTGGGAACACACTAAGGACAAACAGAAATATATGTTAAAACATCAAAGAGTTATTGAGTGCTCACTGTGACAGAGTTTCTCTCCATTATATACGAAGTGTTTTGTGGTAATTTATGATCAACTGAGCTGAATTTTTCAATCCATGCTTATGTTAAAAACGTTACCGTCTTTTAAAGAAGGTGCAACAACTTGTTTTAGATTCATGTTTTTAGGAGTGTAGACAAGCATTCTACAGCCGTAAGGAAATCCATCTGGGTGAGTGATCATCATTGACATCTGCAAAGGTCACAAGCATAAACAGATTATAAAAAAAGATTGCTGGAAATAAAGATTTATTTGAATATAGTTAAGCATAACAGCGATCTACAGTACCTTGGTCTGGTTTTGGTGACTAAGAGCTACACGGTTTACTGTAAACTCCACCTTCTTGCATGTGGGCATGGTGACTGCTGTATTGTAACACACTGTTACAGATGCTGTTGCAACAGAGAAAACACAACAGGGATAGCAATAAGATTGCACTGAAACATATTAACCCATCAAAAATGAATATGTTTGATCATTCATGTCACCTGAGGGCATTTTTAGTTCAATAAAACTAACCTACTTACTTCTTGTGATTTCCAAATAGTAAATCACTGACAGCAGTTTATAAAAAAAAATAAATAAAATAAAGGCCTAGTTTTTACATAGATAGAAAGTTAAACAGGTTTGACAGATTGGTTTGGTTTTTCACTGTCATTCTTCCTGTGGTGATTGCCACAAACTGTTTCTGCTTGTGATAGTGCATTGCGTAACATTGACACATGAGTAAAGACTAATATGAGTGACTATTCTTTGCAGGTGGTTTGCCCACTGGCAAGGTTCTACAAGTTTGTAGTGAAGACTGCAGTCAAATAGTTCATGAAATTCATTTAAAAAAAAAAATGGTTTCAAAATAAGCATACCTTTTGCATTGCTTATCTCCTCGCTGTACTCCTCATAATCATCCCCAGAGTGGCCTCCATCCTCCATTTCTTCTTCAAGAGGTATGTAGAGCTCTGTGTGTATCACTAAACATAATGTACAGTTCTCTTTGCCCTTGCAGTTCAGCTTAAAACTTGCATTTATCTTCTTCACATCAACACTATCCTCTGCACTTTCAAGAATAGGATCTTGCACGGTGCATTCAGAAAGACCCTTAAAAGAAGAAAAAAAAAGCTGTTGCAAAGCCATTGTACATTTAACTTGATGAGAAAGTACAGCAAATATTTACTCAGTGACACCTGTTTGTTATGTGATACTGGCAGATGGCCACTATATCTCTTTGTCTGATTTTAATTACAATGTTTGATAATATAACATTTAATCAGCTAAAAGGGAAATTAAAAGTCAAAACAGGCTTCACAAGTACTAAAAGGAAATTGAAATTTTGATCAAGAAATAAAGGAAGTACTCGGAAATGTACAGGGAATGTGGCCTTTAAGATTATCAAGCTGTGCGTCATACTGTACCTGTGAGCAGCTCACTTCAATGTTGTCTTGTTGAGAAATCTCCAAACTCCAAGATGACAGGCACAAAGTCAGCAAAACCCACCAGATGGAGCCTCCATAAGGAATCATTCTGCCTCATACATTCTACTGCATTTTTCTACACATGTTTACTCGGGAACAACATGAAAACCTTGTCCAGCAGGTGAATTATCTTCATCCACCTCTTCTCTTGGAGAAAATATTAACTTGATTTTATCTCGACAAGAGGTGCAGACGACAAACTGAGAGCATGGAGGAGGAGCATTACTTTAGTTTCACCTTTGTTCATGGCCTGCAGAAAAAGATATGTGAATTACTTCTTTTCTTTGTATTGAATAAAATTAAAAACTAAGCAAGTACATTCCAAACTAAATCATGAGACTTGGTGATCTTAAACTATACTTATCAGATTCTCAGATCCAGTTAGAAAGAATTCATTATGACAGTTCCTTCTTGTAGGACATTTCGGTACGTACAAGTAGTCTTAAGACAGAATCGCTGAATGTTCTGGTAACAACAGATGCCTTTAAATCATACAAGTAATCTCATGGTATAAATGTTAAAATTACTTACTGTGTAAAGAAATCCATACTAAGTATTCCATTTTAAAAGAGTGTACTTCCAAGTGTTGTTCAGCTCAGGACCCTGTCAAAGTGATGTGAATTATATGGACGTTTTTACCAAAAAGCACATCAACGGACTGACTCGGAAGATGTCCCACCCATTTTCTCCCTCGTCTCTACCTCTTCTCATTCATCTTTTTCAGGAATCTGTCTCAGTTTGAGTCTCACATAGTACTGGGACTTCCTGCTTTGACTACCCCTAACAAAGTAACCAACACAAACCCCATGGGTTTAAAGTCCACAATTCTTTAAGAAAAAAAACAAAACAAAAAAAAACAGGCTCCACCTTGATATACCTTTACTGGAATTTGAACTATTAACTGTTCGTAGCCAGGTCATGAGCAGCAGTGCGTGATGTGTCTCCTCCTCTTGCCGATGTCTTGACAAACAAGTTTTCTGCCTCCACTTTCAAAACTTCAGATACCTTTGACCTACACAGACAATGCAATGTGTTGCATGCAGATTAGAAGCGACACAGGACACATGCCTTACACACCTTGACTGGTTTGATCACATGGTTTTAAACCGATTACAAAACATCTCTCTCTCAGGAGATATGTGAGACAACCAGCTATTGTGTGGCTTGTACACTAGAATTTGAGACTTTGTTACATCAGAAAAAGGAGAGTTTATGTACTGGACAGAGAGGCTGTAGACGTACATTGGTTGAGATTTTTCTGTCAGTTTGCCTCCGGGCAGCTGTGGCAACACATGTAGATTACCATCACCAAGTATGAATGTGGAGTGGATGAATAATGGATCAATGTAAGAACTTTGAGTGTCATCTGCAATAAAGCTCAATATCAATCTAATCCAATAATTTTATTATTACTGAACTCATGGATTTGTCAGTGAGACAAAGATATTTTTAATCTTACAAGGATTTGCTCTAATAAACTTTGTCAATAGCTGACTGCTGCAATTTCCTGTTAAGATCTAATCTTACTTCTGTTTAAACAGTCTGTAACCAAACATGAAATGAAGCATAACCTGCTGTTTAGTGTCTTAAAATTGTAACTGCACCTCTGAACACAGGGACATCATTTCACCCATAGTCTTTCATACCCTGCTCTGTAATCATATGATCACAATGTGATTTACATGTAGACTCAGTTTTTAAATATAGAGGCCAGACTTTTACAGAATTGAAAAATTAAGTTACATAATTACAGTAAAGTCTATTATGATTGTGGACTATAACACTATAGCGATTACTTTATTCTGGTCATTCAATTATCTCTATTTGGTACACCTCTGTTTTAGATAAATTCTCCAAAAGCGCATAGCTGAGGGCAACTGTGAACTCCTTTTCCGGAGGATTTCGGATAATCCTAAAAAAAAATTTTAATCAGTTGTTATTTCATCTAAACCTTTAGTTTACAATTTAATTTGAAATCACCAACATCTGCCAAAGAAATGTGAAGACAGAGGAAAGATAGAAATGTTTATAAAATCTACAGGTAACACTGTTCAAAATTCTGCACCACTCACATGAAATGACCACATGTAAGGTTGCCAAGATTAGTTATAAAAGGAGTTTAGTTAAATAAACTTCAGTATGTCAAAAAAATGATCTACATAAGACAGCAAAAAGCTTTGGTCCTACAGCAGCTAAAGGATGTAATATTTTTTCCCCAGCAGTTACTGTATGTGGTTATTTCAGCATGACAATAGCAATTTTCAATTCAATTCAATTCAATTCAATTCAACTTTATATAGCGTCGAATCAAGGCAATGCCATCTAAATACGCTTTAGAGACAGGAAAAAAAAAACATAATGAAAGCCAATTCATAATTGCCTATATAAGGAAACCAACAGATTGAGTTGGAGGTCCAACTCAATCTCTCATCCTGAGCAAGCACACTGGCGACAGTCAGAAGGAAAAAAAACTCCCTTTTAACAAGAAAGAAACCTCCGGCAGAACCTGGCTTAAGGACAGGCAGCCGTCTGCCTCTGCTGTGTGGGGGGGAGAGGACAGAAAGACAACAGACAACAGGAACTGCTACTCCCGACCAGGGAGACTAAAGGATGCTAACCATCCCTAGTTATAGGACTTATCAAAAAGATAAGTCTTCAGCCTAGTCTTAAAGGTGGGGAGGGTGTCTGCTTCCCTAACACTAACTGGGAGCTTATTCCATAAGAGAGGAGCCTGATAACCAAAGGCTCTGCCTCCTGCTCGGCTCTTTGAGACTCTAGGAACCACAAGTAAGCCTGCAGTCTGCGAACGAAGTACTCTGCTTGGTATATAAGGAACAATGAGGTCTTTGATATATAGTGGTGCCTGGTTGTGGAGAGCTTTATATGTAAGGAGAAGGATTTTAAATTCTATTCTAGATTCAACAGGCAGCCAATGAAGAGAGGCTAAAACTGGAGAAATATGATCTCTCCTGCTGGTTCTGGTCAGGACTCTGGCTGCAGAATTCTGGATCAGCTGAAGGCTTTTCAGGGCATATTTAGGACAGCCCAGTAATAGAGAGTTACAGTAATCTAGTCTCGAAGTAACAAAAGCGTGAACCAGTTTTTCTGCATCACTCTGAGACAGAATGTCCATAATTTTGGCTATATTACGTAAATGAAAGAAGGCTGTTTTAGTAACCTGCTTAATATGTGAACCAAAGAACAGGTCAGAGTCAAATATTACTCCAAGGTTTCTCACTGTAGCACTGGAAGCTAAAGTAATGCCATCCAGGTTCATTACAAAACTGGAAAATTTAGCTCTGAGTTTTTCAGATCCAAAGAGAATTACTTCAGTCTTGTCTGAGTTTAAGAGGAGATGTCGTTATTAATTATAAGTGATGCCAATATGGGGTTGCACAGTGGCGTAGTGGTTAGCACTGTAGAGTTTACATGTTCTCCCCGTGTATGCATGGGTTCTCTCCAGGTTCTCCGGCTTCCTTGCACCGTCCAAAGACATGTATGCTAGGTTATTTGGTTACTCTAAATTGCCCATAGGAGTGAGTATGAGCGTGTGTGGTTGTTTGTATCTATGTGTCTGCGATGGACTGTCCAGGGCGTACCCTGCCTTTCGCCCAAAGACGGCTGGAATAGGCTCCAGCTTCCCCTTGAATTAATTTGTTTAAGCGGTTAGGATAATGAATGAATAAATGAATGAATGAATGAATGATGCCAATATGGGTCCAGGGTGTGTACTTGCCTGGCCTGCTTGCAAGCCACATCTGTCTCCCATTGAAAAGGTGAAGAGAATCAAACAATAACAATCACGCACTGTTAAAATCTTTTAAAAGGACACGTTTTTCTGTTGCACAATTCCAATTTGTATTATCAGTTCTCAGTTAGTTTGTAATATATTTAGTAAATAAGGCTCTGTCCAAACCTAACAAATAGGGTTACTATGGTAACATGAGTTAGATTTGTGTTGTCATGGATGTAGTTCTTTTGGACCCAGGAAGCAAGAAAATGCTTGACTGCATAATGGTAAATCTAGAAAACAAGAATAAGCAAAGAACTCAGGTGTATGGGCTGAGTCAGAGCTGATGACCAGAAATAATCTGTGGCTTGGAAGAGACACAATGAGAGAAAGCAGAGCACAACGAAGTCCAATACTCTTCACGCTATATATGCTCCCTTTAGGCAAAATTATTAGACAGCATGGAATAAACTTTCATTGTTATGCAGATGATACTCAACTATACTTATCCTTTAAACCAGATGAAACAAATCAGCCCAATAGGCTACAAAATTGTCTCATAGACATAAAGACTTGGATGTCTAGAAATTTTCTCCTCTTAAACTCAGATAAGACTGAAGTAATTCTCGTTGGATCTGAAAAACTCAGAGCTAAATTTTCCGGTTTTGTAATGAACCTGGATGGCATTACTTTAGCTTCCAGTGCTACAGTGAGAAACCTTGGAGTAATATTTGACCCTGACCTGTCCTTTGGCCCACATATTAAGCAGGTTACTAAAACAGCCTTCTTTCATTTACGTAATATAGCCAAAATTAGGGACATTCTGTCTCGGAGTGATGCAGAAAAACTGGTTCACGCTTTTGTTACTTCGAGACTAGATTACTGTAACTCTCTATTACTGGGCTGTCCTAAATATGCCCTGAAAAGCCTTCAGCTGATCCAGAATTCTGCAGCCAGAGTCCTGACCAGAACCAGCAGGAGAGATCATATTTCTCCAGTTTTAGCCTCTCTTCATTGGCTGCCTGTTGAATCTAGAATAGAATTTAAAATCCTTCTCCTTACATATAAAGCCCTCCACAACCAGGCACCACTATATATCAAAGACCTCATTGTTCCTTATATACCAAGTAGAGTACTTCGTTCGCAGACTGCAGGCTTACTTGTGGTTCCTAGAGTCTCAAAGAGCCGAGCAGGAGGCAGAGCCTTTGGTTATCAGGCCCCTCTCTTATGGAATAAGCTCCCAGTTAGTGTTAGGGAAGCAGACACCCTCCCCGCCTTTAAGACTAGGCTGAAGACTTATCTTTTTGATAAGTCCTATAGCTAGGGATGGTTAGCATCCCTTAGTTATGCTGCTATAGGTTTAGACTGCTGAGGGACATTTCCTGATACACTGAGCTTCTTTCTTTTTCTCTTTATGTCTTTCTTTTACCCCCCCCCCCCCCCCCATAACAGTGTTGCATCATTAACATGTATGTCTCCTGTCTCAGCAGGTCTCCCTGGCTGGGAGAAGCAGTTCCTGTTGTCTGTCCTCTTCCCCCCACACAGCAGAGGCAGATGGCTGCCTGTCCTGAGCCGGGTCCTGCCGGAGGTTTCCTTCCTGTTAAAAGGGAGTTTTTTCCTTCCCACTGTCGCCAGTGTGCTTGCTCAGGATGGGAGATTGAGTTGGACTCAACTCAATCTGTTGGTTTCCTTATATAGGCTGTTATGAGTTGGCCTTCATTATGTTTTCCCCTCTGTCTGTAAAGCGTCTTGAGATGGCATTGCCGTGATTTGACGCTATATAAATAAAGTTGAATTGAATTGAATTGAATTGAATTGAACAAATTATTTTTTTTAAAAAAGGAGCTGGTATATGATGGCTTACTTGGGGTTAGGAGAGAGAGAGAGGTTGTTCCAAGGTTATGTTGGGAGCAGGAAGGGTACAATGAGAAATAATAACATTTCCAAACAAGTGGAAGCAAACCAGAATGGATATGATCTGGGTGCAATCTAGGACCATATAGCTGTTCCTAAAAACTCCATCTCAAGATGAGGATCTGAGGAGCAGGTGTGCTGCAGCACGCCCTGGAGATCAGTTGAATCACAGTCACCTGCCCTGACCTGCTCAAACCCTTATGTGTATATTTTATAAATACAGTTAAGTTGGTCAGTAAATAACTGAAATTAATTTTATAAGCACATAACAGATTTCAGTTTTATAACTTCATTGATATACTATTTTTCTGAAACAAAGCTACCATAACACGATGAATTCATAAAATGCAAACCTGTCAAGTCTGGTTTTTTATATATTGTAAGGTTGTGTTTTTGTTCTTTGATGAAAAGGAAAATCTTTAAATGATTTATTTTTTATTATTAGTATACATGTCGCATTTACAGTGTATTACAGCTATGCAACAATCAGTACCACTAAAAGAACTGGGATACAATTCATTTGTGTATAATGTATGAATACATGTTTTCCCAAATTATTCAAAATGATTCTTCGTTTAAAGTTTTGTAACAATGAAATCATTCAGAGGTCTCTGCAGAATGAAATCAGTTGAAATAAGCCAGCAATGGATTTGTGCCGAAGAGTTGGTGCTGTAGTCAACAGCAGTGGATCTAAAAAAAACAAAAAGAAAAAAAGTCACATTTTATAAATTTACAATTGACAGAAAATCTAAAACAAACCCCAATATACACATGTACAAAATGTACCTTGTGACATAAATTTCTTGATCATTGATCCTCAGTTTTGTTGCAGGACTCTGCGATACCTCCTCATAGGCTGCAGGCTTCAAAGCTGCACAAAGTCCAACAGTAACACACTGAAAACCTGGTACTTTGTTGTAACCAGCACAGCATATTTGCTACCTTTCTTGCTTTTAAAAAACAGGTATTTTGGGATGATGAACCAACAACTGTTATGGGAATAGTTATTCAATACATCATACAAAGAAAGAAGTTGTCAAACGCAGAGATAACAAAATAAAAAAAATTTCACCTACCTAAAATTCCTTCAGTATTGTTGGCAAAAGGCTTCTGTCTGATAACCGGCCAAAGGAATTTGTCATTCTCCTTGTGAACCAAGATGACCATGCGCACATCTTCCACTGCAATATCTATTTCATTGCCCCGATTGATTACGGTCAAACTAGAAAGACACACATCAACTTATCTTTTAAGGACATAATGATGATTTGTCATCTGCATCATCACAGAGGATTTTTACTTGTCTGTCCCCAGGCTGAGAAGGTGCAGAGCCCAGCAGGAGACATAATGACATCATGACTACAGTAAAAATGTCTTTTGTCTCATCTTGTCAACTCAGCCGAGTGGAGATTATTCAAAATAAAACTGATTCTCCATACAGTTTTAATCATTTATAGTGTCTTGGGCCATAACTTTAAGAATTACTTTGTAAATAACAGTTCAAGGTTATGTATAAATGTGAAATGACAACAAGTTCAACCCGATAATCAAGTGATGAGGGCTGCTTTAGTGTTTATGAGCACACCATACGTAGTGGTCTACAGTAAAAAACTGGAACAGTTTTTAAATAAATCAAAAACCATAGAACTTGATGAGTCAGATGACGAGAGTGATGAGCAGTTTGAGTGATAATGTGGTGATTCGGAAGTTAATTTTGTTCACCATATTGTTACGTGAATATGTTAAATAAATAGCTTCAGTGTTTGTTATTAAACCCAGCTGATTTCTTATCTTATTGTGATGTCATTCATGTCCTACAGTTGCATAAGAAAGAGCATTTGTGACATCAGCCTAATGGCTGACTGGTTACAGTTTGTGACCTTCCAAAAGTAGATCATTTAGTTTAATGTTAACAATCACCCCTGGCAATTTAAGAATAAAAGCCTATTATACGTTTCCTGAATCCTTATGGCCCTGGGAGTATTCCAGATATTATATTTTGTGTCATTGTTCTTCTCAGATGACACAGGGCTTAAAGATAGTATATAATTTAGGTGAAAACTGTGTAAAAATGAGTGTTGTCTGTTGTTTAAAGAGCTACAGTGGCTGCTATATTGGTCCCAGAGATTCACATCTTAGCTTGCAAAAAAACTAAAAAGGCCCCCTTTAAACTGATAGCCAAGACAATATTGTTAAACATTGACAGTTTTCCGATACCAGAGTCGGAATCAGGCAATGCACCAGCGTCTACATGTAATTTCCTAATGGGGGTCGGTTAACTTCATGAGCTGATGATAACTTTGAGACAGCCGCCAGTTAGAAAGGGTTATCATAGCAAAATATCTACAGACATGAATCTTTACAAAAATTATGAGTAAGTTTTGTCACTGGTCCAATAACTGGTCCGGCCCATGGACTAAAACAGTAGAACAGTTTTGACAATAACACCAAAAAAATACCTTCCAGCTGTGAAAGGATAATCTCCAACTGTACGTGCTGCTGCTTGTCCTTCTTGGACAGTAGCTTCATGTGTGTCAACCTGGACAAGCAGGTTAGTTTGGACCTTGATGACAATCTTTTTGAAGCCTCCGTTTGTTACTGAATCCAGCTCACCATTCACATATAGCTCTAAACAAAAGAGATAAAGTGAAAGTTGACATCACACTGGATATAAATATAGAAAACCTATTAAAGACGGAGAGTAAAAGACAAAATGATGAAAGTTTTATAATGAGTGAGCATGTTAATGTTGCAAAGACTGATTGTTGATTATATAATTATATAATTGAAATAGCTGTTTTATAAATGCTGTTTTAGTACATTAGAATAAGTAATTTTTCAGGTTTGGTTTTTTTTTTTTAGCCTGTTGCTGAACTATAGTTTTCTTATAGCTGCTTGGTCCATGTAAGTATTTTGCTAAATTGCTGATGACTCAGTGGCTTCAATGTGGACGAAACATGGCAAAAAGTGAGTGTAACAGCCAGATTCAATGAGTACGAAAATGGATTTTAAACACTGTGCAGCAGGTTTTGGGCAAATTTAGTAGATGTGACCTAATGCACTTGGACATCTTTTAAGTTTTACCTATGTGAAACTATTTTACTCCCTAATTATCTTTATATTTGAAGGGTTCAAATGCTTATTTCATTATCAAATACTTCTGTTTTTAGATAGTTTTGGTTAGTTGTTGCCCGGCTGCAGGAGATTTAGATGGTTTCCATCTTTAACTTGAGTTGTTACAGCCTGTTTCTGTCGGCACAAAGTTAGATTCTACTAACCTTTGCTGGGATGGTGAAGAAGTTTAAGCAGGACCTTTCCATTAATGTCAAAGCAAAGTGAAGGAGATGAATTCTCTGTTTTCAGCAGGAATCTGTGAGTAACAGGAACTACAGACAGAGACACACTTAGACAGATGATAAAAACAAACTCATACTCTGCACCATTTTAAATAACCTTCTTCTGACCCTGATTACTTCCTTTCTGTTTTTGTGTGTTTTTTTTTAGTATTGGGAAGAACCAACCAATCAGCTTTGCTCAGGATTTTTAAAGTCAACAAACTCATCAATAGATGATCTTTGTCCTATAATTATTTAAATTATTGATATGGCCACTCAGCACCCTGACTATTTATCTGATGGATACCTTGTTACATAAACACCTTCCAAACATAAATACTAAATCCGTCACCATAGACGTGTGAAAGCCCACACCAGTTTCTAAATGGCTTTCACCTGTTGAGAAAAAAGATTAAATCTCCTCCAGTTTGGGTGGATATAAGTCCAAATTAAACAAGATGCTATACTTTGAATCCCCAGTTCATTAGACACTGAATGTCAACATCCTATTGAGGGATTAATAAATGACTGCTCTATTATGTTTATAGTAACTTAAAATTGTTTTGTCAATCAGTTAAAAAAATAAAAACTGAGTTAAGATATGTCAAAGTGTAACTGCATATAGGTGATAGTATGCACATATTTAGTCTGAATTTAGAAACATATTTCAAACTGAAGAATGAGTTTATGAAAAAAAAATCACAATTTACATTTTTATTTACAACATAATAAAGTATACAATAAATCTTATTGTTGCAATACTCTACCTGAAGTTGCTTGAACAGGGAGCTCATCATAAGCATTATCATAATCATAATCAGAAAAAAGATAGGAAGTGCCTGAAATGAATGAACAGAATTAAAATCAGAGAGGCCAGCTCAGACACCTCGGATTTGAGCTCACTGTAACAGTACCTTGAAGATGAAAAGATTATTGCACTGACTAAGGAGGCTTTTATTAAAACATGAATCTACAGTTTGATAATTAACTTCATCTCTAAAGCAAAAGCCTGAACAGACTTGCAAGTGTTGACCTTTTATTTATAGCCTTATTAACTTTGTGTTGAAAATATCAATTATATGTATATATTACTACCAAATCCATGATTGGGAAGACCAGGAAGACCAGGAGGACCAGGTGGCCCAGGTGGACCAGGAAGACCCATTCGAGATTGCCCTGATGAAAAAGAAAAATTTCCATCAGGGCAATCTCACATCAATAACATCACTCGTTATGCATATTACCATTTATGGAACATTTCTCATCTCCGAACTTCCATAACCCCCCGTGCTACCTCTGTTCTTGTCCACAGTCTTGTTACTTCCTGTACTGTCTATTGCAATTTACACACATACATACATACATACATATATATATATATATATATATATATATATATATATATATATATATATGTATATATATACATATACATATACATATATATACATATATATATATATACATATATATATATATATATATACATATATATATATATATATATATATATATATATATATATATATATATATATATATATATATATATATATATATTCAAATGATATATATGTACATATACACACATTTCTGTATGTGTATGTGTGTGTGTGAAAAAGTGGCATATGGAGCAGTTTGTTACTAATAAATCTATTACGTACCTCCATTTGGTCGACGAGATGTCCCTTAACACAAATTAACACATATATTAACACATATATTGTAAATATAATTGTAGAAAAATATATATGATTCTGTTTTGAAAAGTGGCATGTGCAGCAAACTGTTACCAATAAAACTGTAACATACCTACAGATGGATATCGAGGTGCTGTAAGGAGGGAAATAAATGGAATTTTAACTAAACAGTAAGAATCTTGCATTAACTATACATCAATCATTCATTTACTTTCACTTTACATACATTTACTTTCACTACAAATTTACTTCTGATCTCTGCCATCATTCACTCCTCACTAACCACTGGAACTGTTCCTGCACTCATTAAAACTGCAACCATTTCTCCGTTATAAAAAAAAAAAAACCTGGTTTAGATCCCACCAATAATAATAATAATATTCGTTCCATTTCTAATCTTTCTTTCATTTCTAAAATTCTTGGAAAAGTACTTGCAACTCAATTCCACACCCACTTGACCCAAAACTCCCTGTATGAGCCATTCCAATCAGGTTTCCGCCCTCACCACTACTGAAACAGCTTTTACTAAAATCACCAATGACCTCCTCATGGCTGCTGATTCTGGTCTTCTCAGTATTCTTATCCTTCTTGATTTGAATGCGGCCTTTGACACAATTTCTCACTCTACTCTCCTAAACAGATTGTCTTCTATTGGCATTTCCCATACCCCACTCAACTGGTTTCATTCTTATCTTTCAGGCCACACTCACTTCATTCAACTCAAGAACCTCAGGTCCTACCCTTCACCCATTTCATCTGGTGTACCCCAAGGTTCAATCCTGGGACCGCTTCTTTTCATCGTCTATCTCCTTCCTCTTTGTAATATTTTCCGTAAATTTAATATTCATTTTCACTGCTTTGCGGATGACATCCAGCAAACCAAACTCCACACTCCCTCTCTCTTTCCTCACTACTTGCCTATCTGAAATTAAATTCTGCTTCCCCTCCGATTTCCTTAAATTAAATAGTGATAAAACAGAATATCTTCTCATTGGAACAAAATCTACACTTTTGAAATTTGACAGTTTCTCCTTGTGTATTGACAACATCCCTGTGTCCCCCTGCCTCCAAGTTAAGAGTCTGGTTGTCATCCTTGGCAGCGTACTATCATTTCATGCCCACATCAATAACATCACTCGTTATGCATATTACCATTTATGGAACATTTCTCATCTCTGAACTTCCATAACCCCCCGTGCTACCTCTGTTCTTGTCCACAGTCTTGTTACTTCCTGTACTGTCTATTGCAATTTACTTCTCTTCAGTCTCCCACAGAATACCTTCATAAGCTTCAAATGGTTCAAAATTCAGCCCCACACATCATCACCAAAACTCCCTCTTTTCACCACATCACCCCTATCCCACAGCAACTGCACTGGCTACCGGTTAAATCAAGAATAGAATTCAAAATTCTTCTGCACAATTTCAAGGCCATCCACAACCTCGCTCCTCCTTATCTGTCAGACCTCTTTCATTTAGTCGCCCCCTCCCACTTCCTCAGGTCATCCTCCTCCATCTACCTCACTGTTCCCTCCTGCTGCCTCAGCACCATGGGGAAGAGAGCATTCAGTTGCTCAGCTCCCCACCTCCTGAATGCCCTCCCACCAGACATCCGTAACACTGACTGTTTACATCTGTTCAAATTCATCTTCAAAACACATCTGTTAAAGAAAGCATACTACCTGTAATCATCCTGTCCCACAGTTCTATGTTGTTTTTATTGTTTTTTTTTTTTGTTTATTGTTTTAATGCCTGTTTTTGTTTTCCTTGAGTGACTTGAAAGGCGCTTTTGAATAAAATGCATTATTAATATTATTATTACTTTAGGTATTCATAAATAAAAATTGTTAACAACAAATTCATTCATTGGTTCATCAATTAATTATTATTGATTGGTTAATAAATACTGTTATTATTCAGTGCCGATGTCAACCACCCTTTTTGGGAGTTTGTTGTTCTGCATCCATACATTGTAAATCTACAAACACATTTATCTTACTATTAAGTCGCTTTGTATAAACATATCTGCTAAATGACATTAGAATAGAACAGAATTTTTCTTACCTAAAACCCAACGGCCTGTTAAAAGAATGTATCGAAGAAGATGCTTTGTTACCTTGATTTTCCTTTTTTATATATTTTCATCGTACTGATTAGCGTTACTCACCATGTTGCCTTGTTCTACTCGAGGTTATCTTGTGCATCAGAAATTGCTGCGCATGCCCACCCTGCTGTCGCCTTTGTGGTGATGCCGCTCCCTCTTTAGGTTTGTGAAGCACATCTGTGTTCTTTCCCTCTGGCTTGGTGACCACCATGGATGTATGTGGGGTCACAAAGCTGTACTTTAAGGACAACTCTAAAGTCCTTCTCTTCACTTCCTCTCTGTCAGCTCCAGACAACAGCAGCCTGGATCACAAATTTGTATGTCAATCAAGAGTTGATTAACATGATCATCTTGATTGAATTTTCAGACAAGCTTTCTTTACTTCTATTGATTTTATCAAGTAAGTCAGTAGAAAAATTCTTATACTGGAACTACCAGGCAGAAGGCATATGAGGACAAAAGAGAAGTGGATATAGTGATAAAGGACATGAAGTCAGTAGTGTAAGGGAAGAGGTTGCAGAGGACAGAAGCAAATGATTTGTTGTGGCAGTCGTTGGAGTTATATGATCCAAGAAAGTGGATCATATCTTTGCACTGGCTTCTTTAAAAGAAGTGACTTCAAAATCCTGCTGTTATTTCATAAAGCACAAAATGGTTTCAGAGTTAAAATACCTTCAGGGTCTTCTGGTTTCTTATGAACCAACCAAATGAAACAATCCCCCAGAAAACTGCTGACTCTCACCTGACCTGCTGAGCTTAAATTGAGGTTAAACTTTACTCTTTGCTGTTTTCTATCAAAACAACTATTAATTCCTCACACAGTAACTTTTATCTTATGCATTTTATCTACTTTATTAACTTGATCTTTTTTGTTTTTATATAATTTCTTTGTAAAGTTTGTTTTTAATGTTCTTATTATTGCTTCCTGCACTTGTAATGCTTTTAATGTCTAATGTAAAACACTTTGAATTGTCTTGCACATTAAAAGGTGCTATGCAATTAAAACAAGTTTGCCTTGAAGAGAATAATAAATGGTGCGAATCTTCGCACCATATCTTGTTAACTTCTGTTAATGTATTCTTCTTGAAGAATACATCAACATATATAGACCTGCTTCCTATTTTGAACTCCAAGTTTAGTTTTGCTTTAAGTTTCAATTTAGCTTGTTGAAGTCAACACTGCCAGTTTACTCTAACACCCAGTATCTTTTAAAGATTCTTTAGATGCCATTACACTAACAGGATATACCAAATTTTTGGGTGGCTGTTCTGTCTTGAATCACATTCTAATGCATTGATTAGCAGTGCAATATACTATTGGTTTCTTTTTTGCTGCAGTGTGTGGGCAGACAGTGTCATAAATCTGCTTACATGTGCTGTCAAAAGGTAAACTGTTTGTAGGATAACTATTGTTTTACCTGTGGCAGAGCGCCCCCTGGTGGGAGTCAATAGTAAGGCAAGTTAAAGGACTTTATCAGGCCTTGCCCAAGAGCCTTGTTGCTTTCTCGTTTGTTACTGTGGTCAAGTAACAAGTTAATTAAAATATTTCTCTTAGTCCTATCAAAACTAAACTTTCATTTATATGCAAACATATTCTTAGAAAATCAAAGTCCTCTGGAACAATTCCTTCAAGGATACACTCATCTGGAGTCAAATGGGCCTTGGCATATCATCTGATCTCCTAAAAAAAACTGCCCTCATCCACATGTGTTTTCATTTTTTCTGTCAAAAAGCCCAACTCACTGAAAATGTGTATAAAAGGTAGCTAATTCATATTCTAGACTGCTTTGTTAAATCCTGATTTTATAACTGCAGCATCATCTGACAAAGTCACCATTCAAGTGAGTAACACATGTATATGAATTTAATAGAAAAGTGTGTCCAAACTTTTTATTGGTGTTGTATACTGTGACAGGACTGGTAGTTGTCTTAATGAGTAGGCTGAGTGAGACAGTAAGTGCATGTAACCATACTTGTCACTACTGTTTCATTATGTCAACTTTTTGCTTCATTGGCAAGGCTGTTTTGCAAGAAGTGGCCTGATTTGAAATAAACTGGATCAAAATAAACTTGAATGAAATTAATTAATCAGCTCTTGGGCCAATTTTCAACTCAAGAAGTCAGAATACAGAATAATGATCTGAGTCTGACATTGTTGTGGGTTCAACAATATATAGGGGAAACAAGGGCAGCTGCTCTTTTATAAAAGAACTTAGCTTTAAACTGAATCTTTATTGTAATTATTTATTTGTTCTTTCTTTTCTTTGATATATTAGTTTCAATTTACTTCTGTTTTAGACTCTTATTTTATGTATCCACATTGCATTCTGTTTGTGTTTTTTGTGTGCATGTATAATTAACTGTATGAAAGAGAGACTAGAAAATTATTCAATTACTTATTTATATTTTGATATAGATAAACTATTTTTTACAATGTAAAGCTCATTGTGTTGCTTTAAAGCATGAAAAGAGTTCTATAAATAAAATTTGATTTCAGCTGATAAAAATATTGATCATGATTAAAGAATAGAAGATGCATCTCACTCACTCTTTCTCCAGAAGCTGTTTGACTGTGAGGTAGGCCCAAACCCTCTGAAGGAGTCCTTCAGACACTGTTCCAGGCTTTGGTGTGGCGGCGTTTGTGTTAGAAAATGTCATTTTTCCATTCCTCTGTCATTGTACAAACAAAATAAACGTCATTATAGAAATAATTTCACAAGAATCTCAGAGGATCACAGTTAATTTTGTGTTTTAAAGCCCTTACTGAAACTGCCACAACTTGTGGACTGAAGGTGTCAATGTTGTTGTCTGTGATCTGACCAGCCACCACAATTTCAGAGCCATTATAATACTGACTGAAATTAGTCTGGGTCAAGTTGGTTCCACCCAAATAGATCATTGTCACGTCTGTTAACAGCGGAGTGGCCACTTCTTCATAGAAACCCTGTTAATAATGTTTAACCAGACCAGAGTAAACCATTCATTTCTTGTTTGTCACCTAGAGAAATAAAGTATTAGCGTTATATACATACTGTCAGCTGTAAATCAGCATCAGAGTCTTCATAAATCCGTCTTCCCACACCATTGTTCTGCAGCGACATTTTCTCAAGGAACTCAAAATTGACATCGAACCCGAAACCGAGGCAGTAGAGAGGAAATTTGCCAGCAATGGCCTGTCTCACATTTGACTGAATCCTTTCAATATTGGTCTCCCCTGCAAGGACATAATACAACTCTAATATAGTCTTTATAAAGTATTATCAACCAAATGACTGAATAATCATTTAGATTGCAGTAGGTTGGTTTTTTTATGTTAAAATGCTTATTCATTTATTACAGTTTGGCAAATGGTGTAAACAAATTACATTTTCCCTCTGAAGTACATCATACTGACAAAATAAATTATCAGGAGATTCTCATTTCTTGTAGATAAATTGATATTATATCATTTTATTTTTAAAACTGTTGACCGCAGTCTCCTAAGGAAGACATTGCAATGCTACATTTTTAGAAACAGAAAATTACAACCAAACCAAAATCATATTTTTTTTTGACAGATGCATGAAAACATCTGGCTTATGCCTAAGTTTCATCAAGCAACAAAGAAGGTAACAAGACGCAGTGGGAGATTGTCTGGTTGTTTCTTTCTGAGAGACTGTTTTGTGTGTGATGGAGAGTATGTGTGTATTATGTTAACCTGTGGTTGGATCGCCATCTGTGAGCAGTATAAGAATAGAAGCTGAATCTTCTCTGGAATGTGCATTCAGCATTTCTGCTCCTTTCAGCACTGCGGCATTAATGTCTGTAGCTGAAAAGCAAGAAGAAATATTTCACTTCTATCCTGATCATAAATGCTTATAGAGCTAAATAAATCAATTTTCTGAAAATCTTACATCCCTTGTCCTGAATTTTTTCAACAAAATTCTTGGCTTTTTGCACATTTGCACTGGTGGCCTGAACGAGTTCTCGTTTCCAATGAACTATTTGGCTATCAAAAGTGATAAGACCAAAGAAGTCCTCTTCTGCCAGGTCGTTTAAAATGTGGAGCAATGCTCTCCGGGTCTGTGGAAGAACAGCAGTAACACTATTATTAAGGTTAAAAAAAAACATTGTATTTGTTTGGGGTAATTTCTTAAACATTTAATCTGCTATGTAAAGTAAATCATTGATATATCAGAATTTTCAAATACTTCACCTGTTCTATTTTTTTGCCATACATTGAGCCACTTTGATCAATAACAAAGACAACATTTTTTGATATTCGGGAAAGACTAGCTGGGGCAAAGTGATGGACGAAGTACCCATCTGATGTCTGGAATTAGAAAAAACTTTGGTTCAGAGATTATTACAATGTTTAATGTTAATAGATAATTAGACTTTTTTTTTTACAGCTTTTGGGAAATTAACATATTTACCTTAATTTCTCCCAGTCCAGAGCCTCTGCTGACATCATAAACAATGATCAGATCTCCATTCAGACCATTCTTGTCACAGCTATCACAAGTTTTCTGTTGATCCTCTGTTGGATAGAAATGTACCCATGCCTGCAAACAAATATATGAGTCTTACAGAGTTATTACAGAGTCATGAAGAATGTTCTATTTTTCTACACTGGATATAATGAGAGATCTGGTTTACATTATTTTGGTTACACTCAGTTTTAATGACACTGCAGCATACTGGTCATACATTGATTCCCTTTACGAGATAAAAAGGTGTAATGTTGTAAATTTATCCTTTTTCCTAAGGAGACAAATGCACATTTTGGTTAAGGTTTGCATCAGTTTGGCTCATGCAGCTCAGATTTTTAGTCAATATATCAAAATAAAAATACTAATATAATTACTAAGGATCCTTATAATTTCTATGGACTGTAAATAGCTTCATAAAAGGGGACAGCAAATCATCACAAGTTTTTTTTTTTTTTTTTTTTTTATTTATTTATTTGGAGACTGGAACAAAAGGAGTTTTTGAAATGATTTGTTCCACTTATTGGCACTGAGTATATCTGCACTCAGATGGAAGTAACGTTTACTCTGGACAAGTTTCCTTTTAGATAAGTAGCATGTTTTACAAGCATGCAAAGGGTTTGTTCAGTCAGACATAATGGAGGGTGGCTGATTCAGCAAAGAAATGCAAAAAAGACATTGTAGAGAGGAAAAGAAAGAGAGAAAAAGGGCAGGGCAAGAGATGAGACCAAATTCACAATAAGACTGACTTGTCATGTTTTTCTTCCCTGATCTGCTGCCACTCATCAGTTGGAAGTCAGTCCACCTTGGCTTCCTAATTCCCTCTGCTGTGCTCATCAGTCTCATTCAGTTCACCTGGTCTTCAGTTTGTCATGACTCACAGCCTTCATTATCATCAGATCAATGTCTTGTTGTTGTCTCCTGTTGCTGTCCCACCTCTTCATATCCCTGGATTCCTCTCCTTTCTTTGCCCAAGACAGACATCTCTTGCCTTTTGGATTTTCTGGACACAAACCCTTGCCTTGTCTCTGGATCCCTGAGCCTTGCCTATCTTCCTGTTTAAGTATTTCATCTACAACATAATCTTGACCTCATGCCTCCCTCCTGACCTTTTCTCTAGAACCTGGACTCTCACAGCTGCTCATGTCCTGGATTGATCCTCTGCTCCTTAGCCTCATCCTTCTTTCCTCAAACTGGTTTTTGTTCACAGCTCCTTTGTGTGTGGTTGAACTTCTGGGTCCTCACAGTAACTCCTGACATGACATTTACTGGCTGGAGAGAGCTCAGAGTACAGGTGGGATGCAAAGTGGATGCTGAATTCGCTGTCAGTAGGGGGCGTATCACTGAGAAAATCTGGAAAAGTTTATTCATCCACAAAGTAAAAAATAAATCGTCTACTACTTTTGATGGAGGATCAACCCAAAATGATGACTAAATACGTATCTGTCCCCAAAAGGAAATGATAAAACATCCAATGTTACATCTCTCTTTTTTTTCCTCTTTTCAAAACAAAGTTTAAAACTGAATTAATAGTTGGCAAACCTGCATACATTTCCAGTAATAAAGAGTGAATAAGATGTACACAGGGATGAGACATAAGCCAGATTGTACCATGTACATGTGAAATCGAGAGAAAGTTTCAATAATATTTTTAGTTTAATAGCTGGTCAGTTAGCTAAATAGAAAATGTATCTCTGCGGACTGTACCTGTTTGTCTGTAATGGTTTTGGTGATGGCATTAGCCAGGGCTTTGGTGCTCAATCCACCTTTCACATCAACAAAACTGATGTTGGCTTTCTCATGAATATACACATCAACCTGCATGAAATCAAATAAACAGTCATAAATGTTCACAAAAAATTACCATTGTCTTCCAGGAGGATCTGCATACCTTGAAGTCTTTGACAGGCTGCATGGGCCGGGCATGGATTTGCAGCTCGTATTTGCCATGTGTGCGCTTCATCAGTTCCTCATATGTGAGCTCAAAAGTCACCTTTTTGTGAGCAGCCACATTTACAGCAGTTTTAAATTCCTCCAGCGTTCTGCCTACAGAACTACAACACACATATTTGTCATGTAAACACCCCTCAGGGTTGTGCAGTGGACATGACTACAAATAGTTTTGTCATATTTTAGCAGCCTTAATGCATCATACTAGAAAATATTCTTTTAAACACAAACAACCTAATTCTGACAAATCATAACCAATGGGTAACAATATACACCTCCTCACCAAAAACAAACAAAAACAAAAAAATCAGCAACAAAGTGAATAAAATCAACAGTAGTCAACTTAAATCCCACTTTTAAAGCCGAGCAATGAAAGAGTTTCTCAGTTTATGTACCTGACAATCCCAGCACTTTGACCACGGGACACTGCTTCAGTGTACTGCTGCTGTGCTTGCTCCTTCGGTTTTACAACCCCATCATACACTTCGCTGTCAATAAACCTGTACAAAAACCAAAAGTAATAACAATCATCATTATTATTATTATTATTATTATTATTATTATTATTATTATTATTATTATTATTATTATTAATAATAATAATACTTAAACATTATCATTATTACATACATCCTGAATTTACTGATGAATGCATTCTTGGGAATCTGAACATGGAATTCAATTTCCTTGGATTCATTCATACGATTGGCCACACGGCTTTTGATGACAGTGGTGGCATAACGACTGGCCACTGTGGTGTTGATGTGAAAGCTGTAGATGTCCCAGTCAGCCTGCACAAACACAGAAGGTAAAAATAAAAAAATTTAAAAAAAAAAACCCTAGATGGTCAGATTGATCTTGCTGCTGACAATCAGTTAGCCAAAGATAAAACAAAAAACGGTGCATTGGTGGGTGAAATGTTGTTGTTGTAAATAATAATGCCAAAATTTCCAGTTGATTTAGAAAACTCCTGCATTAAATGACAAATGTTCACTGAATGCAAAACACCATAAACTAATACAAATAAAACATTTTAAGAGATTCAGGGTGACCTGCACAAACTGTGATCCACACACATGGACACATTGCATATACTGTATTTAATCCTCCCTATTTGAGCAAAATAACTTTCCTTGACATTTTGGTGAACTTAAAATAAATGATGTGGTCATTTCTGAAGTGAGAAAAATTTCATACTAAAATATTAGATTGCTTGGGTTGGATGAGCATTTTTTTCCTATTTAAATGAAAAATCAGTCCAATTGTCATTTTGCTACATCTTAAATTTACAATTATTCAAATCAAAATGTAATACAAAGCACGTCTGTACTGCACATACTCCACACCAACTGGGAAACTAGTGATTCTTTTATATATTTTTTATATATTATTATATATATGTATTATAGTGCTGTTAATCCTTTTTTATATTTGTGTAATCATTGTAAAAGTTTTCTGTATCTCATATTGACATATTTTATTTTTATATAACATGTTTGATTTTTAAAGAAAGTGCTTACATCTGCAGTTAAACTTAAAGCTCTTAGTTTATTAGATGCATAAACAACAAATAAAGTATACAGGTAAAAGCTATCCTGTTGTTCAACGTCCTGTTAAATTGTAATAAAGGTCTAAAGAATTTCATTTGCTGTTGTATTGGTTTTTTACTTTTTTTTTCTTTTTTTTTTTGCAGGAATCATCTTATAAACAAAGGCCACACGGAGGATTTTGCTCTTAGAAAATAAAATGCACAACTCCCACACATCACTGACAAAGAAAAGAAATCTCAGTATTTTAAGTTTTCATTTCAGTACCACTATAGTCTCAATTAAAGGCACTTTTTTTATGTAGCCCCAGCCAATATGACTATCACAAGAGCAAAAATCCATCCATTCAATGGACAAATAAACAACACAAGGTTACTCTGAAGGCTGACATCCTGGTGGTTGTTCAACCTGCTCTTTCAACAGAGCAGAGATCAGTGTTTTGCAACTTACAGAAAGTTGCTGAGATACAAGAAAAGCCAAACCTCACATGTTTGTTAGAATATTTATTAAAGCTCTGTCTTACCTGTAGATATTTTAAGAGATATTTGTTTCTTTTCAGAGTGGTGCTCTGTCCCTTCCGTTGTGTGGACTTACCTTGTTTGGTAGAGTGGCAACCGAACCCATCAAAGCCCCAAAGAGGATGAGTTGCACCACAGTTGTCCCCATGGTGCCTCAGTCCAGAGTGTGACCAACACTGCTGGAAATGTCTGTTAATAAACAAAGTCAGTATTGATCTGTACAAAATTTTTGACTATGTATGTCTACTTCCTATTGACACAGGGTGCACAACTTGTGCAATTTGAAAAGACTTTGTTCCTAACGAATTTCATGGAAAAAAAGTCATTTAGTTTTTTTTTTTAAAAAAGGCAGACTTAAAGTACATAAAAAATGTGTAACATGCATGTTAATTAAACAAGATGCAGCTAATATTTGTTGTCAAGCGAAAATTTATTGTTCCAAGTCTGTACAGCTTTTTTTTTTTCAATCTGACATGGTCAGGAAAGTGCTGGAAAAACAGGTGATACAGCAGGCAAAAGCAATAATACACTTAGCTTTCATTGCAAGCATTAGATTAAAGACAGAAGTTGCAGCGTAAAGCACAATGAATTTAACTGCATAGAAGATGTTCTCAAGAAAATCTGTTATAAATTAATTCTGCCTGAAAGACAATCGCCTTTTAAGTATTGTCATACTGCACGCATGGAATGATTTTATTTGGGATACATTTTATTTACTTAAGGAGTACAACTTAGTCTGTGAAGACTATTGAACAATTTCATCATTAGCTATGAAAACAACTTGCTAAACCTGGGGGTAAAAAAAAAAAAAAAAGATATAGAATTACCCTGATCATGATAGTTACCTTCCATTATACTGGAAGTCAGCCACACTCTGAACTCATATGATAATCTCAGCTTCAGTTTTAATGATTCTTTCTACAAGTATTTGTTCTGTGGCTCCCAAATCATACAAAACTGAAATACCAAACAGCTGAATTACTGTCCTGATCGTATAATAGTCTGATTTGTTCTGAAGACAAGAACACACCAAATCCTTCTTGCAAACCTTTCTGTGGTAATTAGAGAGAATTTAATGGTAAGTTGTTCTTGACGGTGTATACAGCTTAAAAAAAAAAAAAAAACCTAGATGCACGAGCCAGAGGGTGATCCATAACTAACTTGAAAAACCTACATTTGTACAAATACCATGTCAAGCAGATGTGGTTTCCAAGTGACTTGCCCCATACATTCTTTATCATCATCATCATTTCATCAACATTTACCACACAATCTCTCAAAAATCCACAAAGGCAACAATATGTAAAGCTACAGTTTGCATTAGTAGAGGTATGGGATGATTATGACCTTGACTTGTGTGTTGAGTCCTTCAGCCCTCCTTGTAATGTGGCTTCTATGCAAACATCCCCCTGTGGCTCACCACATCAACCTGTGAACATTCAGTGTTGTTATGCAGGCAGTGGTGCAGGTGGTGGCACGATCAATGTAGCCTTAGTGCGCAAGGAAAAGTTGACTACAAGTGTTACACCTAATTCATTATTGAATTGTCTCCTTTTTTATTTTCTAAATTTCTTGCTTTTGTGTCAAGCTATGCTTTGCTAATGAATAAATTATGTGCCAATCCACTTTCACTTTAAAACAATTAAGCCATTTATATGTAGATTATGTGTTTTCCACTTTAAATGCTTTTCTTCAGAAAACTGCAACTGCGATTCAAGGCACTCTCCCAGGTGTTTTTGCACCTGAGGATTAAATTCAAGTTCATTCGAATCTCTTAAGGATATTTCAAGCGCTTGTGCTGGAAGCATTTCATAGAATGAAGAATGAAACCTGTCCTTAAACTGAGAAGAGAGAGCAGAGAAAGCAACAGGTCCTAATGACCAGGAGGTCAAGTCTTCACAGTGATGGCATGATGGTAGCTAATAAGTTGTTGCATTAAGACACATCGCTGCAGCCCCAACCTATGGATCATCTAATGTTGGCTGTACAAACACAGGGGCTATGTACAGACTAACAAGATGTCATATGTACATACGGCAGCTTGTATACAGTGGTGACATGAGCATCACAAACATCAGCTTTTTGTACATACAGAAAATAAATTAACAGTACATTATGTACATTCAGTGAATGGTAAAGCACATCCAATTTCCTTTACTCTATCCTGGCTGTTTACTTTACACACTTTTAATAGTCCCTCTTCCAAGGATTATACACTACAAAATGGAAATGAGGTATGTCAACACAAATTAAACAAATGGCATAAATCTCAAGAATGGAGAGTATGTACATGTGGTTACATACATGCTGGTTAAATATATGCACTGTAGGCTATGCACATTAGATCGACTACAGCTATAACAGGGTATCTTTTTGGTAACAGTTGGAAGACACAATTCTATTAGAGAGTCCTTGCTTTAGGGTCAGTCAGCTGATGTGACGACGGTGGATTTGGGTTGTTGGCATCCTGGGCTAGGGGCACATGAGGAAAGGCAAAGACTCCTGAAGGGATGGGGAAAATGAACCCAGGCCACTGGTTAAAAGAGAGGGGAGTGGAAAAGGCTCTGAACCGAGCAGGAGACTGGAGAGGATAAATGTGATGGGTAACAGGAGGTGGGCTGGCCATCACTGTTGGGCTGTCCGGCCATGGTGCTGACAGAGTGTGAGATTCTACACCTGTGGCTGTCCAAGATGATGCCTGAAAATGTTAGACAAAGTCAGCTAAACTGAACACAAAGCACTTATTCCCAATGAAGATAAACAACTCAGTTTACAGGGAAACAGTGTTGGAAAGCAAAATGTACAGAAAGCATAAGATTTAAAAAGCATTGAAAACCGGCATTTATTCTAATAAAAAAAAGAAAAATGATAAATAAATAAACATTTATTCTAATGATCTAATAATAAGTGGCCATATTAAGCAATAGGGCCTATTATTATCTGGTAAAATAAATTCATTTTGATTTCCAAGTAACACTTTTTGGTACAGTAGCATGTTTATAATTGTGTATTATTTTCACAACACACTATAAATGTTTTAATTAGAGGGAACATTTGTAGTTTTTACAGTTAAATGTTTCAGTTATTCTTTGATCTAAAATTTCTGCTGGTCTTTCCCACTACAGAGTCACACTGGTAACGTGTTCAAAATGTGGTTCGGTTTTATCTAGCTGAAATAAGCTAATCATCCTCTGAAAACTAAATGTGTTAAATGGCAGCATCTCACAAAAGCCTGTACATTCTTTGTTCATAATATTATCATTCACAGATGTGTATTACTTTGTCCTTCCCATTAGCATTCCAGGTGATACCTCTTATACTTACTTACATACTAATTTTTAAAAATGAGCTTTTATCAAATTATTTACTTGCCCGTGTTTTTTTTTTTTTAGATAAAATGTTCCCTTACAGTATTAAAAATATGCTGTTATCAAATTGTTCAAGCAAATGTTGAATCTTTGGTATTGTTTCATTTGAAGTCTCCCAGGCTTTTTGGAAACAGGGTCGTGTATCGTAAATTGTTAGAGAACAACCACAAAACTCACATCTGAAGCACTAGCAGACTGCTCAAGTGATGGAGGCACATCCTGATCCCACAGCTGCTGTCCACGGATAGTCAGAGTGTTGGTACGTGGCCGGTGGGTGACAATTAAAACCTCTTGGGCCCAGTCATCCATCAATCGCTGAAAGTCTTCAGGCGGGTTATTTTCATTAGAGCTCATGGGAGTACCACAGTATGTGCCAGTCTTGTTGTTGCTATTATTAGCCTGAGCTTGAGCCAAACCCATCACAGGCTGAGGAGGAGGAGGTGTGACACCACTCTGTATTTGCTGAGATTGATTTACAGCTCCTGATGCTGAAGCTCCAGATCCTGAGAATACACACACAAACACACAACATGACCGCACAAGCAATAAAGCTGACTAGACTGATAAAGGTAAGATAATAATAAATGCATGCATGTTGAGATAGCGTAGTACTACATACTGCTGCCTCGCTCTTTACCAAGACATAAACGCTTCAAAGTTGACCCTGCAAGATAAAAAATAAGCGCTTAATATAAATTTCTGTCCCCATTAGCAGGCAGTAGTATTCAGGACGGGATGCACTGCAAACAAAGATATTTCTATCACAACATCACATTTACAAATGGTTAAAGAAAGCCATCAGACTCCTTAAACATGACAATGGATATATTAGGAATATCATGCATGTGAGTGCTGTTTCACTGTGCATTTCTAAAATACATAAGAAACAGAGATGAAAAGCAGAAAAAGAAGTGGAAAAGTGAACAATTGCAGTATGATGATTTAGTTATGATGCATTTGCCATGCAAAGGCTCATACAGTATATGAAGCAAAGAAGATAAGTCACAAAAATCTAGTGCAAAGTAGAAACTGTTAAATTAAATACCTTTAAAATGCTCATTGCCACCAAACGGAAACTTGATTATCCAAACCTCAAACATTCAGAAACATTGCAAAGACCCAATAAACAATAACAAGTAGAAATGATTTATTACTATTATTATCATTATTATTATTATTATTATTATTATTACACTGGGTAAAAGTTTGGTGCAACTTTGGAGCAAATCTTTTCAAATTTGTGAATCATGTTTGTAAACAACCTTTCAAATAATCTCTAAAATAGAAAAATATTGATTTAAAGTGTTGATTCTAGAAAATAAACAACTCCTCAGAGGTTTGAATAAGCAACGTCAAATGTCTGTGTAAAATAAATACTGTAAGAAGGCAAGTGTCACAAAGATGAGACCAAGCAAAAGAAAAGCCAGAAGTGGAGCAGGAAAATAGTTTGGAAAAGAAAGAAAAATAAGATCTGAAGTAGATCTATGTGAAAAACAAAAAAAAATGAAGCTATGCAGGAAGAGAAGAGATACAAACAGATAGACAAAGACACAGGCCCACTGAGAAATCTAGCTCGTGGCTTGCTACTGGATTTGTAGGTCATTCTCTCAGATGGTTGAGGGTAATTAGACCAGCCTGTAGAGGAGCAAATCAAGGGAAGAAGAGACGACAGGGTAAGAGGAGCCCACACTAAAATACCCCAAGGTATTCAACAAAAAAACAAACACACACACACACACACTCACTCAAACAAACGAACAAAAAAACCCCATTAAAACTGTTTTCTTTTGCTTTTAATAACAACAACAATAACAATACTATCCTTGCCATTCTGGTGTGTGTTGCAGGTGTTACCTTGTCCAAGGGGAACTTGTGTGCCTGCACCGGCTCCATGTAGTCCGGCGTAAATATTATCAGAAGACAAAGAGCCTTTGAGAGAGCAGGGCTGCTGGGTCTGCACAGACTCTGAGGTTGAGCTGGGGAGGTGGCTGGTGCACGATCGTGCTCTGCTGTGAGTGTGGAAAGATGTTTTGGCTGGAGAACCATTTAAACTCACTGTGGGCTCACCTGCAGCTGCAGCAGCACCTGAACACACATAGATGCATAGGATGGGTGTTAACATCCACCATGGCTGAAGACATGAATTCTACTGCTCCAGAATTCACAGAAAAGGAACTCACTGGATCTACTGGAGTCACTTGTTTTTGTTGTGACGTTCCTAAACTGCTGAACTAAAGGGCTGAGAAGTTTTCCTGGCTTCAGTCTGTGCTTGCTGGACCTCTTTCTACGATTTGTATGTGGTGCACCATGTGAGAAACCAAGGCCTGGGGGAGGGACTTTGCCAAGTCTGCGGTACAGCAGCTCCACTTCCCCCCGCTGATGGGCCTGCAGCTCGGAGATCTCCCTCAAATGTCTGCAAGGATAAAGGCAGGCATACAATGGTCATTTATCAGCTAAAGGACAAAATGTCTCATGAACAGCAACTATAAGGCAAAAGGTCAACTTCACTTCTCTCTGAGCCTCTGTAGCTCTCTTTGTATGTCAGAGTCCTCCATCTCTGAGTCATTATCGCTGCTGGCATAGGCTGAGCCGTGCACGCCTCCATGCCTACTTGGTGAGTCGGAGCTCTGCACACTGCTGCTGCGACCGGTGCGACGAAGAAAGGCCACCGCCCTCTTCATGAGATCACTTCCTCTGCGCTCAGACCGATGGTGTTTAGATGGTGTGGCAGGAGCCAGCTTGGCAGGGCTGCTCTCTGCTCCGGAGTCTGAGGAGAGGAAGCGAGCATGGACCGTGACATCCACAGGGACAGAGTTGGAGGTCAGAGCGCGAGGCAGGGATCCCTGCTTTGCCATGGAAGGAGGTGTGTCCAGGTAGAAATCAGGTGGGGCAGAGTAACGGCTGCAACGGGTTCTCTGTGTAATGTCATCCTCAGTGCTCATCACAGAGAAACGACCAATTGTGGTGGGGGTCGTCATGGTTTCTGCCTGCGCACGCTCTTCATTGTATTCCACAGGATGTGCGGGCGAGGCGGCGCTGCTCCAGCTTCTTTGCTTCACATCTCGTCTGTTGGTTACGTCAGGAGGGACAGAGACGAGCTACAGAAAACAAGGAAGGGATGAACATTTACACACCATGTTGCATCTGTAGCAGCAAATGGTTTGGATAACTAAATACAGGGCAGCTCAAACAGTGGTTTCCACTTCAGGATTATTTTTGTTGTTTTTTTCTGAAATGTTAGTTTAAAATGTTCAAAATATACAAGGTCAAATGATAAATATCTAAATAATCAATTATGCATAAAGAAGAAGAAGCAGCCAGGAAAAGGAAATCTGGGCTTTCCTGTGTAAACTATATCTGTTTCATACCTTAAATCGCCCTCTTGTTCCAGAGCAGGAGGTAGAGTGAGGGAAGTTCCTTCTTGATAAAGAAGCTACAGGAACATTTCCAGAACAGGGAATAAGAAACTAACCAATGGAAACCGATTGATGCCAGTCGTGTCATGCTATACATACCGCATACTGCTGAGTCACTCAGTGTGCTCAAACTGTCCATTCTCTCTGGGATTTGAGGCTTATGGATGTGACAGGATAAGAGATTAACAACAATAAGACAAGTAAGAAGTAAAGTAGCAGCTATTAATGATCTCTGGGACATTCAACAAAATAGTTTCATTGAAGCTAGGCGGAGCACTTCTTTTAATAATCTTTTAAGCTTCTAAAATAAATGCTTTTGCATTAAAATCACATGCAGCTCAGCGAAGCACATCAAAAGATGTAATCTTGTGCAGACAGTGTTATTGTACATACCAGCTGTTCTCCTGTCCTGTAGCGTCCCTCCCCTATGGGCCCTGGTGTGCTGTTTCCTGACCCTCCCGTAGCACTGTCTGGGCCAGGGGGAGACTGGATGTACTCTGTGCCAGATCCTGGTGTCTCTGCGGTGCCGCCTGATGGATACATAGGAGCATATTCCTGGTAGAGTAAATTCCTTAGTTTTTCATCCAGAGTTTTAATAGTGCTGTCGACAAAGCCCCCACGGCCCAGCCGTCCTTCACCATCCGACTCACTGGGCCCTGCACCATGTTGGGATGGTGCTGGGCTCTGGGGTAGTGAGGACACTTTGGCCCCTCCCACAGTGGAAAAAGGCTGATGAAGAACCACAGGCTGCTGCGGCCGCTCGCCGCGAGCTGCCGGTGTATAGGAGACAGAAGGTGGCTCTTTGGCTGAACCTGGCTCCTGAAGGGGAAGAGGAGTGAGAGGAGACCCAGCCTGTGATGTGCTCACATCTAAAGACAGGGGCATGACCAGAGGACAGCAAGGCACCTCATCAACAATAGAAACAGGACGTGGTAAATCAGGCATCTGCTGAGCTGCATGTATAGGAGAGATGGAGCCCAGAGGGGATTCCTGGGAATCTTCCACAGGGAAAGTTGTATGTGGAGATGATGGGGGCAGTGCCTGAGCTCTGGCCGGCTGAGCTTGGTGAACACTATGCTGCAATAAGTTGCCTGTAGGCTCCACTGATGACATTGACTGTAGAGTCGGGGGTGCAGATACAGGAGGTGACAGAGTGGCCAACATGAGCGGGTCTGTGTTGGATGTTATAGGAGGACTGCAAAATCCATAAACGTCATAGAATCCTCCACTTCCACCGGACATCGTAGAGGATGATCCCTCCTCTGCAAGATGATGAAAAGAAAAAAAAAAAAGCTGGAATATTCAACATGTTTGAGGTCATCATTCAGCTACCTGCAGAGCTAAAGAAGTATTTCATTCAGCTACCACCAGACAGAGCTGTTGTTCAGTTCAGCTGCCAGATATCATGCTGACATTGTTATGTAGAGGCAGTCACCTCTAGAGGGCCTTGCAGTGACACTGTCACCAGGCTGGGTGGTGGCTGAGCTCCCAGGAGACTGCGTCGCTGTCCCATCAGAGGGTGTCTCCTGACTGGATGTGGGTGTCTCCTCCACAGGGCAGATTATGAACCATCTCTTTCCTGTGTGAAGAACTGTGATTCACAAGTTCAGAAAAGAGCCATAAAAGTCCATGAGTCAGTGTGAATGCAGAAAGGATTCATCAGACATGCATATGGACATGTTTTATCAACATAATATTTTGTTACCGTTTTGCTGATAGACAGGCTGAGGTGCTCCAGGCTGGTGAGTCTGTGGAGGGATTTTTAAATGTGAGCCTTGTCCTCTGCTTATGCATCTTTATATTTGCCCAATTTGTTCATACCTCTCCAGCTGCGCTCTCAGATGTCTGGCCTTGTAGAGGACTACAACTTAGTGTTGTGTGGCTTTCACCCTCTATGTCTTCATTCAGCATATCTTCAGCTTTGTCCACAATGTCCTTCAGCTGGTCAATGAAGATCTCTTTCTCTAATAGAAGGATAAAGCCATTCTCTACCTGTAGACATTTAGTTGTGAAGATGTTTAAATTATATGTAAATACATTTATAAACTTAAAAAAGGCCAATTAAATAAGACAAAAAAAGTACATTCGGAAAGAATTAAACTGACCATGTAAGTGGCGATCTCCTCTGGAGCATCGCCATCCAGATCAAATTTAAATGTCACCATTTTGTGGTTGTGTGTTTCTAGTTGACATTCAACCATTTTATCACCAGTGTTACACACCTTGGAGAGGGTGAAAGGGCAGCAGTCAATACACTTAGAGATAAGAACTTTAAGGATATTATTTTTACTTCATGACTCACATTGAGCATGCTCAGTTTGGGTTTGCTGGTCTTTTCCTGCCTGGAACGTGTACGGGCAGATTTGCGGTGGTGTTTCCTGTGTTTTCCATCCACCTTGCCCCCAGTAGCAAAACTTTCGTAGCCGTCACTTGCTTCCTTTCCAGATGCTACATCAGAGTTGACGCTATTAAAAGAAAATATTAAATCTTTTTATTGCCTTTAGAGTGGCTTTTTATTTTCAGGGTACGAAATTTAACACAGACAAACAGACTAAAACAAATAAAATCTGTGAAAAACTGGATACACACCTGTCATAGGCAAAACTGGATAATGACAACGGTTTATCATGAAACACATCCTGAAAACACAAAAACAGCCGGGTATTAAACACTGAGAGGTCATTGGTAAAGGTTTGAGTTTGTACCTAATGTGATGTGGGTTGGTATTTGTTTCTTTGTTTTCCTACTAAGTTCTGCTTTTTAGGGATTTGCTTGTAATCATAAATCAGTATTACAGGGAAAAAAAAGCACACAGTGTGGCTTTATCCCTACCTCTATACAGGGCTCTTTTTGAAGGGTGCTAGAGGCAGATGTCTCTAGGTTTTGCTGAGTTGTAGCCAGACTGACACACTCAGGCGCTGAGCCTGTTGTCTGGATGCCAGCAGACTGCAGAACTGGAGCTGCGGCTGTAGCTGTGACAGGAGCTGCACACTGAACTGGTGCTGGCAGGGTGACAGGTATTGGGCATGGGCTGGAGATTTGGGGTTTACTTGTGGCAGATAATGCATCTGAGCTAACAGAAGAGACCATTGTTAGTTCAACAATGAGACCTGATCCAGATACTGGTGCATGAAATGGGGCTGAGCTGGGAGTTTGAACTGTTGTTGATGCTTGTATTGGGATTGAATTTGGGGCTTTAAGAAGCGTTGGGGCTGGTGTCTGAGACATAGCTGCAGTTTGAGCCGATACTGGGGCAGAAGGTTGATTTTGTGCTTGCACCAAACTTGGAGTCTGTGTTGGCGCTCGAGTGTCAACTTGGTCAGAGGCTGAAACTGAGATTGAGGCTGAGGTTGGGACTGAAGCCGGTGGCGAAGTAGGATCGATAGAAATGGCCAGACCAGCTGCAGTAGTTTCTTTATCTGCTCTGCTTCCCCAGAGTGGCGTCTGACTAGCAGGCAAAACAGGTGGAGCTGTAGCCAAAAGTTGAATATCTCCCAGATTTCCGTGTGGAGCAATCATCTGTAACAAGAACATTACAAACAACACGTTTAAGCAGATGCTTCTCAGTTTAACCGTTTACCTCTGAATCTTGACTCGCATGCCCTGCATGCATTACATCAACCGCACGGACACATTACCACCTTACTACAGACTTCTCAAGACCGAATCATTACAGTGAAAAGTGAGTGGCATATTCACCTGGACAGGCTGTTCAGCCAATTCCTGCTCAGGATTGGGGGCGGGGAATGGGGTGGGTTGCACCTGAGAGAGAGGCAAGGCATGGGTGGAATGGAAACTACCAAGGTTTGACTGAGATGTGGGAAGGCCACCCTGCTGTTGTGGCACTGCAGGGGATATGGCCATGGCAAGAATTGGAACAGGGAGTGTCATACTGGGCACATGCTGGGGTGTGGAGAGAGGAGTCTGAGGGGTGCCGAGGGAAGGTACAGATGTCAGGACAGTGTAAGGAGTGAGAGGAAGGGAGGGAAGGTGAGGTGAAGGTGAGTAGTAGGAGCTAGACATAGGAGTGTCACTGCTGCTGTAGACAGACAGCAGAGGAGTTGGGGAAAATTTGGGGGGCATGTGGTTCCCTGTTTGAACAACAGGATATGGTGAGGGAAACTGGGAAAGAAAAGGGAAAATGAAATAAAATGAACAAAGACAGCCAGTGGATAGATACAACATTCCCAAAGACCCTCGTGTATAACTCAGTCCTGCAACTTTGTGCCCATTAACATTTTTCCTTTTTGTTTGTTTGTTTGGTTTTGTTGTTAACCAAATCATACGTTTAGTCTGTTTTTGTCACCAATGCTCCCACAGCCTACCTGTGTGCTGATCTGCAGGGGCAGGAGCTGAGGAAGCACATCAGGAGGACTCAGGTGTGATGCAGACTGGTCAGAAGAAGACTGCTATGAAACAAAATCAAACATTATTTCTAAGGTTTTTCATTTTTTTCACGTTGGCATTTTGAAGAACAAACAACAAACACATTTTGTGTTTTACTGGTTCAAAATAATCCACAGTGACACAAGAAGTAGACAGCTTATAATTGTGTGTGTTTTGGAGTATGCTGCCCTACCTGAAGTGGGACAGCAGATGGGAGCTGGGGCTGAAGGGAGGAAGGACAAGAAGGAAGGAAGCATAAACCATAATATGAGAATTCTCATGCACACACATATAGTGTCTCAAAAACAGTGACGAGTCACATATTAAAAAACATTGAGATTAAAATAGAGTAGCAATGCTTACTTTGAAGCAATGGAATGTTATTTAGAGATAATCTGCATCTTAGCATTTAGGTACTAATTTTACATTTACTTCCTACTGCAACGTCTCCTACATGGCAATAAAAGTCCTCTATATCAGTGGTTCTCAAAATGGGGATAGTACACCCCCATCGGGGTCATGAGATCATTTCAGGGGTTGCCAGGTAATTTTAGAAAATATATAGCCTACATTTATCAAATAATTTTTGGATTTTTACCAGGGCTGTCTAAATTAACCTTTTATTGGGCAAATGACCATATTTGGTTACTTCATCAGACATAAAAAAAAATGCCTCTGAATGCTAGTCCATGAAATCATAGAACCACACTGAGTTCTCCATAACCACCCAAGATCAGGATAGAGCTCAGCTATTTCAATGAGATCAGTATTTAGCAAAAAATCTGAAGAAAACTGTAGCTACTGACTACTAACTACAAGCTTCTGTTATTTTAGAACTAAAATAGTCCTGTTATATACTCCAATATAATAAAAACACCTTTTATTGTTGAAAAGGTAAATTTCCAAGTATTTCTATGAGTGCCCCATTAACTCAATGACTGCCAAAGATGTCTTTTGACTTCTTTCTGAATCCAAATGGTCACTGGCAAAGACGCAAAAAAAAAAAAAAAAAAAAAATTGAAAAAATGTCAAAATATGTTTTTTGCCGTTTATGTATATGGGAAGCCAATTTGGATGTCAAAATGTCCCAAAATGCCCACCCTAAAGACGCCCCGAAGCATATATCTAGCCAAATGGGTTTCCACAAATGCAGTCCCAGAATTCTACATTACCTTGTCAGAGTAGTGAATCAAAACCACCAAAAACACCTTATCCTCCTTATTTAAAAAGATTTTGAAAGTTTCCCAGCCTTACATTAAGAGGAAGGCTCCGAGATGGCCTACTTGATATTTCACACAATTAATCAGAAACACCAATAAATGCCATTTTGGGTTACAGCTAAAAAATTTTGACAACCACCGCTTTACATGACAGCAGTGGACCCTACAAAAAAATCTGAGGTGCTCATCTAGCCTCCAAACTCCCCAAACATCAATCTGACTTAATCCAATTTCATTGTATCAATGTCGATGTTTTATTTTTATCCACATTTTACAAAGTGCCTTAACTTCTTTGGAAACAGGATGGCATTTTGCTGAGATGAGCCATCCAAAAGGATTTGTATTTATAAAAGATTGCCTGGCTGAACTGCATCGGATTGCTTTAAAATATTTGCTTTGTAATAGTCTTTTCTGTATTTTTCTGTAGTTGTGGCCAAGGGCCTGTCACTGTTAGATGCATGCGGTACCTGCTCCTGGCTGGGCTGAGCAGTAAACTGTGTCTGTAGAGTTGGAGCTGCAGCTGGGAAGCTCTGTGCCGTCTGTCTACTCGGATGTACAGTTGGGCCTGGTGTTGCCGGAGCAGAAAATGTCTGTCAAAAAACCAAGAAGATACCACCTTTATTAAACTGTGATCCTTAGACATCATATGACAGCTTTGTATCTGCGGCAGCAAATCAAGTTCAAGATTTTGCACTTCAAAGCAGGAGTTGTCACTAGTAAGAAAGAATAAAGGGATGTTTTTAGTGGTTGGCACCATTCCCTGCTGGAAGTTAAAATGGAAAAGGTAACTTGCAGCATCAATACACTGTCACTCAGGCATCTAGTTCATTGTAAGGCAATGTATAAAGGAAGCAAGCTGAACTAGAAATGGAAAAGAAGGACCAGGCTGGTTGTTAAAAGGGGAGAAGCAGCTGGTAGAATTGGTTGCTGCTGCTGAGCCATATCAGGTCTACATGAAGTCTCCTTCTCTAACCTACCAGTGTATCTGGTCTGCTTTCAGTGTTGAGCGGCGATAGCAGCAGATTCCTGTCCGGACTTGGAGTACACCAGAAAGGGACATCCATGGTCAGACTCTTGTCTAAAGGCTCAGTTAAGGAAGAACTAGTGCCTTTTATTGCTGCGGGGCTGTGCATTGCATGATTGGCACAGCCCCTATCAGATAGGGTGGGCGAGCTGGTCCTGCGACTGACAATGTGATGGAGGCAGTAGTTGAGAAGGCTGAGATCTCCACCTTCATACACGCTCCGAGGGAACATCACTGAGGGTGTGGAAAAGTGGGAAGGTGATGTCGCCGTGGGCGGCTGACTGTTTGGTGACGGAGCAGAAGATGAGGCTATTACAGAAGGCAGAGTGGCTGGAGAAGACCTCGGCAGATGAGGAGATGTGGGTAAGCTTGGAGGAGTTTGGGTGGATGCAGAAAAAGTGCGTTTGTGTGTGTGGCCTAGTGATCCGCCTCCCTTTGTCCTGTCCTTGAGGAGAGACATGCAAGCTTTACAGCGGTGACGGTGGGGCTGTGGACTGCGTGGCACACTCAGATGGACCTCTGAGGGAGGTTGTAATTTCAGGGGAAGGTAAGGTGAATCACAATGAATTGCTGAGTCATGAGGAGAGTGTTGATGCCGAGGTAAGAGAGGAGATAATAATGAGGGCTTCTGAACAGCCTTTGAGTGCAGGTAATCTGCAGCTGAGTTATCTTGAAACGGACACAGGCAGGGATCTTGATTCTTTGTCTTAATCAGAGAGTGTTTCCTACATTGAAACGTCTCAACCAATGAGGCGCTGCCACGCCTAAGACACATCATACTCTCAGTGATGAACGGAGTCTCATGGCATACAAAAGGATCACTGTTGTGACGCTGAACAGGTTGTCGATACAAAAAAGAAAATAGAAAATTAGATATAACAGAAAAAATAGTTGGAACAGAGAAAGAAAGTGAAAAGAAATGAAGCTGCTGTAGAAATAAGGCTGCATGTACTCACTGCTGGACACTGATAAGGCCCCTGGTGCATTTGTACTGCAGGCTGTTGAAAAGCCCCAGGATGCAGTTGACCTGTGGTTTGCTGGTAGGCTCCCTGGTGTAATTGCGTAGATGCATGAGAGTAGTTTTCTTGTGAGACTTGTGCTGTGGGTTGCTGGTAGGCTCCCGACTGCAAATGGTGTTCAGTCTGCGCAGGAGGACTGCAGACCATATGAGCTGTGGAAATGGGCTCTGGAAGCGACTGGTAGGTGCCGTTCTGCTGATTGTTTAGATCATCTAATTGCATGGAGGAGCTCACGCCACTATCAGCTGTAATGACAGAGTGAGTAAAACAAAACAATTCACCACCAGAACCTCTGCAGGGATGATAAACAACATAGTAGGACAGTGTGAGACAGACACTGTGATGAAACATGTAAGTGGAATTTATATTCTGAGTGATGCTGTGTGATTACTTTAATTAGCTACTCAGACACTTCAGCCACCCCCAGTGTTTCTTTCTGTCAGCTCCACAAATAACAATTTAAGATATGGTCTATGTAATCTGCTTAAATCATAGAAGAGATGCTTTAAACAGTAGTTTCAGGATTTATTGCACTTTTAAATTCTTACATGTGGCAGATGTGGTGACAGGCACAGTGCAGATGAGAGTCTCTTGGTCCTCATAATCTGTTGAGGCCAGCGTGACTCTCTGGGGTGCGCTGGTACCGGGTACCTGCAGCAGGCTCTGCTGCATCTTCTTCACAGCTACATCACTGTTTCCATTTGTGGAGACAGTTCGCTCCCTCCTCCATTTGATTAGAGCCACACGGTCTCTGATTGACTTGCCAACAATCTTTACATCGCACTCCAAGAAAAATCCCGATTCAACCTGCAGGACACAAAATACATGCATCAGATCAGACATAAAATACTTCCAGGATGAAACTAAATATCTCCGTACAGTAAATCAAATTTATTTTCTGAACCACTGGCTTGTTTACACCAGTCTGTATGGAAAGGCAAAGATTAACTTATAAGTTGCTCCAGTTAAAAAATACAATATACACCTTAAGACTGTCATTACAGGCACCAACCTGCAAAACAACTGACCAGATCATATTTATATCAGAAGTAATAAAAGGAAAAAATGGCTGTATCGTTACCAGTGAATATGGATTTACACACAAGATTATTTGTGATAGAAATCAGATGAAAAATAGGCACATATGAACAACAAGTTAGGCTAATATTAAATTCACATCCATATCAGTTATCTAATTGATTATCATGAAGTGATACACATCATTGCTTTGGCTTCTTGCAGTTTGAAAATCTTTACAGATAAGATGTGGATTGTTTTTCTCAAAGAGGTTGTCTTAACTGATTTCAGCTGACAACTGCAATAACAAATATGTATATTCAATGGTAATGGCTGAGTATGGAAAAGATGCAATTAAATGCTAGATTCAGTCTCACCACTCAATAAAATGTGAAGAACAATAAATAAAAAAAAAAAAATCAACAGTGGGACTTCAGAAACAAGAAAGAAAGGAAACTGTTAGTGTTTGCAACACCTTCTTAAAAAATTTCTAGCTGTCACCCAGTCAGTGATGACGTCATGACCATATGGTCAAAGGGAACATAAACAGCTGTTTGATATTTCTCTTTATGATATTTTTCTTCAGAAACTGTTTATTTTATATACATTTACCATTTCTTGAGCAACCACTTCGGGAACTTCGTTCACCAAGTCAAAGGTAAACTCAATGGCACCGGTGTCTTTGTATTTCCCCTTCAGCTTCTTAGGATCTTCAACCCACAGCTTTAGAGCAATAGATGATTTTTTTCCATCATCCTCCTCATTAAGCTCCACCCTTACACCTGTGTCCTCTGCAAAGTAGGCATGATTCAGGAGGTCCTTGATGGAGTACCTGCAGAAAATACACAAACAACAGCTACTGCTCTGTATCAGAGGATACAACAACGCTGCAAAGCAAAATGGAGTATTCAAACCAAACAACTGTATTAACATGAGTCTGCAGCAGCAGAAAGAAAACCCTGCAACATTTTAAGGATCATTCTCTGCAACCTGCATAAAGAAGGCATCATAATCCAAGACAAAACCACTCACCTTTCTTCCCACCTATGACAGATGCATTCCCCGATTATTTCCTTTATTTCTGGGTCACTGACTTTGCTATAGCTGGCAGGTTTCACGCCCTGAAAAGCAAATCAGCTTGTCTCAACTCACAAACTGACACGTTTACAACAGCCTCAATTACAGTAGACCATGACTGGGAGCAAAAGACTGCAGTGCCAAAATAATATTAATTACTTTCAACATAATATTTTATTCCAAACGTTTCTGCTGTGGGAAATAAAATGAGGTTACTGTGCAAGTGGAATTTTGGACCTCAGGAAGAGATAAAAATGTCTTCTCACAGAAGTTTAATAAAATGCACCACAGAAGAATTTAATACTGCAGCTGAGTAGCATGAAAGTCTTAGCAAACAGACATTTAACATTGTTTAAAATATTTATATTCATGACTTTCATCAATTTTGGAGGGTTTACATCTAGCATTTTAACAACCATTTAGCAGTTTAGCCAAAGGAGCCTCTTTCAACAGCTGAATGAGTTTAGTGTTAAAATTGTTATCATTCATTTAAACCACAGTGGCAGCTGTTTAAGGTCACCACAGATCTCACTGTAAAGTCTGTTTTTATTGTCCATTTTAACATGCTTCATGTTAGAATTTAAGGATGACTTATTTAACAAAATATAGCTCTGTGTTTCAACATTTTTTAAAATAAATGACCATTGGGACTTCTCAATGCAAGGTATTGAATGATGGGAAGAGTGAGAATTAAAAACATTTACATAAAGCTGCCACTGAATTACTCACAAATGCAACCTTCATTTCACATAGTAGCAATAAAATGAAAATTAAAATCAGGCATGCGTGATAATATAAACTTGCAACAAGGAATGTTATTATTTAATATAACTGTACTTTGAAGTTCCTAATAATGATGGTGGGTTCTAACAGTCTAAAAAAAACTCACACTGGTGACTTTGCGGTAGATCTGAGCAGCGTTTTGACACTCTGCATAGGGATATTCCGAGGTGGCCATTTCCAACATACACATCCCAAAGGCGTAGACATCCACAGCCTCATCGTAGTGCTCTTCATACATCTCTGGCGCCATGAACTCTGGAGTTCCTGAAAAATTCATACCAAAGAAATTGATGATTTACATATTTACAGATATTCATTAGTATTCAAAACCATTTAAATTGGATTAATATAGTAAATTAACCATTCATGTTTTATTGTGATCTAAATCTGGTCACTCACTTTAAGATAATCTGTCACTCACTTTAAGATAATTTGAGGTGAAATTTGTTTTTGAAGACTTTTTTAACTTTATGAACATTTATAAAGTTTAAAATACTTCCTAACACTAAAAATGCTTATTTTAGGGAAAATAGCAAAAAACTGAATATCTGCGGGAAGAAAGTATTACTGAGACTTAGTATTATTGAGTTTTGTCAGTTTGCATGTTGGTTTCTATCATATCACATTCAATAATCTATTTAGTGATCACTGGTGGGCTATAGGGGTACTAACTATCTAGAAGTGACCACTCCCATTAGAACAGACACATTTTCTTATATGAAGACAAAAAACTTTGTGTTGATTTATTATCTGTATATTAAATTAACTGTTTTGCATGAAACATAATTTCTGCTTTCACTGGTTGCTTGTTTCGGTTGTCCCCAAGAGCCCAGACAGCTGTTGCTGCAGGGTTTCAAAAGAATATTTTGTCAAGAATATTTATATCATGTTACAAAAATATGATGACTGACCGATAACACTTTTAGCAAAGGAAGCCCTCTTCAGTGTTGCTAGGCCCAGGTCGCCAATTTTAACAGAACCCGTAGGACCAGTGATGAAGATGTTGTCACACTTTAGGTCTCTGTGGATGATCGGAGGTGTCCTTGTGTGAAGAAAGTGGAGGCCTTTAAGAATCTGTCTGCACCAACTCCTGAGGACTTTTGGCTTCATGACCTTAAAGCGCTTCAGATACCTGCAGGGTAAGAAATACATCACAGTAGAGTTGTTTCCACATACATCAGGTTGCTTTCCTTAACACAATGAAAAATAACTGGTTAAATTCCCATCTTTAAGTTTGCCCACACACAACCTTTGGGAGGAAAATGTTTTCATTAAGCTGTTTCTTTGTTGATGTGCAGGCCTGCTGTCTGAGCATCAGACGCCCAGAAACAGCCTTAGCACGAATCCAGTAATAGTTTTATTCTCAAACGAATTCACTTATATTGACTGCTTAAAATTTGTACTGGTTTTTTTTTCCTTGTCCTGTCCAGCATCATGATAGCAGAATGATGGGCTGCTGTCATATTGTGCCACACAAAGTAACTTTATCAAGAGGAACCTTTTGAATATTGAGCTCCCCTTGAATCTTAAATGTTGTTCTTTACTCTTATTTTATTTTAGACTTTTTAAAAAATTTGTTTCATGCCAAGTTTAGCATATAACCAATATAATAGACCGAACCAGAGTTACAGCATAAAGAAGAAGATGGGCAGACGAGAGAAGGGAAGAGATGAGATATGAAAAAGAAAGTGAAAGGAAAGCTAGAAAAGAATCTCAACGACTACCATCAAACCTAAACAGAAACAGGCAACCAGCTTCTACTCCTGTAAAGACGGAGTAAACATCCGAAGGGAACTAAGAAAACACAACAGACAATAATCAGGAACACTTGTGGGAAGAGAAACTGTACAAACTATGAATAACAAACCCAACAGCAACAGATATGTGTGTGTGTGGGCATATGTGTGCATGTGTGCAGTGGTGTGGGTGTGTGTAGGTTTGTGTACAAAATAGTAGGGGTGAGTTGTGTTGAAGGATCATGCAAATGCAACCATGCTCCCCCCCCCCAAGGATCAGAGGCAAAACAAAGAGAACCCCAAACCCTGGTCCACTAGCCGGCACTACAGATTACAGAAGTGAGACAGCCCACCACAGGAACGGTCAGCTGCCCACCCACAAGGAAGGAGGCAGAGGAGGGCCGCTACAAACCCATCTCATCCCACCTCAATCCCTCCCCATTCAACCAATTCCTCCCACGCCATGCTGCCGACTCAACCCACCACTCCAGACCCCTACAACAGATTCAATCAACCTTACAGGGAGCAGCCGAAGTGGTCCAGAGGGCAGCAAGCCCCACAAAGCTACATCAACACACAACCACGCACACTTCCACCTCATCCATTTTGTCCATCCATACCAGAATAAAGACATAATCCCCCTTCACCTGTGTTTTTAAATCGATACTCATGCAGATACACACATTCACTGGGTCACCTGGGGATTACATGCCACTCAAGTAGCAGTTTGTCCCACCCCTTCCTTTCCTTCCCCCTCTCCTTTTTCCAAGGTGTAGCATCATGAGCACCTCTGGGCAGCTGCAGGCACTCAGCAGCGATGCCAGCCAGGACCCCAGGCCAGAGACTGGGAGATGTGTGTTTAAATTGGTAAAGCTGTGAAGCTCTGAAGGCAATGCCTTCCAGTGGACCACCTTAAGAGCCCCGCCTGCTATATCCCACACAGATCGCCTGAAATTAGTGCTCAATACATCCTGTCATGTCAATTCAGTTTTTAGTAATGTTCTTGTATCACAGTCAAATATAAGGTTGAATAAGGACGACATAAAAGTTACATTCAAGACATACTGTCCCATTGACACTCACGTTTTAAGTGTCCCTGAGGTCATTAACTCCGTCACCAGAACGATGCACTTTTTCCCTTTCACTGGTGATTCCCAGAAGTCATAAAATCGCACGATGTTGGGGTGCTGGAGAGCCTTGAGCATCTCTGCCTCTTCCTTGAACCTCTGCCTCTCAGCTCTGGATAGCTTCCGTTCCTTTGGAAAATAAAACAAAAGGATGAATTTCTAAAACATTCGGTCTTTTTAATTACTGCTGATTAAGCCTTTTCACCAGAGAAGCTGGAGGAGAGACAAATATATCAAATTTAACAAGTTTGATCAGTGGTGAAGCAACAAGAAGAGAATCAACTGTTATTATTTTTAGCATTTTCTTATTTTCTCTGAGTTTTTCTTTTTCCAAAAGAAAAAAAATATCCTTTTTGACCTCATTTTAGCAGTCTCCTTGCTTCAGGAGCGGGGCTCTGTTGCCTCAGGCTCTTGTTTGGAGTGAAAACAGCTTTGGCATTTTGAATGATAAACATGGGGGTCTGTCCCATTAACTTTTTGTTTCACCACTGTGTATAAAACACAAAACTAAAACAGCTCAGACGCAAGAGTGGAATTATTACATTTTCAGAAGACAGATGAGTAAATGCCCTGTTTCATTTTGGTGTTGTGACACAGAAATATACCTTTGTCTTTATAGACAAGCATGAAATTATATCATGTCTTATTTTGTAAAATAAAATTTTAAAAAATCCCTTAAGCTCCTGCTGAATACTTTTATTTCTATCATAAAACTGGAAACATTGAACATATTTTTTTTCCTTTTTTTAAAAAAAAAATAAAATATCCAAACTGCATCAAGACAAACTAGCTTTAGCTTCTATACAAGTTTGAGCAGATCTGTAAATACTAGATCAATATTTTGGGCCCTGCCTTCCATGAAGTGTTGTATAAATAGTAAAGCAGCTGATAGCAAACAATCCCTACATTTCTGTTTCTCTCCAGTCAGCAGAGCAGATATAACCCAATAGCTACAGCCATGACAAAAAAAAAAAAAAAAAAAAAACTTATGTGACCTTTGGATTTTCTCATATGACAACCTTGTGGGCACATTTCAAATGGAGACAACTAGGTTGCACGTTATGCTTTAAATGACGGGGACGCACAATAAGTTCATGCTCTGCTTATAGTGTTGACTACTGACTGATACTGAGGAATCAGATTTCACTCACCGCCCATGATGACCTGTACAGAGCAGGCTCTAATGCATCTTACACGGCACGCTGCCATTTTGGCCTCCTATATGATTGGAATTCATACTAAACATGAATATACTTACAATAGGCTTATCTTTATGTACCTGTTGTTCAGCGTTGTTGTTCGCATACAGATTATACAAGATACCAAGCAGGGCGTGTCAGCGTGAACTATGATGTACCGAGATGCTGAATAAAGGGAACTGAGTAAGAAAGTACATTCATAGCACACATCGATGTCAAATGCAATGTGTTGAGGACAAAACGCCACCGTTAAAATAAGAATGAGGAGTTGCAGTGGATCATATAGTACATGTTCTACACTGTCCTTAGCTGAACTCACTGTCTCCCTCTCTCAGCTGTGTCTTGGTGCAGAGGGCTGCATCAGCAAAAATCCTTCTCCAGATATATATATATATATATATATATATATATATATATATATATATATATATATATATATATATATATGTGTGTGTGTGTGTGTGTGTGTGTGTGTGTGTGTGTGTGTGTGTGTGTGTGTGTGTGTGTGTGTGTGTGTGTGTGTGGTTAACACTACTGGGATTTAAATCCTGTTTACAATTCATTACTTAGTCATCAGACAAGATAAATATTACTTCACAACTTTAAGACGGGTCTATAACTGGTGTAGTATTTTGGTATTTTATTGAATCGTGAGCTTGTATTTTTGGGATAAACTCGCTCTGCAGATGTCTGATCATCATTTAAGCAGATGAATAAGTTAAAAAATAGCTGCTGGATCTGCATTCACACCAGGGCAACCATGTCTTCTTCAAATCTGACTCAAATTTTCTGCTGTCTCATCCTTAGTCCTTCCACTAAACACACACACACACACACACACACACACACACACACACACACACACACACACACACACACACACACACACACACACACACACAATAAACAGACAGTAAAGCCAGAGCACTGGTGTTACAGCAGCTTTTTTGTGAGCAAGCCACACAGGCACAGAAGCTTTGAAGGGCACGGCCTCATCTCCAGGGACAGAATGGTTGAATCATCACTAGATCTCCCCTAAGAACCTGCTCAGACGACACACAGATGCAGCTCACATGCTGCACACTTGCCGTGTAGATTGCTGTGCGTGATGACTAGCAACCTACATATATTTTTTTTATTCAGAATACATTATTGTCCTTTCTGGCATTCAGTTAATAATGTAGAAGTGTTTTAAAAATAACCCCAGTAATCGCTTTCTTTCTTTACAGATAAATAAAATACTTAAAAATAAACTCTTTTATTCACTAAGAAGTATTTGTAAATTGAATATTTATCCAACATTTAAACAAGGGCAATTCAAGCTACAAAAATAGAAAACATGTGATATCACTTGAAGATTATAAATTACGCATAACCATGTCCGGGACTGTGTCTTCCACTGAGCGGATATGGCGCTGGAGGTTGACTTCTAGAAGGATTTATTGCGGTTTCATGTATGAGCCAGACTGCATACCATATCTCAAGTTGTTTGTCCCTAAAAACCAACCAAATTTTAATCGCTTCCCTTACTGTAAACTAAACACATATCATTGCCAGAAGGACCTGTGAGATAAGCACAATGTAACAGTGATTTAATTCTACTGGATGTCTGAAACTGATTGAATGGGCTTTCTATTTTTGTCAATTATTCCCAGGGGCCTGACACAGCTATCCTGACTGCTACAAAAAAAAAGGTGTTTATTTATGTTTTTACTTTAATGGGGCTGCACTAAAACTAACAAATAATTCCTTATGGTTTATGAATATTTTTTATGATTATAATTATCATTTAATGTAAATGCAGCATCAGTTCTGGGCCCTGTGAAAACTGTAGATGATCACATATGTCCATAAGTAAAAGCCATATTTTACGAAACAACGCAACAAATAGTATAATGATTTTGCTGGAAAACAAAGGTCATGCTATATTTACCAAACAAGTTCTAAAAGCCACATCTTACTTCCTTTTGATGTGCCATCTTCTGTCCAGACATTTGCTCTGAACAGACTGAACAGGCTTATCACAATTAGAGCCCTGAAAGGGCTGCCCTAGTCCACAGGTCTGTCTACAGACTAATCTCTGTATCACATGGATAGCATCTAAAATGATTATTAGATTACCACATACTCAGATTAGTGATGCAGAAAGCTGTCACACACTGAAGCTATATGTACTGTGCATTATCCCATCTAATACTTTGTAGGATTTGTCTTTTTTTATTCTGACTAATTAATAGAAGTAATGTTGTTAAGATCATCTGCTGACATGGTTTAGTTACAAAAGCAGAACTGCTTCAGTTGAGTTCGGCTATAAGTTTATGGTGGCGTAATGAGAAGATGGAGAAAAGCGAGTTTGTTTTTTTTTAAATAGCTCTGATATTTATGTCGATTTAAAAGTTCAGACTATAAATTACATTAAGAAAAGCTTTTGAAAACTGGGCACTCATACTAAAATAATTTTTTTTTTAAATATTAAAATTATGTTCCTGTGTGGGTTCTTTCTTTTTCAGCAGGGAACCATCCAACAGACAGGCCTGTAATTGCTAATCAAAGATCAGTTTCACCCCACATCTTTTGTTTCTTGAGAATCTGAAAATAATTGTCAGAGTTTGCAATAATCCATAAATATCAGAGTTCCCAAGGCTGGAAGGCAACAGATCAGGGTGTTTAGGGAAACTGCATGAATAATACTGTAACTTTTTTTTTTTTTTTTTTTAATGTTTCAGCTTCATCTGACTAAAGTTGCACTTGAATTGTGTTTGTGAGAACCACGAACTCAGAGCAACAGGTTGTTCATCAGCTCGAAAAAGCAACAATATCAAACCATGCAGCCTGTGTTTAATGAGGCTAAACCCACCTGCAGTTCACACCAAGCCACTTCCACCCAGGTGTCGGTGTCAAGACCTTTGTAGACGGTCTTGAAGGACCCTCTCCCCAGTTCAATGTCGAACTTCAGGAAACGACCCCCAGGTGAGGTGGACACAGCCTTCATACCTGGCTCCTCTTCATTCTCGTCGCTCCCTGCTTTACCCGTGCCATCAGAGGACATCACATCTGTCTTGGCCTCTGTTTCATCCCTGCCACCCTTTTCCTCAGATGCGCTCGCGCTCTCCGTTGTGCTGCCTTTCAGGCCGACCTGGCTCTCCGTGCTCGAAGTCTCCTGAAGGCGGGTTCCGTGCAGAACCCGGGTCCGATCAACGATGGCCCGTAAGTCGATGCTGAGCACCGGAGTGCTGTTGACAAACTCCGGGGTGTCCACCGGCTGCTCCTCGTGGTCTGACACCCATAAACTCCGCCGGACGAACCTCCGACGAACCGGCCCCTGGTACTCTGTAGAGGGGTACGCGCTGGGGTCACTTGCCCCCCGCAGGGCTGAGTTTTGTATGTTGACATTGTGGTCCGTCCCGTTCTCATACACAGGCCTGCAGGCATTTGCATTAATATCCGAGTCTAGATTAGGTGCTGAGGAAAATGTGGATCCCAGTGGCGGATCTCTGCTTGAATCTTCCGCCGAATTCATCCCCGTTAAAACGTTAAACACTCACCGGTGACATGGTGCAGGGAGAGGATGGTGAGCACGTTTCTCTCCAGCTGGTGGGAATTTGCTGCCTACCTGCAACACTTGCAGTGACGCAGTTCGCCAGCACAGGATGAATGGCCCAATGCCTTGAATTTCTGTAGGACACAGATCATCTCCTTAAAATGTCCATCTCTGAAGATGCATGCTCGGCTCTTCGCCACCTCACGCCCCGGTCCACCTTGCTGCAATACACCACCCAGCTATCCGAGTTAAGCCTGATGTCATTGCCGGGTTCAGCCTATGAGCTCATGAAATCACTTCCCTCCACATTGTATAAGATCCAACACACGCTGTAAAATATGCTCCGCAGACAGATCACCGGCCTACAAGCCCGGATGTTTAATTCGTGCCACGCACCAGGCGCTCCAAAGCCACATCACGGACGGGACGTCCGCGTGCGCAGCAGCCTTCCCTTGCGTGTCCTCTTCATTTACACGCAAGTCGTCGCGTGGAAATCTGAATCGGTTCCGATAGGAGTGATCTCAGCATAATTTCCTTTAACAGTCCTCACCTACTTTTCTCCCCCAGTGATGTTATCCTGGAGCCATAGAAGCGCTTATCAGATTATGCTCACTGCGGCACACTTCCCCTCAGGCTGGATCAGGCGGCTGTCAGTGCATCCAGCTGGTGTGACTCTCTCTTTCTTACTGATTTACATTTCTTTCCTTAAGATTTTGAATGAATAGAATCACTTCCTTGACACAACCCACGCCCCTAGCAACAATACGTATCCAATTACTCCGCACGCTTTCAGGCAGCACCCCTTACTCTCTGATATACACAGCAGCCCTCGTGACGCGCTAAACCTCCACTGGGAACGATGGTCAAGCCCTGTCTAAAGGGTTGTTGCCCTGTTTGGGCAATGGTATCCCATTTAGATCCCGTGCAATGAAGTATGACATCTCATATTGTTTTTTGTTTGTTTGTTTTTTAGTGACTTATGTTAAATTTTGTCTTAAATCAAGCAGGACCAACTTTGGTAATAGTGAAATATTAAATAAGTAAATAAATGATAGCCTGTTAAAACTTTTTTGCTTTTGTTTTTGCTTAACACAAACCTAATAATGGCTTCACATGAATATATATACACAAAGATTCAATTAAAAAACCCACAATAGAATAACTTAACAAGTTCAGACACTATAAATCCACCTAATGCACCCTCTACTCACTGAAATCTCTCTAATCACTTTTAAATGTTTAAACCCTGCACAATCCACATAATGTATGATATGTATTAGATATTCAGCTTTCTTCTCGTAAACTTTGGTCACAAATTGGTTTCATATTAGCTTCTTTTTTTTTTTTAAGTCCCAATGTTCTTTTTCTGCCCACAGAGCTCAACCTGGGTTAGGAAGGTAGCTCTATCAGTAAAAACCTGCTATGATCACTAAGGAAATGTTGAACATAAGGGAAATCAGCGATATGGATGGGGTCAGAGATTACAAAGGCCAGTTTAAGTGGCAATTCAAGTTGTGCCTTGACATTCCATCAATATAGTCCTAATATTTGCCCATATTGATTGATTGATAAATATTTATTTATTCATTTCAAATGAAGATAACACTAAATAAGCAATAGATTAGAGAAGAAGTGCCATACAGCCTGAAAATTCACTCTGTTACAAAATGTTATGAATATTTTATCATATTAAAGTGTTTTTTTGCATTGCTTTTGTGATAGTTTTGTAACCATTGTTCTATCGGTGTATGTTTTGTCTATAGTTGCAGTCTTTTCAATCTTTTGTGCTTACCAAAAATTCGGTGCAATCAGTTGGTTTCTATTATAGGCTATGTATAAATTGGCTTGAAATGATGTGTATGTTGATTTATGTATGTAAAGTGCCCTGTGACAACATTGCTGTGAAGTGGCGCTATACACATAAAGTTGAATTTAATTACTGTGTCTACTGGTAGCTTTTTACATTTTTCCTATATAGCTGTTTTTTTTTTCTTTTAAGATCTGTTTTATGCCTCTTTAGAATATTTTTTCTTGACTGTATATCTTGTTTTGTATGTCTTTTTTGGTCATTTGTGTTTGTCCTTTGACTGCTTTGTTTCTGCAGATGTTTTGCATTTCTGGGGTCATGTTCACTATAAGTCTTGTGCTCTTTTTATTTTTGGTTACTATTCTGTTAGTTTTGGATTTCAGTGGTGTATCCAGGCATGTTTTAATGATGTGGTCGTGATAGGGTAGAAATTAGTGTGCGGTGGCCAATCAATACATTTCACTTGCTGCAATGTCCAGGTGGATTGCTGTAAACTTTGGTTAGAACACTGTTTAAAATAGAGGGATTGATGGGTGTCTGAAAACGATGGAATAACAACTTTGAGCCCTTTTCAGTGTCAAAGCAAAACTCTTTACAGATTTAAAAAAAGAAGACAGGCTCAACTTTAACAAAAAGGGCTCATTACTAGTACAAATAGAAAGTTATTTGTCTCACATATAAAGAAGGCTTTTAAGAGTGTTCTTTTGGCCATCTTCTGTATTCTTGTGGTTGTTTTGTGTCCCTTTGCAGTCATTTTGCATATCATTTGAGATGTCTTGTTTATGTCATGAACCCTTTGCATCTCCTCTTACCTGGTTCTGTAATTCTCACATGAGCCACCACTCATTGAGGCATTTTTCTCTGCAAGTCTTTGATATCATGCGGCATCCACTTATCTTTAGTTTACTGCAACTACCGGTACTTTATTAGTTGAAGTCCTGAAGTCTCCTTGGGTTTTATGTTTTTTTTTGTTTTGTTTTTTTATTTTATCTTATTTTATTTATTTTTCAGCTTGTCAGTGGTAGCTTGATTTAACAAAGAGAATAATTAACTTTAAGCAGCACTTTGTCCTTTGTGCCAGTGCCGTCCAGTCATGCTTTCAGCGACGTGTTTCTTTAAATGTTTACGGTCTTCTGGACGATTGTGTGTCCTGCATGTGATGGCGCAGTTACTACGCTAGGTGGCAGCAAAGTTAACGCTGTCAGGCCAACGTGGAAGACTGCGGCAGACAGTAAAAAAGTTTATTTGTTGTTCTCTTCTTCATTACCTAAATATGTAATTTAAAAATGGATTTCGTGCACTTAAAAAGACTCTGTAATGAGAGGCCCACCTACATTTTACCTAACATTACGCAGCTCTGACAGCAGCCGCCCCCCGTGTTGGAGGGGCGGTAGAGATAATCTTGCCTCTCTCCCTCTCAGCCACAGGACCCCTTTATAAGCACCGTCTCTCGATAGTTTGTTATAACTACCGACAGCGGCCTGCTGGAAGTCCCCATTACAGCTACATGACCAGCCTTTTAGAGACTCAAAACATGGCTTCTGAGAACATGGAAATGAACGGTGATGCTGACTTAAACGGCGGGGCAGAGGTAAGACAGCGATAGGAGGCGTCGCATTGGTTGTAAAGGGCAGCAAATATCCGAATATCCCCATGTTTAGTCACGCTAAGCCCGTCACATTTACCCTGCTCGGTCGTGCGTTAATTCCCATAGGCAGAGTTCCCGGTGAACGGGAGAAAGCCTACTTATCGAAGTAAGAGAGAAAATGTGAGGTGCCGGGGTGTTTACCGTCTCTCATCCATTCAGTCAAGGTCTTTGTTAGTCGAACAAGTGTGTTATCGATTGTTTTTTTTTTTTATTATTCTGGGAAGTCGTGGACACTTTGGCAGCTCAACTTGGTTATTATTTCTGGGCTTTGGTGACATTTTCATAGTTTTCCTGTTTGGGTCACAAGAAATTCAGGCTACGCTTCCGTCATTGTGGACTCTGGCGAAGATCAGTTTACACTTAATGACATGCGAGACTGGACACCGTGGGTGTAGGCTACTGTTTCATTATCTATCTATCTATCTATCTATCTATCTATATGCATGAAGTAAACATAATACTTCGATACAGTTTTAGATGCGTCGTAATTATTTCCATCTGAGGAAATGTTTAGTCTTTCTCGGCTACTTTTTTTTTTTTTTTTTTTTTTTTTTTTTAAAAAGAGGAAACATCCTCTCCTCAAATTAAAAGTTATATTCATGAGCAACATTTCACATAACAGTAAATGTGAGAATATAAAATGTGCCACTTCCAGCTGTGACCAACCTTTTTAACTTCTCTCATGATTTATCTTAAGTGATAAACTGTCTAACCTTAAGTCAAATAAAAGGGTTGATTGGTTATTTATAATATGATAGGGGAATTAGTTGATGCAACGTAACTTTTTTCTATTAATTCCTCACGTTAATAACCTCACAATGCCTCACATTTATTTGTATAATAGTGTAATAAGTGGCTCAAACATTCTCCATGTCTTACCAGCTACGCTAGTAAATTATGTGTATGGGCTGATGCTTCATTGTACATTTTATAATAATTTCATGTGTAAAATTATAGTCAGTCACTAAACCGGTACTTTAAAAGTTCAGCCTAATGCAGGACCTCTTCCTATAATTTTTACATGGCTGTATTGGTTCTTTTGTCTTGAATAAGGAATCAAAGTACTTCCTTTCACTATGCTTTATGGCATACTATAACCTCAAAGTTAAACCGAATAAGCTTAGATTGTAACATATAGCACACCATGTCCATATTTGAAATGGGAAGTTGTGATGTGTGTAACTACGAATGTTCAGGTTCTGCAGAGGTTAGTGAAAATTAGGTCCAGCAGCTCCGACTGTCAGGTGTAGTGTTATTACATCTACCAATGTGCCAAGATACAAAAAACAGCATTCAAACAGATTTTGAAAAGCACAGCACAGTCAAGTTCATGTTTTTAATAGTTAACATGATCTTTGGTGGAATAACCTAATTATTATTACTCGAAGTATTGGAGTGTTTGAGGCTAACTGTTTAACCCATTATTCTCCATCAGCTTCAGCCGGCTAAACATGGGAGATAACTGATGACCCACAGCAGGACGTACCTTCTTTTTCTCACTTTGTTTTATTTTCCATGTCATAATGTAGCATAAACTATCATTCAGCACATGTCAGGAATTGAAACAATAGATAGAGGGCATGATCTTTTATTTGCATCCTAGCTGTTTTGCTGTGAACAAAAAGAATTTCATCCACTTCACATCTTCCAAGACAAACAATTTGAACATGTGAGTGCAACTATTTGTAACCACAGATGACAAAACCAAAGTGAAAGACCCACCATATGTGTGTATACATGTATATATATATATATACACATATATATATATATATATATATATATATATATACACACACACATACACACACACACACACACACACACATATATATATATATATATATATATATATATATATATACATGTATACATTTCCCCTACAGAGGGGAAATGTATTGTGCGTCAACTATTAATAGCAGATTAACTTAAATTTTAGTTAATTCATTACATTTGAAAATGTTTAATATACCAAAAAATTAAATATTAACCGAGCTAAGTACTCAGCAAAAGCAATATTTAACCAGAAAAACCAAAGTTATTGTTAAACTATGGTAAAAGGAAAGCTAAGGATCTGACAATGAAGTTGTAACAGTTTCAGAGGTCAGAGTATGCACACACAGATGTGTACATGTGCGGTAGGAAGCAGCGTTCACACACACTCATGTTGGTCCACCACAAGAGCTTTTCTTTCCTCTGTGACCTGGCATATCATCGCAGCTGCTTAAAGAGGAATACAGAGCCGGACCTCTTGATGTTGCCAGCCTGGGCACAGGGTTACCATTGTTGGGCAGCTTAAATTCACTCCACCCAGAGGAAAACGTAATACGCTCATTGGTTTGCCATGATGCAATCTTTTGGACGTTTCAAAATAAACCATAAACCACATGTCATAGCTCTTTTCTCTTGCAGTATAAGGTAGTAGATATAGATGAAATGCTTCTATGCTATTTTTGTGTTTAAAAAATTTATATTGACGATTTAATAATATTCCTATAATAAAATACATGAGTGTGTGGCTGTGAGTGGTGTTCCAACTGGGTTCATTTTAATCTTGTCAGTGTGGTCAACTTCTTCTTTCTAAACAGTTTTTCAGTGTCATCACTCACTTTTCCATGTATTTAGGTGGGGAGAAAACCACACAAAGTTTAGAACGTGGTTTGAAGTGTTATGTTTGACCTATCAATAAGTTCAGTTTAGTGACCTTTCATGTTCAGCAAAAGAAACACATTCACTTCTCTTTTCACTAAAAAATAAAACCCTGATTGCATGAATCAGGGCCTCTTTGTGTGTGTGTTCCACCCTGCTCAGTGGTTTGATTCTATTTTTTGATTTCCTTAAAATAGTTGAGATATTCTGAAATTAGAATATGTCAACAAATGAAACTTGCAGATTGTTTTTATATAACTGGATTATAACACCCTGTGAGACACTCAGCTTGGGTCTGAATAAAATTAATCAATTTAGATAATCATTTTAATTTTTCATGGGTTTTTTTTTCGGCTTTCATTGTAATTACGTCACAGTGTGTTTTACACAAGGACAAATGTATTTTCTGGCCAGTTTCACGTGAAAAAAAAAATCCATTGTGATGCGAGATGCAGAGCAATGTCATCTCCAACTTAAAGTTAAGCTTTTAAGACTAGTTTCTCAGAAGTGTGTGTAAAAGTGAAACCATGGTTTTGCATTAAAGATCTATCTGTGTTTGCATCAGTAAAGGGTTGCTTCTTCCAGCATTACAAAATAATACAATGTTAAATTCATTTGTGATTCTACATGTATCCTAAGAATGAGTGTTGGCATGCAAGGTTGTTTGTAACCATGGCGTCAGCCTTCTCTGAATACTTACTCTTAGGAATTTGTGTTCATTTTAGGGACTATTGCAGTAAACATCCACGAGTCAAGAGGAAACATCCTGAAATTCCTTTATCTTTGTGGTGTCACTTTTTGATTTCAGGATTTTTGTTTGTCCCCAGGCTGCTCTGCGGGAAAACAGGAGGAGCCGTCGCAGGTCTCTGAACATGAACCATTATGCCAACAAGAAAAGCGCTGCAGAAAGCATGCTAGACGTAGCCCTGCTCATGGCTAATGCCTCGCAGCTGAAAGCTGTGGTAGAACAAGGACCAGACTTCAACTTTTACGTGCCTCTCATTACGCTCATTAGCATCTCCCTCATCCTACAAATTGTGGTGGGAGTTATGCTCATTTTTATAGGTAGGTTCTGAATAAATGACCTTTTGGCTTTTATTGATTTTGACTTATTTGTGTTTTAACTCTATGTGAAGTCTGTTGAGGTAGGAGTAAGCACTGCATGGACTCCAGAATATGTGTGGGGACCACTGACAGTGATCACAGTTCATCAAATTAACCTCATCTTAGTTCAAACTCAACCACGCAAAGAAAAATCACACTTATATACAAGAAACACTGCTGTTTTCTGAAGGACTGGGCTCAGTTTAGATGGACTGAAGCCAAGTGGAAAACTGTCAGAAAGTCTAACAAATTAAAATCTGATTCATTTATAGGACACTGATTCATGTAAGACAGAGCGAAACCCCCCCATTAAAAGCATCTTAATGCCAGTATCTGTGATAGCGTGAGGGTTTGGGTTGGCATGACATATGCTGCCTTGCAGATTGCTTCTTTTTCCCAGCAAGGCTTTATCTACCACAGCAAGACAGGGGAAAGCCATGAATTACAGCCGTATTCCCTCAGCTGGTAAACTGTCTCTTCAGCAGTCTGTTACCTAGTAAAAAAAAACATTTAGTCTTTAATGAAATGGGAAAAAAAGAAGATCATCTGTCAAGCTTCTGAAATCTTTGACCAAGTTAAAATGGGAAAACACTACACTGTTTGAACTTCATTAGTAATCACAAGAAGAGAAAGCTACTGTCTAAAAACAATCACATTTTCTGATTCAAGCTGTATTTTTAGTTAAATATTTGATTCAAATGATTTACAAATTATTATTTTCTAAATTATTTATGCCATAAATTATGAATGTTTTGAAGAGGTGAATTAGAGTAACTAAGTTTTGGGGCATGAATTTTGTCTTCCTTATATGTGTAGTACCCCTCCTCCCCTCCAGCTGTATTCTTATCTTATCCTAACAGAGAATACTATTGTGTGGAAGAGAGCTGAGTTTCAAGAGCCACAACAGGAAGAAATGACTCTTCCTCACCTCTGCTGTCAGCTGGTTCCAACCTTAAACAGCTCTCTTTGTTAGTTAGAAGACATGCTCAGGAGAATTAACAACACTCAGATGATGGTTGTTAAAAAAAAAACAAAAAAACAAACCTGTCTATTTAAACCAGACCGAACATGCTTAATTCTCACATCAATAAACCACATAATGTCACTGAAAGAGGCAGGTAATTATTTAACTGTCAGATGATGTTAATTTATTATATAATCAGTGATTGCTTCACAGCTGACGTCATAGTTAAACTCCTTGTGGAGAAAAAAAATACTGTGCACTATTCAGTGATGACTTCATGGTTTTTTTTTTCTTCTTTTGTTTTTTCTCAGTCAAATGGGACCTAAACAACGAAAGCTTGCACTACAGGCTAAACGTATTGGAGAATCTCGCCACAGCTTTTGTCTTCGTCATTGTTGTAGTCAATGTCTTCATCACAGCCTTCGGCGTGCAGCGGCCTATCAAGAATTCTTGATCAACCTCTTTACGGGACTCCTCTTGGAAATTGATCAAAATCTCGATGTTATCATCTACAGAAACCACATGGTGAAGTTTGTCTGCTTTTTGTGTATATGTGTGTTGGAGGAGTTCCCTTCTTCTCCGTCTCTGGCAGGTCTTGGACGAGTGATGTTGGTCAGCTCTTACTTACCTCTCATCATGCTCAGGTTACTGATGAAAACAAATTTCTTTTAATCATAAATACACTGTCTGGACTGTGCAAGTCACAACTACTGTGATGGTTTGCTAAACAAAAGACTTTCACTTGTTGTGTAGTATGATGTTTTCTTATTATCCCTCATTTAGAAATAAATAAATAAAATAAATCAATACAGCATAATCCAAATGAAATACATCAGGATTAATCTACCCTGATATGAGACATTATGCTGTGCAAGGGTTTTATGTAGAGACTGATGTAATGTTTACAGGTTTAGATCTGATCCAGTTAACGAAGTGGACCTTACTTTTCTTTGTTTTTTACGAGTGCTATGCAAACTGTAATATTTAAACTGTGTGCGTACATTTGCTTTGAAGCTTTATTTTCTATTCTTTTTTTAAGGGCCAAAGTATTCATAGCTTTAAACATGTACTCTTGTGTTAGATATTGACTATTTTATTGACATTTGTAAATAAACGTAAAGTCACAAGCTCGTTGTTTGGTCTTTAGTTGTCGTGTAAGGTCATCATTGTCGGGCAGTTCAGCTTCACTCAGAGGAAACTAATAAGATCATATGAAAACATGTTTGCCTTGAAGCAATCTTTGTTTGGAAATAAACCATAAACTAGTCATCATAACTACTGATGATTAGGACAGAGAATAATAATGAAATGCTTCCATGCCACTTTCTCATTTAAGAAGTGAAATTGAATATATAATAATATTCTTAAAAGATATATGAGTAATGATCCATCTGGGTCATTTGTAATGCTTTCAGTGTGGTCAACTTGTGTGTTTCCTTATAAAATATTTAAGTGTCATCTCTTTCTCCACTGCTTTTAGGTGGGGAGCATAAAAAGTTTGTGACCCGGTCAGTGGTTTGACATATTTGACATAACAATAAGCTCAGTTTAGTGACCTTTTGAGAAACAGATTTCTCTGTTCAGCAAAAGACACTTTCACTTCTTTATCCACTGAAAAAAAAAAGGAAAAAAAAACTTGGACTGCACTATTCAGGGCCACTTGACTTCTTTTGGCCACCCTCTGCGTTGGTTTGGAACTATTTGTTAGATTTTCTTTTTCTTTAAAAAAAAAAAAAAAAAACGTTAAAGATATTCTGAAATTTGTATAATTAAACAAATGAAATAACACTTACAGATAGTTTTATATAGTTGGATTATTATCTCCCAAATGCATTCACCTTGGGTTTGAATGTGCTGAATCCATTTAGATCATTTTAATTTCTGTTTCTTTTTTATTTTTCAGTTTAATGGAGATAATGTCTCAATGTGTTTTACACAAGATGGAAAATTGCATTTGCTGGCCAGTTTCAAATGAAAATAAAATTCCATTGTGATGCCAGAGCAGAGCACTTCTGCTTGTCATCTCCAACCTAAACTTATGTTTTTAAGACCAATTTCACACGTGTAAAAGTGAAACTACACTTGTGCATTAAAGGACTCTCCATGAATGCATAACTTAGAGCTAACTTCCTCCAACAGTGCAAAATAATACATGTTAGACTGATTTGTGATTCTAAATGTACCCTAAGAGTAAGTGTTAGTATTGATGGTTGTTTGTTAGTTATTTTCAATGCTACTAGTTTGCATTACCAGTCATTTTAAGGTGCTCTGTTGCAGGAAACATCTAATGCACCAGTCAAAAAGAAATGGATCATAAAAGGTCTTATCCTGGTGGTGTTACATTTAGAAATACCATTTATCATTGTATGGGAAGATATGGATTATGAAGTAATTTCAGTGAAATCTATTTCCATCACAAATGTAATTCTGTTTCTTTTTCTGACCCCACAGATTATCAAAAAATATTGAAAAAGGTTATTAAAATACTATAAAAGCTATATTATGTAAAAAAAAAAAAAAAAAAAAAAAAAAAAAGACCAATCAGAGGATTCATTCATTCATTTTCCAAACCGCTTAATCCTATTCAGGGTCACGGGGAAGCTGGAGCCTATCCCAGCTGTCTTCCAAGCAGAGGATGAATTTTATAAATATTAGAAGCGGCTAACAAAAAGACTTCCTATGTATCATTATATTTATATATTCCAGTGCTTTAATCCTGTACTTTTGTATCACATTGCCCATTTTTATTACCTCATTCTTTCATTTTCTTAACTTCCAGGCAAGCTGGAGCCTTTCCCAGCAGTGAGAGGCTGAGTACACCCCGGACAGGTTGCCAGTCCATCACAGGGCCACCAATAAAGAAACAATCATTTGGCCATTTTTTATGAAATATGAAAAATAAACTTAAAAGTTAAGTCTATTTTTCTCCATTGTCAAGGATTGTTTTTATATTGTAGCCTACTAAAGTCTAAGAAATGATGACACTTGGTTAATTAAAGGCATTTGGCTTGAACGCAGAAGGCTACAAATATACTGTGACAAAACTGTGATGGACAATCCCCAAGTCAGTCATTTCTTTTGAGAATAACATGGACCAGAGCGATGTATGCTGCAAAACATGTTCATGTGCCTCTGATGAAGCTTTGTTCTGCAAACAGCTCTTTTGCAATTCTTTTGGTAAACCCTTCTCTGAATCAGAATCAGAACAACTTTATTCATCCCTGGGGGGAAATTAAGAGGGAAGAGTGTGGCATGGAAAGCAACATAAGCATCTCTATGCAATGAATTTGAAATACATTACAAATATATTTAGAAGTATTCTAAAACTTAATCAGATTGTAATTTTGGTGCAAAATTGCCAAAAATTTATTCAAACAAGCTTTTGTTAAAAAAAAACAACCAAACAAAAAAAAACACTTGTCACTTTTAAGTCAGTAGTGAAGCACATTACGCACATGTAAAAAAAAGAAAAAGCATCTATTTTTCACTAAATTAGGTTCAAATTATTCAGGAGACGACGTATAGAGACCTGAGCGATCCTGAGTACATTCGGTGGTTAACCTAAATGCTGTCGCATCCCAGCAGGAAAAATAAAAATGTCCATCCTGCCAGAGCCACAGAAGCGGAAACAAACCAACAGGAAAAGAAGAAGTTGTGCTTCCGTACTTCAGAAAACAGCAGATGGTGATTCAGATATTAGCAGAACACTTAAAACATTACTAATAATATTTGAGAGTATACAAAAAATGCTTGGTTTGAGATACCAAAAAGTAGCGCTGTCTAATCTGCATAATGTCAAGCAGGGTCTAGTTTTTTGGGGTTTTTTTACAAAAAAAAAAATACTGTAAAAAAAACAGATTGGGAGAGGTAAAGTAAAATTCTTATTATCTATAACTATCATTATTCATATTATTATTGTAAAAAGAAGGAAAAGGCCGAATATAATACCAAAATATTCTATGCTGCATTAGTGTTGTGAAAGGACAAAATATAATATCAACTCTTCTAAGTATTTTTAAGTCCCAACTTTGTCCATATTCACTCGGTTTGAAAATGTCCAGAATATCCATCCATATTCTTAGTCCAAGTCTGGGTTGCGTGGAAACAGTAGCCTATCCCAGCAATCAGTGGACAAGAGGCAGGGTACACCCTGGACAGGTCGCCAGTCCCTCACAGGACCACACAGAAAGACAACCAACCATTCACACTCACACCAATAGACCATTTAATCTAACATGCATGGCTTTGGATAGTGGCAGGAAAGAAGAGTACTGAGAAATCCAATGCATACATGAAGATAACATGCAAACATGCAAAGTTGGAACCTCCCGTATCCAAGCCTTGAATGAGTGACCTTTTTGCTGCGAGGCCACATCACTAACAACTATTCCACTGTGTATTCTGGTTAAGAATGTTTTATAGATTTTAAGTGGTTGTTTTATTTCTCTTTGTGGTGTTTTTGTTTCAGTTTTGTAACTGTTGCTCTGTCAGTGTATCTTTTGTCTGTGGTTACAGTCGTCTAAACCAAATCAAATTTAATTTGTTTCACACCTTAAAGCAGCATAAAGTGTTTCACATTAAAAACAGCAAAGAATACAAATATATGGTAAGTGGATGAACTTGCACTTTTCCAGTCATATTGACCACTCAAAGCATTTTACACATGGCACGTTCACGCATTTCCCAATAGACACACTGGGGGGCAACTGGGGGTTCAATGTCTTGCCCAAGGACACTTTGGCACATAGTCAGAGGAAGCCTGGAATCAGTCTTCCAACTTTCCTGCTGAAAGACAACTCCTCTTCCTCCTGAGCTACAGTCGCCCGATGCACACCCCTGACCATTTGACTGATCCTTCACACACACAGACACACACTCCCATCCTATGTTGCATAGCAACTCTAGAAACATATAGCAATAAAACAACAAAGCACATTGAAGAACAATAAGAATATAAAAGTAAACATAAGATTTCTTAAAAATAAATTAATTGTGAGCCTCTTTTAAAAACAACAATATTCTTTGCAGCCCTGAGGTTCTCAAGCAGGCTGTTCCACAGATGAGGGTCATATGAAAAGAGACCTAACCGTATTTTTTGGTTCTCACTGTAGGAACAAGTAAAAGGTCAATACAAAAGGACCTCAGGGTCCGTGAGGGCTCACATTTTAAAAAAAGTCAGATAAATAAGAAAACCCAAAGACCATTATTACATTTATAAATGACAAAAAGAACCTTAAAATTAATCCTGAAAGGCACAAAGAGCCAATGCAGAAATTTTAAAACCAGTGTCATGTGTTCCTGCCCTTTGGTCCTGGCAAGAGAGAGAAATGGGTGAACTCTGGCGATGTTTTTAGGAAGATAAAATCCTTTTTTGTAAAACTAGTGATATTAAAAATATAACGTAATGGTCTGAAACAGCCAAGTCAACAACAGAAGACAGGTCCAGGGTGTGTCCTCTGCTGTGAGTAGGTTGTGTGAAGTGTTGCTAAAAATCCATACTGTTCAAAAGACTTAAAAACTGTGTTGCACAGGGTTCAGAGTTACTATCAACAAGTAAGTCGAAATCACCAGTAATTAAAATGTTGTTGTATTTAACATGTACAGTAGCTAAAAGATCAGAAAATCCTTAAATAAAAATGAGGGGAAGCCTATGTGGTCTATGTAAAGTGATATATAAAACTGGTGGGTTGCTAAAATCAAATGTATGATGCTGAAAAGTACCATATTTGTTTAAATGAATTGTTTTAGTTAAGATCGAGCTGTGAGCAGTCACAGCAGTTCCACCATGAACCATGTCTGTTCTGCCTTCCCCAGCTGAAAATAAGAAATCAAATTTGGGGGAGAAGCTTTGGTGCATCACTGCCAAGAAAAGTTTCAATCAAAAAGAGACAGTCAATATTGTTTTCTATCATATATCACTGACAATAAAAGATTCGTTTCTGAGTGCCCTAATATTTAAAAGAGCCTTTTCAAAAGGTTCTGTAGCAATCTTATCAGATGTTCACTTTAAGTCTTGTACTCTTTTTTTTTTTTCAGTTTTGGTTACTATCCTGCTAGTTTTGGAGCTCAGTGGTGTATCCAGGAATAATTTGATGAGGGGGTCATGATAGGGCAGAAGTTAGTATAGGATGGCCAATCAATACATTTCACTTATGCAATGGTGCAGGATCACTGTTCACTAGAACCAGTGTTTGAAAAACAGGGATTCATGGGTGTCTGGAAACCTCAGGATCACAACTTTGAGCTCTTATCAATGTCAAAATGAAAGGAAAAGAATATTTGAAAACATAGGCTGTTAACTTAACAGGGGTGGGGGGTCGTTTCTATTGCAAATGCAAAGTCTTTTGACTTACAGAGGAAAGAAGGCTGAAAACACTGTACATTTGGTTATCTTCTGTATTCTTGCAATTGTTTTATGTGTTATGTTCCTGCAGTGTATATCATTTGAGCCGAGCTGCATGGATCATGGTCCTGCATCTCACTCTCCCTCTGAGCCACCAGTAACTCACTGTAGCTCATTTGAGATCTTTTTGTCTGCATGTCTCTGATATCTTGCTGCATCCATTTGTCTTTGGTTTATTGTAACTCTTTTATATTTGGAATTTCTCTTTCTGTTCTCTTTTTTTTTCCGGACTTGGTTTTCTCTGAGGTTCAGTTGTTAGTACTATGACTGGCCTTTTAACAAAGAAAGCATCAATAGTATCAGAACCTTGGCGTTTGAGCATCCTTGGTCCCTCGGACCAGTGCCACAGTTGTGCTTTCAGCGACCTATCTCTTTAAATGTTTCATTGCCCTCTCCCGGAAGCTTGTGTGTCCTGCATGTGATGTCGCAGTTGAGACACTAGGTGGCAGCAAAATCATATAGCCTGTACAAAAGAAAAGTCTGCGGAAATAGTTTTTTAAAAATGCATTTTTTCAAAGCTGACAGCCAATGAACAAAAAATAAACTAACAAAGATTGGTCATTTTAGTTCAGTTTGTCTGTGTACAGAAAAGTAGAAGATAGAAAAGAATATAAAATATAAAAGTGACATACCGTGACAGACTTCATAATAATTCTTCATATCATCACAGAAAAAATTGACAGCTCCTTTGTTAAAAACCTCTAAATGAATATCAATCACTGAAACACATAACAAGTATGAAATTTTGTAAAAACCTTTTTTTTTTTTTTTTTTTAACCCATGAACAAAACTCAAAAGATTTTCTTCTCTGAGCGTTGTGGTTTTGGTTGTTGTTGTTGCTGACAGTGCACAATTCGGTAAAGTTTTCATGTTTTGTTTCTCCGGTAACTTTCCGCAGCTCTGACAGCAGCCGCCCCATGTTTGTTTGTTAGTTTTTTTGTTAGGCTTATTACAAGAATATCCCCCACAATCTTGCATTCCCAGGTAACTGTTTCCTTTAAGGACACTATTAGATATGAACAGTTTTGCATATTTTCAGTTTCCATCTATGCAAAAACAATATTATTTCGAAATGAAAGTGTTTACTGTCGTGTACACCCTTCAGATATAGACCCCTTTCTGGTCATAATAAGTTTTGGTTAAAAGAATCAAGTTACTGGGTTTTTTTTGGGTTTTTTTAAGGTCGTTTTCATTGTTTTTCAGATTTTCTCGAGGTTTGAAGCTACGCTAAATTGATATGACGCAAGATAGGATTGCAGGAAGCACACACACTCTACCAAAAATGGGCAAGGCAGTGTTAAATATCCGGATGCATGCAATGAGGCAAAAAAAAAGAAAAGAAAAGAAACTGGATAGAAACCGGCTGTTCATGAATATGTCATGATGAAAGCAACTCTTGCAATAATATAATTACATGGGATTGAATTAAAGTCAAGATTTGATGCAATTAGTTGGTTTTATTTAACTGAGCTATTTATTATGAACTGGGTTGAATTGATGTGTCTGTAAAGTGTTATTGACATGGTATTGTTGTAAAGTGGCACTATACAAGAGATGCATTGAATTGAATTGAATTGAATTGAACTGAATTGAATTGAATTGAATTGAATTGAATTGAATTGAATTGAATTGAACTGAATTGAATTGAATTGAATTGAAAGAGTTGGACACACAAATCTGAAGAAACCTTCAACTTTAGTCGAAAGGACTTTTTCTAAAACTGACATGTCTCTTTTCTAGCTCATTTTTTTTGGAGTGCTGAAGCTACCCTCAATGTAATCCCAGCACCCCTAAAATTGAAGAGATTTTCTTTTCTTTTTTTCTTTCTTCTTTACTCTATGTGCTTCTAACTTACTGGTTACGGGTTGTCGTGTCGGTGACAGTACAAAAAGACGGAGAGAGAGAGAGAGAGAGGAGAGCAGACTTTATTTATTAGTGTTATTTAGAATTTTTTTTTTAAATAATTCTGTAATTATTTGATTGAGTTAAAAAAATCTATTTGTGTATAATTTTCAGTCCGAAGAGTGAGAGATAAAAAGAGTGGCGAGGGTGCAGGAAATCAGGAAGAAGACAGGAAGAACCAAATATGAAGACAGAAAACTGGCACGCAAAACAGGAACTGTTAAAGAAAAACATAAAATTTTACATGTACATCATAGAAGTTGGCCCTGCGATGAACTGGCCAGCTGTCCAGGGTGTACCCTGCCTTTCGCCAACAGACTGTTGGGATAGGCTCCAGCTTCCCCGCGACCCTGAATTGGATTCACTGGTTAGGAAAATGAATGAATGAATAATTAAAGTTATGTGTTCTCCCCATATTAAATGCTTTCCAGGTGCACATACACTTAACTTGTATCAGAAAATAGGGTTACGATGTGTTAGTTTCATATTTCCAATCTATTCTATCTTTGCTGTGGCTTTATCAGATTTAGATTTTATGAGATTTGCTGTTTGAGTCACAGTCTTTCCCAAAAAGTCTTTTCCTTTTTCTCACAAATGTGGAAATGAAATTGTGTTAAAAATATACAAAACAGTGAAATTCTTGGCAGCTCCCTGTGTACTCAGCATCCATAAACCTCTGATCCAGAAAGGTCACTGCTTTGCAGCCATAGATTAAATCTAGTTTTATATTTGATCATTTTGGGGGAGATATTGAGTTCGCCTCGCGAAATACCGTCCTCTTCTTCATTACCAAAGTGGCCTATGTCATTTGAAATGAGATAATGAACCTAAACAGACTCGGTAGTGAGAGGGCCACACTGAAACGCAGGTAAGACAACAGTGGAAGGAATCGCACTGGTTGTAAATGGCAGCAAAATATCCAAAAATCTAAATGTTTATCCTGCTCGGTGATGCGTTGTTTCTCATAGCCATAGAAAAGGTTCCCGGTAAACAGGAGATGCTCAGAGGTTGAGAGAGAAAATCTAAGGCTGCAGTGGTATTTACCGTCTCTCATCCATTCAGTTAAATACTTTATTAGTCATGCCTACAAATATTTTAAATTCAGTGAACTAGTGGACCCTTAGCGGCAGCTCAACGTGGTTATTATTTCTGGGTGATTTTTATGTTTCCTGACGGGAATTCTCCACAGCGGGAGGTAAATGGGATGCCAAATGTTAAAATTCACCATTAGCCTAAAGTTGCTGCTGAGACATTTTTAATATTTATCTCACTTTTCTCATACTGAGCACATTTTTCAATATGCATACTTTTACACACATATAGATGTAAAAAAAAAATAAAATAAAGTTCAGTCTAAATCTTAAATCTAAATATTTAAACATAAATATGAATGTTAAATCTAAATATTTATTGCAGACGTAGATAAATGTTACAAGTCACATCTAAATGTTATATTTGTTGTCAAAATTGTTGAGAAATTATCCGAGATGATGGAAACTGAAAAAGATGCAACAGTTTCAGAGGTCAGCGTGCACACACACAGATGTTTGGTATTCACACACTCTTGCTGATCCAGCGGACGAGCTTTTCTTTCGTCTGACCCGGCAGCTTCTCACGACAGAGACCTCAGTGTGATATGTTGCCAGTCTGGGTACAGGGTTACCACTGCTGGCAGCACAAGTTCATTTCATTTATTTATTTTATTTTATTTTACTTTTTTGTAGATCAATAGGGAAAATGCTTCAATGCTATTTTTACATAGAAAAGATTTTTATAACTGGATAATGTCCCCTAAAACACTGAATGCATTGATTCCATTTAAATCATCATTTTAATTTTGAGCGGTTTTTTTAAAAAAAATTTAAAATTAAACTTATGTTTTAATGTGTTTTACACATGAGAACAAATATGTTTTCTGACCAGTTTAATATGAAAGTGAAATTTCAGAGTGATGCTAGAAGCAGAGCACTTCTTCTAATCTACAACTTAAAGTTATGTTTTTTAAGTGAAACTGTGAACAGGGCTACCTGTGTATGCATATGTTAGTGTTTACTTCCTCCAACACTCCAAAATAATACATGTTATATTCATTTGAGATTCTAAATGTACACAAGAATGAGTGTTGGTTAAGATTGTTAAACTAAGCTAAACATCTGGTCAGGAGGAAATAGATCATGCAAGACCGTTGTATTTGTGGTGTAACTTTTTCTATGTGATACTTTAATCAGGATTTGTGTTTGTCTTCAGGGCACTCAGAATAACAAGGAGTTGGACATAAACGACTATAGCAACTTGAAGAGCGCTGCAAAAAGCATGATGGATGTGGCCCTGCTCGTGTCTAATGCCTCACAGCTGAAAATTGTGTTGGGCGAAGGACCAGCTGCTCTGTTCTATTTGCCTCTCAAGGGTCTTATTATTACCTCTATCATCCTACAAGTTTTTGTGGGGGTTTTGCTCATTTTTATAAGTAAGTTTGGAGAAATGGCCTCATTGCTTGTAGGTTTTAGGTAGGAAGTAGGAAAGAACACTGCATGGACTCCACAATATGTTTTAGAACCACCAACATTTATCACATTGAAACACTGAATCCTTATCTATATCTATCTATCTATCTATCTATCTATCTATCTATCTATCTATCTATCTATATATATATATATATATATATATATATATATATATATATATATATATATATATATATATATATATATATATATGTATATATGTGTGTGTGTGTGTGTGTGTCTGTGTGTGTCTGTGTGTCTGTGTGTGTGTACTTCTCGCACCAATAAGCAACATGATGTCACTGAAATAAGCAAATATTTATTCAACTGTCAGATGCTGGTAATGTATTATCTATTGTGTCCTATAGAGATTTCTTCAAAGCTGACGTCACATTTAAACTACTGGCTCCTTTTGAAGAAAGAAAAATACTCCGGTGCACAACTTAGTGATGACTTTATGTTTTATTTCTCTTCTTTAACAGTCCAGCTTGACGTAAGAGATGCAAATCGACGCAGGCGCGTAAAGATGTTGGAGGGTTCCCTCTCCTCCATCATATTCTGCATCGTTGTACTCAACATCTTCATCACAGCCTTCATGTCGAAGGATACTGCAAGGAATTCAACAGTTTCTTGATCTCCATCTCTTCGTGACTCTCCACAGAAGCTGAACAAGACCTCAATGTTATTGTCTACAGAGTCATATTCTACAAACTACATGGTCAAGTTATGTTTGCTTGTATATGTATATATATTTTTATTGGAGGAGTTCCCTACTTCTCCGTCTCTGGCAAGTCTTGGACAACTGATATTGGTCAGCTCTTACTTACCTCTCATCATGCTCAGGTTACTGATAAAAACTAATTTTCTTTAACCATGCACCATACACTGTTGGGAATGTGCAAGTCACAACAACTGTGAAAATTTGCTCAATAAAAGACTTGTAATGTGGTTGCGGCTTTTTGCTATCATGCATTATAATCCAAATAAAAAATAAATCTCTATGAGTTCATCAGGACTCACCTACGCTGATATGAAACATTATGCTGTGCAAGGGTTTTATGTGGGACAGATGTAATGTTTACAGTGGTTCAGATTCCAATTATTGAAGTGGGCCTTACATTTTCTGAATGCTATGCAAACTGTAATATTAAAACAGATTTACATTAGTTCATGTATGTGTGTGTGGATTTCCTTTGAGACTTTATTTTTTATTCCGTTTTTAGGGCCAAAATATTCTTAGCTTTAAATGTGTTGACTTGTATAAGACACTTACAATTTTAAATAAACAACTGAAAAAGGAAAAGTAAAAGCTCACTTCTTATCCCCGTTTTTCCACAACCAAAGTTTTCTGTTTCTGGGCACTTTATCACAACAACAATGGGCTGAAACAGTCAATTGGTCTATGTAAATGGCCACATACCATAAACATACAATAACTCTTTTACAGTTGACACAATAATTATAGCACATACTAAAATTATCTTATTCATTTTTATTTTTTTACCATCTGCGTTGTATTAACTTCTCAGACTTTTTCAAAGACCTCCCATTTTTCATCTGTAATAACTGAAAACAGCTCACTTCTCGTGATGTTATGTACGTCGCTGTTCACTTTAGGTGATGGAAATTCCACTGAGGTGGTCCAGAGAAATAAGATAAAAAGCAATATCACATCCGTCGCGGTGTAATGTGTTGTGTTGGGGCTAATTGTGTTGTTTTTTGGCTTATTGTGTTGTGGTTTTGTTTTGATGTGACACTTCCGGGCCACCATACCTCTCCCACAGTCAGCTGTATTATCTTTTCAAACAGGAAATAATACTGTGAGAAAAAGATCAGAGTTTCTCGAGTCACATCAGGGAGAAATGCCTTTTACTCACCTCTTCTGTCAACTGGTTCAAATGTTATAAAACTGTCATTATCTGGAAGACATACAGGAAAACTAATCCTGCTCACATGAATGGAAAAAAACAGGCCTTTCCTGAAACAGTACACTCTTCAGTCTGAACACATGTTGTCAACATGTAAATTACCACATTCATTTCATTTCATAAATAATTTGAAGTTCTTCTGGGAACCCAAGCACTTTTTCCAGGCAGATAGAATCTCCCCAAACAGGTCTGGAGTGAAGCTGTCGCTTCAAACCTCTTTCGTTTTCTGAACAAATATTCTGGTCTTTTTAGACAAGGAAAAGAGACGAGAGATTAAAAAAAAAAAAACATGAACGTGGAACCAGAAGTGGAGCAGAAACACTGAAATAAAACCAATGCAGCCTGAAGACAGGGGGATTCAAAAGTCTCCAAAAGCTTCCTGTGAGGACCAAGCCTGTCATCTCATCATACTCCATCCAGGTCATCTTCCTTCTCCCTATCCTTCCAACCCCTCCTGGACGTCACTACCCCAATGAAGGAGCTGGTCACCACTGTGACCAAACTAACCTCATGCCACGTCTTATCTTTTCCGGCAAAACATCTCACCTGACCTCCCTCTACCAGGTGAGATTCAGAAATTCAGATGCCAAGCTGTCATCAAAGCAAAAGGTGGTTACTTTGAAGAATCTAAAATATAAAACATATTCTGGTTTATTTACCACTTTTCTGTTTACTACATAATTCCACATGTGTTCCTTCACCGTGTGGATGTATTTAGTTGTACTTCGAAATTAAGAAAAATTTAAAAAAAAATTATATATATATATATATATGTATGTATATAAAAACCACTAAGTGAGCAGGTGTGTCCAAACTTTTGACTGGTACTGTATATATAACACCAAGATTGGCAAATTCCCCACTGGCGCCCTGTGAGGTCTTTGATATATAGTGGTGTCTGGTTGTGGAGGGCTTTATATGTAAGGAGAAGGATTTTAAATTCTATTCTAGATTCAATAGGCAGCCAATGAAGAGAGGCTAAAACTGGAGAAATATGATCTCTCATGCTGGTTCTGGTCAGGACTCTGGCTGCAGAATTCTGGATCAGCTGAGGGGTTTTCAGGGCATATTTAGGACAGCCCAGTAATAGAGAGTTACAGTAATCTAGTCTCGAAGTAACAAAAGCGTGAACCAATAATATAGCTAAAGGCGGGAGAGGTACGGTGGCCCGGAAGTGTCACAGCAAAACAAAACCACAACACAATAAGCCAAAAAAACAACACAATTAGCCCCAAAACAACACATTACACCACAACAGATGTGATATTGCTTTTTATCTTATTTCTCTGGACTACCTCAGTGGAATTTCCATCACCTAAAGTGAGCAGCGATGTACATAACATCACGAGAAGTGAGCTGTTTTCAGTTCTTACAGATAAAAAATGGGAGGTCTTTGAAAAAGTCTGAGAAGTTAATACAACGCAGATGGTAAAAAATAAAAATGAATAAGATAATTTTAGTATGTGCTATAATTATTGTGTCAACTGTGGTATGTAAATAAAGAGTTATTGTATGTTTATGGTATGTGGCCATTTACATAGACCAATCGACTGTCTCAGCCCATTGTTGTTGTGAAAAAGTACCCGGAAATGGAAAACTTTGGTTGTGGAAAAACGGGGATAAGAAGTGAGCTTGTGACTTTACTTTTCCTTTTTCAGTTGTTTATTTAAAATTGTAAGTATCTTATACAAGTCAACACATTTAAAGCTAAGAATATTTTGGCCCTAAAAACGGAATAAAAAATAAAGTCTCAAAGGAAAAAATTTTGGTACTTCAGATGGATCCACCCCCTCCCGCTTGTTGTTTGCTAATTACTGTTTTCCTTTTGTCATTCAAATGGAGAATGGAGAATTGCATGACAGACTTTGCCTTAGTCATGCATCAATAATGTCTCTGCCTCTATTCTTCCGAAGAAGAAAAGCAGAAGAGCATGCTTATTGATCAAGAAGGCAGATTATGAGCTGTCAGATGCTTTTACTTTATCATATCCTTTGCTTCAAAGCTGATCTCACAGTTTATCTCTGTGCTGATCCCTTGTGGAGAAAAGAAAGTACTCCCACTGACAGTGCACAAGTCAGTTACAGAAAAAATTGTTGGTACTCTTCAGTTATTGAAAGAAAAACTCAAAATAGTCACATAAATTAATTGAATCTGCCGGAGTACCCGGAGAGAACTCCATGGATAAAGGGGAACTGTACCCTGCCCAGTAATGTTTGCTAGATACTCTTTCTTCCATCTACTCCAGACTTGCTTTCAGATACTCTATCCTGCATCACTGTTTCCTGGCATAATTAATATAATCATCATTTCTATTATTGTTGTTATTAATTAATTAAGTGTTTGGGTGTCCATGGATAAGGAGGTTCTGAACTCTGTGCCACCATTTCGCGGCATACAGATCTTCTGCCAGAAAATTTCCCGGTGGGACAGAAGATTTCATTGTAAGTAAATGGTTTGGTGTGAGTGGCTCGAGGCCTTTCGGTTCATTGGTGCAGTCAGTTGTAAGCAGTCGATTGTTTTTTATTACTATGGCTTTATAGATAAACATTTAATTTAGCCCCATTATGTCTTTTGTTCTACAGGATCCATTTTTTATCTAATCTCAGAAGGTGGTGCAGACTGACTTCTTTTACTTTCATACATGTTTTTCACTTGTTTTTCTTTTAGCTTTGTGCAAGTAACTCTATCATGTTCATTCCAGCTCTCATTGAGCCTAAACTTACTTTTCATTTGAGCAGTCTCTTTTTGCTTAACTTTTTGCTCTTTTTGCTTTTGTTTGACTTGATTTAACATCAGTATTGTTGCAGCTATCATCCCTACTACCATATCTGGTGGCATTATAACAGGCACAATAACATCCATAACATCATCTAATGGTTTTGTTATTGGAGGAAAAGTCTGGATACATAAATAAATAAACAAACCAACATAAAACCAACAGAGTGTAAAAGAAAAATAAGGAAAAAAATAGTCATGTATCTATGTATGTCTGTGAAGGAAGACAATTTTCATCACATTTGGGTAAATCTCAAGAATTTATAAATGCAATTCTTTTCAAAGTTCTTAAATTCACAAGTTTATTAAGCAGTTTTTTAAAACTTTGAGCAAATTATGTTTTCCATTCTCTCAGGAAACATTTTTTTTTTTTTTTGTTTTTTTTTTGTTTTGTCAGTCAAATGACAGAAACATGCACTACAGGTTGAACATCTCGGAGAATGACATGACAGACTATGCCTTAGTCATGTGTCAATAATGTCTCTGCGTCTTTATGTGAGACACTCTTCCAAAGAAGAAAAGCAGAAGAGTGTGTTTTTTGTTTAATGAGGCAGATTATGAGCTATATCCTTTGCTGTGATCGCGTCAAAGCTGATGTCACAGTTAAATCTGCGCTGACCCCTAGTGGAGAAAATACCCCACTGACAGTGCACAATTCAGTGAAGTTTTTAAGTTTTCGTTCTCTTTTTTGTCAGTCAAATGAGATCTAAAGGATGAAAACATGCACTGCAGGCTGAACATCTTGGTCAGTTTCTTCTATCATGATAGGCCCTGTGGTGGTTTATTATATATTATGGATCAGCCACTTTATGTGACTACGCAGAAGCTGATCAAGACCTCAATGTCTTCAGAGATTCATACTGACTACACGGTGAAATTTTGTTGTCTGTTCATGCTGTATATATGTGTACAGCCAGAGATGGAGAAGGATTTCCCTCTTTCTCCATCTCTGGCAAGTCTTGGACAAGTGATACTGATTAGCTCTTACCTCTCATCATGCTGAAGTTGCTGATGTAAACAAATTGATTTAATTATAACACCTGTTTTATCTCTTCTGTGGTAGCAAGATTTTGCTATCATGCATTTTAATCCAAATAAAACAAACCCCTTTATGAGCACATAAGGATGAATCTACCCCAACATGAAACATTCTGCTGTGCAGGTTTTTTTCTTTATGTAGGGACAGATGGAATTACTACAGTAGTTCAGATCTGATCCAATTAATGACATGTGGGCTTTCCTTTTTTGTTTTGTGAAACTGAAATATTTCAACTAAATTGCATTAACTTTCATTAGTTCATGTTTCTCAGGTTGTGTATTTTCTTTGAAGAATTATTTTATATGATTTTTTTTTTTTCTTGTGCCAAAATATTTCATAGCTTTAATCTTGTCCTATTGTATGCACCTTGGCTATACCAGTTAAATTTGTATAAAATTAAAACTTACAAACTTGTTTCTTTGGAATTGTATTGCACAAAGACAAAGGTTTAAGAAATGGTGGCACTTGTTTATTAAAATATATTTTTCCGGGACACAGCACACATAAATTGTTACAAGAATAAATGAGCATATATTCATAAATGAGCATATATTCATAGACAAAACCCCAAAGTCAAACATTTCCCTTTAGAATAAGTTTTGGGCCACAGACATGCAAGCTCCAAAACATGTTCATTCTGAGGATTAACCTTTATTGTCCAAAGACAAAGGTCTATAAAATAAAGGCAAGTGTTTAATAAAAGGCATATTTCTGGGACACAGCACACATAGATTGTGACAAGAATCAATGAGTACATATTTATGGACAATCTCAAAACTCAACCATTACCCTTTAGAATAACTTTTGCGTGAGAGACAAATTTTACGCAAAAGTGACCCTACTTTAGGAAACATGCTTTCACACAAATTAATAAATTGGTAATCAAATTACGGTTAAATGTCTGGTGGTGCTGCTCAATGCGGTCGGATGCCAGTAGAAAAAATAAATATGTCCATCCTGCCAGATGCCCATAAGCGGAACCAAAAGGAAAACAGCCGATTACGTAGTCGATATGGGTAAAGTTGTTTAAACATTTCAACGATTTCTCATAATATTTGAGCGTTTATAACTAACCAAAAACTTGGTTAGAGATGCCACAAAGTAAGTGGCAATGCCTTAACCGTATATGTGTTGCAGGCCACAGGGGCCAATTCCATCCTTGTCAAGGGGAGTGCTAACCTTCTCTCCTTTCATACAACACGCCTTCCTTCAGGAAAATATCGCCATATATACCAGCCAATGCGTGAACTGGTTTATGTCACGGTGCACTTTCATCAAATGTTTATGTTCATAAACTGACTTCAACTGTTTATGGTTCATTTATCTCTAAACACCGTTTTCAAATTAAATGTTTAATTTCTCTAACATTCATTTCCGAGCATTTATGTATCTTGCTCAATTGTTATTGCACCCACAATGCACCGCTCTCATAGAAGGGATATCATTGGGAGGTGCTGTCACGTGATGGCCGACAAACGCTTTTAATACGTTTTGTTTAACACCCGATGCTCTTTCTGAATATTCTTATACATGTTTCTCTTCCTTTTTCACTGTCCAAACAGGAACGAAATGGACAGATTTCTTGTTTCTTCATAAGCTAACACATCTTGGACGATGTAGCACCGTTTTTGACCACAAGATGGCAACGGTTCTTGTCTAGTACTGTCTGTAGTGGCACGCCAATTCAGCCAAATGACTTAAATTAATGCAAATAAAACATGGAGATTTGTTTAGAAAAAAAAAAAAAAAACCACACATACAAACAAAGACTGATTCTAGTTCAATTTAACATGATCCATTAAACAGCAGACTGCATCATGCTCTTGAAACAGTTTTTGGTCTTAAGTGTATTAATCCCTTTAAACCATTTAACAAAACATTAAGGAAAGAAAGAAAGTGCCAAATCTGTCCTATTCATCTATTTTCAGACCAGAAGCAACATAATTCTTTGTATAATATACAATGTACAAAATTAGTATTGAACACTTGTGATTTTTTTTATAGTATGCTTTGGTAGAATCAGTAATACCGAAACATCAGATGTGATGGGGTCACCCACTACTTCATGAGACTGTCTTCAGTGTACCATATAAGAACCTCCTGTGCTTTCCTTTTCAGACCAAGAGCTGCCATCCCAAGGGCCCGGCTTCCTCCCGACACTTTAGCTTCTATAAAAATAAAAGGCAGTTTCTTAGAATAAAAGATTACAATCTGAAAATGAGTTATGTTTCAATTGTACACATGATGCATGATGTGTACATACTAGCCATATAAAATCAATGCAAACTTTCAGGAAAATTGGTGAACAATTTACCGCTGTAGTAATAGAGTAAAGACATTCCAACAGCTAAGCTGAAACAGCCCAGGAAGAAGAGGGGACCTGGAAACAAGTATACAAGAATTTAGAAATCTACTTTATCTATGCCCTTCTGAGTTTAACTGAATACTTTTGCCTTGTACATTTCTGTGTTGCTGACAAATGTTTCTGAAAGTACACATAAAGCCATCTACTCGATCTAATCTTGAAAGCAGTATTGAAATTAAATGTTTAAAATATTAAAGCATGATGTAAAATGAGTATTGAAAATAAAAGCTGCATTTAAAAACAAACATCCCCCTAAAGCCTGAGTTTTCTAATAACTAGACAGAATTGTTAGTACCCACTAATAGTTCTCTGACCTTGTATTTTAAATCAGTAAGTATCTTAAAAACAATGACAGCTTGGTAAATTTAGTCATGCTGCATTAGACATGAAGGCTAGAAGCACACAACTGTATCACCTGATGTGAAAGAGATATAATGCATCCTATCATAATAGAGCCAAAATATAAATTCAAGACACTGTTTTCCATTAGAGAACATTTTAATGATTTACTTAACCAAATTGTTTCTGCAAACAATACATATACCAACAAACCACACACAATGGCATACAAAGTGAAACCTTCACATTACCTCTATCGTTCAGAACATGTTTCTGTTGATGGATGCTTGGAAATGTGAGTGGATCTAAGGAATCTGGGATCAGGGTGAAATAAAATGTCAAAACTGACTGGTATAAATGGATAAATCCAACGAATTCTGAAATGTTCAAATGAATATTAGATATGTAAATGAGTTGACACAAGAAAGCAGGTTTTGGGGACGAACCTCTGAGTCGGATTCGTGTGGGTAAGCTGTAGTATACCTCTTCCACATGGAGGTGAAGAGCTCTGTAAAACTCCCTACATGCTTCCTCACCTTTCCCCTGCAGGTGGGTTAGAAGCTCACCCAAACGAACATTTGTAGGTACGTCCAAGTTTCTGAACTGGAGAAGATTGAACAACTGTTAGGGCAAATACACTCACATTGTTGATTTAATAAAACACCTGTTAGGGTTCAGTTTGGGAAGAACTGTAATACATAAAGAAAACTAGCTGTACTGATTTTCCAGTGATTATTGTGATCCTGTGTTATCCTGTGTCTCAGAACACAGTGAGGACATTACTGGGGGCAACTTGAACAGGCTCATGACATTACAATCCTGGAAGTATTGCAGGCCATTGGAAAAGCTATCAAAGCAGTAAATGGCCATCACTCCACAACAGTGTGTTTGCGCCACTGCCATGGCCTCTTCAAACATGTGTATTAGCCGAATTTAATAATATACATATCCACCTTGAAAAAAAGGGTTGAAACATCCACTGTTATTGCAGAGGCGGCTGTAGCTTTAGCTCAGGAGGAAGAGCAGTCGTTTGCCAACCTGAAAGTCAGTGGTTTGATTCCAGGCTTCCCTTGACTACATGCAGAAAACAATGAACCCCATGTTGCCTATATAGAAAACGAAGAAGTGCTGTGTGTGTGTGTGTGAATGTGGTTTTTTTTTTTCAAAAATGTATAGCGCCTCCATTTCTTGGCATTTTTTTGTATTTCTTTTTTTTTTTTGTTACTGATAAAGTTAGAATATTCATGAACAAGTAATGAGAACCAGTGTATGAGTGATCATATGCATCAAGCACTAACTACAGGGAATTTGCCAGTAAATGTAGCGTTGACTTATTAAATCCGTTGACCATATTTTTTTAAGCCAATTGAACTATTACATTTACTTTTGACAGTTCTCTGGTCCCCTGAAGACATCTCTATCTACACTTTTAAAACATGTTTTAAATGGTATTGTTAAAATGTATTTTAGTCTTGCATTTAACTATATCTCATCATTAGTGCTTGATACACAGGATGTCCTTGATATAAGGCTTGAAGCTTTTATTTGTTTCAGGACCATCTTGAAGCTGAACTAGGAAATGATTTTAGATGAAGCAGTGGAACAAATAAATACACAACGTCCTGGATATAAGAAGTGAGCTTGCCTAAATCAAATGTAACTACTTGTTCCTATGATTCTTCATTTTTCTGATGCATAGAAATTAATTAACTTTGGTATTTAGATATTTTCATTATTTTTAAATGTATATCATTTCAGTCTTGCATAGGCCCTACAATTATTGTATAAAATGTAATGTCTTGTATTTCAATAAATTTGCAGCTACGGCATCATCTATTACTTTCAAGTTAATATGCCAGTAATAATATAATACTGCACAAGATATAGTATTAATGATTGTATTAGATTAATTGTTTGGAAGCTGTTATAGGTTGCCAAGAGTAAATTACTAAGAAAAATTACAGATGCAAACTTGAGATCGGAATGAAGGATCTTCATTCAGTTTGTCTTTTTTCTCCCTTGTAAAATATACTTGCAGGCAATAAAAGTATTGAATGTATTAGTAACGAGACTTACTTTGGTGGCCTCCTTGTCTGTAAGAATCTGTGGGTAGATTCTGTTGAGCTGGAGGATGAGTTTGTCCACCAGCTCTGTGTCCAGTCTCCTTTCAGCTTTGAGGAAGACACTGTCCTCCATCAGCTGCTCAAGAAAACTGTCTGTTCATGTTGGGAAGGGAAAATCAAAAACAACTGGTATAAGGTTCACACTGTAAGCAGCTGCCTGACAATGAGCTAGGTATCACTACAAATTTGAAGTAGTCTGTCCATTTTAGGGCATAAAAGATCAGGCATGATCATAAATAACTTTTTTTTCTTGCAATTGTATGAGGATGGAATATGGGCATAGCTGATCGGGAAGACTGCAAAAACACTTTGACTGAAAACTAGTTTAGCACAAGGCTCATTCTCCTGTCAAAATGATTGTCGGAGAACTTTTCAGAAACCTTGAAGACTTGAAATGTGACGTCCTACGTCCCACTGCCATTAACAAAGCGAAGAAAACTTTCCGGTTGTTTATGCTTGGGTTGTTTGAGACCAGCACGCCCCAGGAGGACATACAACCGAAACACGACGCTATATTTTGTGATTAAATATGCGATACTTTTTAATTCAACTATAGAAAGACACAAACCTCCCATTGTGGAGTCCCCTCTGTCCTCTGTTTGGACACGCCCACTGACGTCACCACGCTGACAGGGATGGGCATACGTCAACGTCTTCCAAAATGACAAAAGCGTTTCCCTTTCTGCCGAACAGGATGGCAACTGAAGGTTTACGATAGGGAATTTTTTTTCAAACAAAGTCTAGCAGTAACCAAAGGGCTAGACAATTAACTACATTTATATAAATGTCAATTTAATATCTTCGAATTTAAAAAGCTACTTTGAAAACTGGACCCTATCGAATACATTGTATGTGTGAAGCATTTCACTCAAAATATAACATACTTACAATATGAATGTGAAATTTCGTTGTGTTGTGATCTTGAGTCGAAGTCAATTCAAAATTAAGTAATAGAAGATGTTAGTTTATACCAAAAAAAAAAAAAAAAAAATCACATCTAATGTATTTATAAAAATTAGAAAATTAAACTGTACAGTTAATACATTGGAAAAATGTGGAACTCGTACACACAACAGAATTGTGAAAGTTAGATTTAATTCTTCACCAGCCATCACTGGTGGCAGTAACATGAGCAAACAGACACAAACTTTGCTAGTATTTTTTTATTTAGTTTTTAAACCAGTCTTTAGATATTGGCCAGACAGCTAAATTCAAACTCCCATATGAAGCAGAAAGGCAGCTGAATCCTATAGTCTGAACAAAAACAAATAAATACAATAGCAGTCATAGTAAAAACATGTCAGATCAATTAGGAACATGAATCCAAAAAATGATCAATAAAATGTTCTCATGTAGCACAAACATTTACTTTCTTTAAAGTCATGTTTGCAAATTGCACTTATATAAAAAAAAAACAAAAAAAAAAACACAATGGCACTGCAGACTTATTTCAGGACTGTTTACAAAATTGTATTAAAATTATTTTAAAATGTCATAGATAAAGTTTGTGAATAGTTTTAACATCTGACTTAACTTACAAATCTTTTAAAAAGTTTGCTTCATAATACTGTTTTTCAGTCAAAACAAGTTAAATTTTTTGTAACAGCTTTGCCAACTCTACAGACACCAATCCACAGTCTAGTCAACACCCTAAACTTGCAGCGCTATCTGTAGCAACATAGAGTGGTGATGATAGATGCCTTGCTGTTAGCTTAAAAGGAGACAAAAACATTCATTGGACAGCTCAAATCTAAGACCAAAGAACATGCGGAGAAGCTTTTTTTGTCTCCCGTTTGATTTAAAAGTTAAATCTTCTGGTATTTAAAAGCTAATGCAAGATACCCAACTTTGTTGATATGAAATAAATTAGATTAACTTGAAAATGTGATGTTAAAAAGAGCATTTAAGTACATCATTCTTGTCAAAAAATACATGGAAAAATAGCACAATTTTAGTGTAAAAGTAAAATCAGCTGAGACTAAATAAGAACAAAAAGTGCTCAATCAGGGTGACAGGTAATGAGTAATCAGCACACCATACGTCCTGATTCTTCTGGTTCAGTTATCGTAGTGGGCAGCTGAAGCATCGGCTCATTTTCAACAGTCACACTACTTGATGAAACTTGAGGGAACGTGACGTCCATGTTTTGGCACTTAAACACAAAGCTCTTGGCAAATATTTGTGGCTATGTTTTTGTCTTTATACTGATGTGATTTGGATCATAATCAAAGTGGTGAAGCCAGGAGTCCAGCAACTGTCCACTGTCTGACGGTCTTCCTTAAGGACACTTGGCTTGATTGGTTTACTGGAAGTGGAAAGACAGGAGAAAAGAAAATACCAGTGAGAATACAGCAAGCTCCACTTCTACTGCATCAGTGAGACAATGTTTGGTAAATGTAAGCTCTTCTTGAGACAAATGAAAAGACGATCAAGACTAATTTAATCATTATAGAAAGGATCAGATCACCTCAAATATCCTAGTATTGTGATCTCAATAACATATGGTGAAATGACCAGTGTATTATATACAATTATCAGTACAATGTGATAGTCTGAATGGCTACAAAACAGGGACCCCTCAATACAAATGACATTACTTCAAAGCCAAAAGCAAAGGTAAAAGCATCTCCTTTGCTTTGTGACACAGTGCTGCCTCTGCAGTGCAATCCCTGACTTACATGGTGGTTGGAGGAAGCTCCCTTGCCCTTTGATTTTGCTTTGCCTCCTACTGCTGTGGCACTGTTGCGGCGCGCCTGCTCATGGTCAAACTCTAAATCCTCTAAACGCTGAGTTAAAGCCAGTTTCTGCTGAATGGCCATGCGCAGCAGAGAATTCAGCGTCTTCTTCTCATCTTCAGCAGCAGCCAATTGCCTCTGCATGTCGTCCAGCTGGGTCACATACTCATCACATCTGAGCGGAAGAGAGAGGAGGGTTAAGAAAACAGTTGAAGAGGATATGGGATAAACATTACTGCCAGCAGGTGGAGCAGTTTGCCATTAACTACATATATTTCCTCCATTTTCCCACACAGCACTTTCCAGATGGGAGGATGAGGCTCCTGCTAACTAAGTGTTACATCAGACTGTTCCCACAATGCTCTGTCTTTCTCATTAACACACAAAGCACAAATGACACTAGAATTTAGTTATTCTATTCTAAGATAATGGGGGGGGGAAGCTCAATTATAAGATTGTAACTGAAAATGTGTAAACGTTTTGGTATTTCAAGGTTTTCTGCAAAAAAATGTGACCTTTTTAAAAACTATGTCATGGTGCAGGATGCATTTCATCAGTGTTGACCACTTTACCACAAAGATGCCACATGATGGTTATTCTCCTGTTTTTTTCTTACCTTGTAGCAAACATGGCTCGCAGAGAGGAGAAAGTGGCCGCGTCCTCTTTCAGAGCCTTGAGTTCATTACGGAGCTTCATCATCGTCTCAGTCACCATGGCTTTCTCAGTGTCATACTTACTCTTGAGGTTGGCAAGGGCGACCTCAGCTGTCTAATGAAATGAAGTTTCATCGTTAATGTCTTGCACTCAAGCCAGTTCTAAACGCTGGAATTATCTCAAAGGAATGCAGATTATCCCAGCTGTTATCAGTCTGAGAAACAATTAACTTCCTTCCTCTCACGCAGCAGGTATGCATGCACATAAACACATTTGGAAAACACAAAGCTGACCTGTTTGTTGGCCTTGAGCACAGCTCTGAGAGTGGCAATTTGTTCCCTTTTGGTGCTAAGCAGCGACTTCAGTTTGAGAATCTCTTCCATGCAAGCTTCTTTGTCTTTATCTGCTACCGTGCTCAGCTCCAGATTGGCAAGTCTCTGACGTGACAGTTCTGTTGTGCGGTCCACTGCCTGCTGCAGGTGACGAATCTGGTCCCTGATGATAGCTACAAGGTTATAGATGTTCATGGGTTCTGGGCGGTGCTCTGGGGCTTGAACAGTGGTGTCTGACCTTCCAGTGTCCGAGTCGGTGATCAACCCGCTAGTGAGAAGTACAGACTGGTTCTCTTTCCCTTCTTGCCCCCTTCTTACCAAAGCTTTGCCTTCCTTGTAGTAGTCCAGCATGACACGGTTTGGAGTCTCATTGTTGCACATGCACACATGGTTGTAGAGATTGGCCAGCTCCTCGCTGAAAGCTACAAGTTCATCCTGGGCCACGTTGAGGCTGCCAAGAGATTCTCCCGCTGCCTCACTGACCAGACGGAGTTCCTTCTCCAGGCGACACACCTCTGCTTTATCTGCTTGGCTAATCTTCTCCAAAGACATCAACTTAGACCTCAAGTCTAGGACATCGCTCTCCAACCGCGCTCGCTCGTCTTCATATTGCGTTCGACACTCCTCGTACTGTGCCCTCAGTGTTTTCAGCTCTTGCCTCAGCTCCCCAGCTTCAGACATGGCCACAGTGTATTTACACTGCAGAATCTCAGGCCCGTTGATGTCCAGCTCGTAATAATCCCCGTCGTCATGGCTGTCCCTGTCTTTCTCACTGTCTAAGGCAGACTGGCGCTCCTTACTCGCCTGAAGTTTCCTCATTGCGCTGAGATTTTCAGAGAGTTTGTTGATATTTTCCTTTTGCTCAGACATAGTGCTACGAGCCTGCTCCAGCTGCTTTTCAGTCTCTTGCAATGAGTTTTTGAGGGCCAGTTTTTCCCGCTCAACCTAGAACAAAAATAAAAATAAATGTAGTCAGCGGGATGTATTTTAATGAAAGAAAAATTAAAAATAAAAATACTAATAATACCAACAATAGCAGTCCTTTGGTCAGATGGAAAACATGCATATAATATATCTTAATGTGCTCTAAAAAGCAAATGAATGAGTATATGACCAGAATCCACTCAAATATATGTCCAGTAATAAATAATCAGCACAATCAACTCTCCTCTTTGCTCCCTTGTGTTGTAAGTAACACCTGAAAAGGCATTTGTTATAAGTAATTAATGGTAAACTCCTAAACCATTATCAATGGACCACTTTAAGGGCGATATCATGCTTATACAATGTGCACTTTGCAATAAACAAAGACCATTGTTGGATAAAATAACACTGTAAAAGCCAGCAATGGCATAAAAAAAACCTTCACATATTCACTAAATGCACAATACTGTTTTCAGATAGCTGCTGATTTCCATTAATTTGACAATCTGAATACTGATGTGTCCCTTACAGGGAAGCAGAAACGTTCCTCCTGCTGCGGCGACACTGATGGACAGACACACAGCAGCAGTTTAATCTGACATGACTGGCTTTCATGTGGAATCTAACAGCTGATGTTACAGATAAACAACTGTCCAAACTTTCCATCTTTCCCCTGAAGCTTTAAAAATAAGCAGCTGTAGTCCTGACATTATCTAAGCCTGATGAATGATACGAACACTGTCTGAAAGACTTTGAGAGCTCATGAACAAAATTTCACAAAGTCAACAGTTTCAACTGCTTCTCTTTACTGCTGTTTTTATCATTATGTCTCATGTGTGTTAGCTTGTTAGCTTGACATGAACTTTTATGGAAAAGGCTATTTGTTATGAGAAAATTACAATTCTACAAGGACATACAGTGTTTTGTGCTATGGTGTGGTTTGTTTTTTTTTTTTTTTAAAGCCTGGAAAAACAGCAGTGGCCGTTGAGAGTTTAGTTCACGCCTTTGCTGAGCTGATAACTCAACAAAAACAATGCTGCTGGAGCTGTGAAACACAACAGTTGACGATGGCTGCTATCACTTTTCAGCATGGTGCCGTATTTTCAGCTGCTTCTGTCCATCGTTTCTATGCTTCTACACAACTACTGCACGTGTGAAACAACTCTATAAACTGTCATATAAACTGTCATGGGACTTCAGAAATATACCTTGTCCAATTGTGTGCAAATGCAACTATTGCATTCACACTGTGGTATGCTAACAGTATGCTATGAGAAAAATTAACAGTAAAAGTAAACTAGAAAAGCACTCGGAGAGCGCAAATAGGGATCTGGATCACCACCAAAATTGAATCATTTCTTCATTTTCACATTTCCAACTACTCCTGAAAATTTCCTGAAAATCCATCCATACCTTTTTGAGATATCTTGAACACAAACAGATAAATGCCGGGTAAAACAGTAACCTCCTTGGCGGAAGTAATAATGACTGACTAACTGAAAGTCACTCACAATCAATGAATCAGGATTTTTTTAATAGGACTTTAGATGTTGGATTGATGAAGTGATCAAATAAATTGCAAGCTGAACCTATAATTGCAATCCTATTGGTGTAACTGCGCAGCCTAAATAGGTATTTAGTCAAAACATTCATTTGTGGAAATACTTCATAAGTGTCTTTTATCAAATAATGAAGAAATAAATCAGATTTACACCAAACAATTGATTCAGACAGTAAATGTCTGCAATCCAGGAGCCTCCCATATAGTTCATACCTGTGCAAGCTGTTGTTTGAGTTTCTGTATCTCTGAGATGTTTAGCTCACTGAGCAGGTCGTCCACCAGGCTTGGAGCTGGCTTGAAGGCCCCTCCCTTCCTGTTCACTGCTGTTCTGTTGTCTTCATCACTGTCACTTGTCTTGACCAAGCCATTCTCAAAGCCTCTTATGAGATCGTCATTGTCAGGTTCAGTGATGGCCGAGGGATCCTCGTGCAGTTTGGGGTTATCAGTGGAGGTATTAAACGAGCTGCTGTACACAGAGCCACCGATGGTCATGTAGTGGGAGAGCTCTTTGCGCAGCGATGCCTTCTGCTCACGTTCTGTCTTAATGGTCTCTAAAGCTTCTGCGAGCTGTCGCTCAGCGATTTCTCTCAGACGCATTGCTTCCTCCAGCTGGCTGTGGAGACACTGGGAGTCCTCCTCCAGACGGCGGATTTCATGCTTGAGACCTTCAAATTCAACCTGTGAAGACAGTTAAACATTTAATGAAGGAACAATTCATTTAACTCAAATGAATGATGCACGCCGTGATAGTAGTCATGCACAAAATTGGACAATTTTTTCTTCGGACATGCAATAAATATAACTGTTTTTTTTTTTTTAAAGCAAATCCATTGTAAGTAATATAGAAAAGAGATAAAATTAGTTGGCTGTCATTCATATTATGACAAAATTCAAACACTGTTGCTAAAGCAAAATGTTTTCAGTTTAGGCTTTCGATGTTTTTACAGTAGAGGCACATGACACAAAGACTGTGGCTGTATTACAACCAGAAGTCATAACCTGGTCAGATTTTTTCAGAAAAGAAGTATAACGTTACAATTTTTTTAAAAAAATTTGAACAATTTAAAGAGGTGCAGGACATTATTATGTTTGGCACCGTTTGTCTCACCTGACTCTGTCTCAGCACAGACACTTGTTTCTGGAGCGAGATGTTCTCTTCCTCCAGCTCACTGTAGTCCTGCAAAAGTCGAGCCTCCCGAATTTTATACTCTCTGATGTCATCTCGCAGCTGACTGCGCTGCAGCTCTGCCAACTCTGAATTCTGCATGCAAGGACAACAGAAGAATGGTTCGTTAGGGCAGGTGGCACAAGCATAAGCTCTGGTTTAAATCTATGCACACCGTTACCTAATGAAATGTAGTGTCATTTGCATCCATACAGTGTGAACTACATCCTTGCAACGGTCCAGTCTTTCTTGGAGAAATGATGATCACCCTGCCAGTCTGTTTCACATGCCACAGGGTAAGACCTTGGCAGGAAATAGCAGGAGAAGGACATGGTCCACTTACCAATATGCCACAGAGAGCCTGGGTAGAGGGCATCCTTTGTGTCGGGCTCTGTGTACCGCTGCATCATAATTCCTGCTGACCATCCCCCACAACAAGTACAAGATCTTTCACATACCACACCGACAACTTTGAGTAAAAATCATTGGTCTATATTATTAAAATCTTAAATCTTATTCTGATATCCAGAATATAGTAAGTATGTTGAAAGCAACAATAAAAATTCTCATAATTTTGCCTCAGATAATACAGAATGCGCACCAGCATCAACGCACAAAAGTGTGGGAGTAATTAGCAACTTCGGGAATACCGGTGAGTTGTTTACATTTGTTCAGCAGTGGCTCTTCTTCTTTCAATCTTTGAGTTTTTTTTTTTTTAGTTGTCTACTCTGCAGCAGCAGCTTTGTGATTAGCATACAAAAAGACATTTAACCAGCATCACCCTCTGTTTTCATCTTGGTGCAGGGCAGTGTTTATCTTGCATAAACACATCCCAGAAAACAGTGGACTTCTGCTGAAACCTTTCCAGGTGATGTTCTGGCTGATTGTGGTTTGGACATAAAACGACAGTTTTGGCTTCATGTGTGCAGAAATATAGATGGATGCATTTACAACACGTCAGCTCAATGAACTGGATGGTCAGAATAATAGTGAAATGGTACACCTGAGAAATCATGTAGAAAGAGATACTGTCTACAGATGCAATAAAGACCATACATGGTTTTAAATTCAGTGGTTCCGATCTGGATGGCGCTGCCATGTGCAGATGGGAACATCATTTTTATCAGATTGTGGTAATTTCTTGTTCTCTGATCATCTTGAGTCCCAGTGTTGTTCTGTCAGACATCCCGTCACAACGTTCAGAACTGCTCATTCTTTACAGACGTTTCAGTGCAAATCTGCCATCAGATCCCAAAAAGGTTTTCGTATATTTTATTGTTCTTGTAATAAATAAATAAATATAGTTCCAAGTAATTTTTACTGCTTTCAGAATTTTGCTGCTCCTTTTGCCTAAGCAAGATGCACTGAATAAATTAAACCTGTGACATCTATCTTTTACGTTTATAATGCCCAGGAAATATTATTTTATAAGAAAATAATCCACACAGATTAACAGATTATTTGATTTTGCAATCCAACTATCTAAAAAATAAATGTTTATGACAAATACATTTTCAGCATCATGGTGTAGTTGCAGCAAACAGTTTGCAGATTCGTAGGTTTTAATCCATCTGTTTGTAAAATGGCTGCATCAACATTTAAGCAACAATGGCTTTTAGATGTATGACAAGTGTAATTAGGGATGCACCCATACCGATATTAGTATCGGTATTGGTATCGGCTCAATACCATGTTTTCATTATTCTTGTGTAATGTATCGCATTATACACTTATGGTCAAATTTGAAATGAATTTATTTACAATATAAAGATATAAAGATAACAATCCTGTCCTCAGTCAAGTTAAAAAAAAAAAAAAACAACAACAAAAAAACAAAAATAACAAAAAATGAGAAGTCACAGAGGGTGCCTGCCATCTAGTGAATCTTTTTGGTTTCAGCAGTGTGCACTACTCAAAATAGCAACGTGCAACAAAAATAAATAAATAAAGAGAATTATAATAGTCATGTTCAACGCCATGGAACGATTCGAATAAGGCTGCAGGTATGCTGCTAGTAGTAAACATGTTTACTTCGGACATGTTTTGAAAGAAATAAATACCTTGAATGTGACATTTTTTGTTACACTAAAAGCGAGATCGTTGTTTCAAAATCACACATGTATAGCTGTATTTGGGTAAAATGTGCTAAATCAAAATAAAACTTGTTGAAATTGTAGATCTGTAATGGTATTATATTTGTATTGGTGAGGTAATTTCAGAAAGGATGGGTCATTTATTACAACCTTATGAAATCTTAACAGTTATAACAGCAATAATAATCATAGTCACAATAATGTTCACATAAACAGATTTGGTATCGGGAAATATCAGTATCTGCAGATATTCAAATTTCAGAACTCTGTATTGGATCCAATTTCCCAAAAAGTGGATCGGTGCATCCCAAGTGGCAATGAATCTAAACCCAACTTCACTCGGTGCTCATCAGATTGTAAAAATCTGTTATTAATAATCAGTGTTTCTGCATAGTAATGACTTCCTACCTCTCTTGTAACTTATTGTGGTAAGGATGTTTCTTTTCAGCATGTCTTAGACATGTTTTTAACACAGTTTACTAATGGGAAACCTGAAAGGGTCCCTGTAGTCAGGTACCCCCAACATGGCAGAGAAAGTCTCGGTGACGTCAGTTTCGACAGACTAAATCTTTGCAAATGAATCGGCATGAATAACAAGAGGTATTTGATTGTAATGCCAGTCTGTGATATTATATTTTAAACATTAGGAAATTCATACAGCATTAAGCATTACCTCTCTCATTTCAAGAGCAATTGTTGACAGGCGATCATTTTCTGCTTGGGCACTGGACAGGGACGCTTTAGCCTGTCGGAGCTCATTCTGCAACTCGAGAATCTTCTGCTGGTATAAAGCCTCCTTACTGGCTGATTCCAGTATCAGTGACTCTTCTCGGCTTTCCCCGTCAGCTGCCACCTTCCTGTGGGTAGAGTAAGCTTGTCCAAATGCCTAAGGTCAGAAATAGAGCAAAAGAAAATCATTTAAATCAACTGGCACTGGCAATGGAGTGGCAAGTTGTCCAGGGTGTACCCTGCCTCTCGCCCAAAGACTGCTGGGATAGGCTCCAGTTTCCCACGACCTCGAACTGGGCTAAGCAGTTATGAAAATGGATGGGTGGATGGATGGTGTATGTATTATACTGTATGTTACTTTCTATGTTTGTTTTAATGATCAGTGCTTGAAATGGAATTTGGACAGCTACTGTCTTAGCCAAGGTTTCCTTGATAGAGATTTTTTAATCCCAATGGGACCGAGTTTACAAAAAAATAAAGGTTAAATTTAAAAAAAAAAAAAAAAAAACAACGATACAAAAATACAAGAAAAGGATGAATCGCAGTTATATTGCTGTAACAAAACGCCATAACAGAGCCACAACCATTAAAAAAATGTTACCTTTGATGAAATCACTTCAAATTTACAAAAGTGTAATGATAAAGTTCTATATAAGCTTACTTATGATCTTGGATTAGTTTTTAGCTAAGAACAAACCCTACGAACACTTAGAGGTAAATGGTAAAATGGTAAATGGACTTGTACTTATTTAGTGCTTTTCCAGTCATGTTGGCCACTCAAAGCGCTTTAAACCCACACATACATTACATACATAGATTCATAAATACATATGTTTTGTTTTTTTTTTAAAGCTGTAAAGTGAATTGATGAAGATTCTTGGTCATTTCAAAGGATGATTCCTTTAAAGCAGCAGCCATAGTCAAGTGATTCCATGCATATGATTTTAACAATCAATCACTTAGAAACACTGATCCACAATATAAAGTGAAATTTAGATAGAACTCAGGAGAAGACATTCACCACAGATACACTGTCCAGTGGAAAGAAACGGACTTCCTCATTTTAGCTAAACATGTGATTACATGATCTTTAAGGTCCTGGGACCTCCTCATGTATAAAGCTGTCGCACGCACAAAATCCAGCGTACGCCAATTATAGTCAACTTTTGGGACTTATAAAAACATAACTTGGCAGTAAAATATCCCTACTTCCACGCCAACTCTGACCCTGGCGTACGCACAACATCTGGAGAGACGGGAAACGGCGACACCAAAGGCAGAACAGAATACCAAAGAAATGGTGTGAAATTTGAGACATTTGTTCAAAATCAAATATAAACTTTTACACAGAATGTTGTACATTAACTGCATTTGCAAAAAATAGGAAAATGCATATTTGATATTCTTACTCCAACCATTAAAATATGTTCGGAAACGAAGCAGTTCTATGTGTCTAAAAGTCAGATCACACAAGTAATAAGTCGTACAGAAACTGCCATACTAACAAAGGTCTAAATGAATAATGACGTGGTTGCCCATCAGAGGTGTTTCTCCCACTTGCAGATACAGAATATAAAGTGATGGTTGGATATAAAATGCACATAAATGCGTAAAGGCGCACAGTGGCTTTTCTGTCCCTGCTGATGAAAATGGCGACTCTGGAGTCGAGCTCGGCACCTTCCAAAGGGAAGTGATTGACAGGTCGGGGCAGCTCACGCCTTTTCCCAAACCAGAGCGCAGAGTAACAGAACTACGTGCAAACACACCGTGGTGTAGCGGCCATCGGGCAGATGAAGTGTAGGTGGAGACGCGTCGACACACAGGAGGAAACCTGTTGTACAGCTGCAAAGGTGTACAAGAGAGTGGTGGCGCTACATAACATGGCACTAAATGGTAACGTGTCGTATTCACCTGCAACAAGCACTGTGGCAGGTGAACGTCAGCGCTTCACCTGCGTTCACCTGCACAATCATCCAATCTGAATTATTGTGTTGTCAATCATCTTCTCATGTTGAAACCAAACGCTTCTGCTTTACGCAGCGTCTAGAAGTGATGCAACTCAGAGGAAGAGAATTCTTATTTATTCACACATTTATCTTTTAGTGTCATTTCTGTCAGGGTGGTCTTTATTTCTCCCCATCTCCTGCACCTCCTCCTTGAGGGCAATTATTGTGTCCTCTGCGAGGACATGCCTGCTGGGGGGTACAAGGAGGAATCATTAGCCTCCACCTCTCCAACCACATCGGCAGCGCTGCAACCCAGCTGGGACACAGAGGAACACCAGTATTTTAACAATAAATAAGTCTCATTTATGTGCGTTTATTTTATAAAATGAAACAAAGGAGCATTTGGCCCCTTTGGTTCCAGCGTAACTCTGAACTCATTCACTTTCTCCACCAGCATCTAATCTGTAAGTTTTTGTGCCCCATTTCCTGTTTTCCATACGTACGCTGCCTGTAGGCATCGTTGCTACGAACAGTTTTATAAATGAGGCCCCTGGTCTACTATTTGGTAGAGGTAAAATTTGCAGTGACTGGTGAATTTCTTTTAAAAATTGTGGATCTGGCAGACCCATCTCTACCAATTGGTTTGGGTATGTAATACACAAAGTGTTTGTTATAACACTACTGTTACATAATTCAACCTTTTCACTGCTGTTACATTACTATGAACTGTTTCTTTTTAGCATCTCGACCATTTCATTCTGTTTATTCTTTTGCAAAACAAACAAGATAACACAGAGAACTCATTTTTTTCTGAGGGAAGGGCTAAACTTAATATACTGACAGAATCAACTGTCAACTTAATCGGGACAGAGTAATTCATGCTTGGTATTAGTAATAGTTTTATTTCTTTTTATTTATGAAACTGAGATCTAGCCAATTAAATTTTTTCACTTACAAACTAGGCAACTATTTTGTATATGTGAAGTTGTGGCTATGGTTAAAGGCCGTAAATTCCCCACAATTACACTAAATTATCAAATAAATAAGTATACTGTGTATATTTAGATAGCAAGTAGCAAGTACAACTGAAAAAGAGAACATTCTCAAAATGGAAGTGTTTGGGAAACAGTTCCTCGCATGACAAACTAGTCACAAGAAAGCTCTGGCTATACGGACAGAAGGGGAAGCCCTTTATACAGCTTTATTTTCACCACAAGTTGGGATTTCAGATGAAGCAGTTTCTTCTTAGGTCTGTTGATGAAGAAATCACTGGTTCCTTATTACTCTCTTCAGACTTGTGTCCTCTCAGCTGCGTGTGAAACAGCTATGGCCCACTCTGAAGGCAGAAAACTTCTAATTTTAAGTTTTAGACACCTCTAATTTTAAGTCAAAGACTTGTATACTATTTTTTTCATTTTTAAGCACAATCTTAGAAAAGCTTGTTTTTAACCAATTATTTAATGAAAAATATTGGGTTCAAGGCATTAGTACAGAGACAACACTGCACTGGTCAAAGAGGTCACATCAGAACCAGCCTGGACAGAAAATACTTATCAGTTCTTGTTCTGCTTGACCTCAGTGCTGACTCCGATAGTGTGGACTCCAGAGCCAGGTAGGCCTCTCCGGTACTGTTTCAAAATGCTTCACGTCTAATGTGACAGACGAAGAATTTTTTTTTTTTTAACATGTAGGACTCAATATCCAAATCTTGTACAGTGTTTCCCAAGACTTAAGTTTAGGTTCAGTTTTTCACACCCTCTACATGCTGCCGTTTGGGTAAGTCCTCAGAATACACAGCAGAAACTTTCATAGTTATGTTGATGACACACAGCTTTATATGGCCATGTCTCCTGGTGACACCCACCCTTTAGGGGATCTTTTTAAATGTATTTTAGATATTAAGACAAGAGTGACAGAAAATTTCCTTCAGTTCAACCAGGAAAAAACTGTTTTAGTCATCGGTCCTGAAGCACCCAAAACTGGTTTTCAAACTTATGCTTTCTTTTTACCCCGGCTGCAGAAGTAAAGACCCTTGGAGTTATTTTTTACTCCTCATATCTCATTTTAAAAACACAAGAAATTTTGTTTTTTTGTGGAGGGAATATTGCAACAGTTCCCTCTCTCAAGAAGCTGTAGAGGCACTGATGCATTCCTTTACCACCTGTAGGATTGATTACTGCCATGCTCATTTTCTGGTCTTCCTAAAAGACAATATAGTTTTACAGAACTCAGCTGCTTGTCTCCTGACAAAGACCAGAAAGAGAGCTCATATTACGCCAGATTTAAAATCTGGCTTTCTGTGTGCTTCCAAGTCGATTTTAAAATACTTTTATTAGCTTTTAAAGCTCTAAAGGTCTTAATCTTAAGTATTATCAGACTTGCTTTTAGCTTATGAACCTCCAAGGGCTCTTAGGTCGTCAGGGGCTGGTCTTTTATTTATACCTAGAGTGAGGACAGGAACGTACGGAAAACCATCTTTTAGCTTTTATGGTCCTCACCTGTGGGACAGCCTGCTGGATGTTGAGGGCAGCTCAGAATGTTGATCTTTTTAAGAGAAAGACTTTGTTAGGAAAGCTTTTAATTGATTATTACTATCAAGCTAAAATTTGTATTTTATATTCGTATTCTATTTTACCTATTATATATTTTGGGGTATTTTATTTTATTTTTATATTTTTTCATTTTTTTATATCAATTCTCCAGGGTATTAGTTTCCTCATATGAATGGTGAGGGTTAGGACATCGCTCTAACACACTGTTTTATGTACACAGATGTATATCAGTCTATATGTGTGGGTATGTTTATATGTGTCTATATAAATATGTTTATGTATATGTGACAATGGTAAATGTATGGTCATGTAGATTTGATGGGAAAGGATGGAAACGTCTTTAATGTAAAGGACCTTGAGTTAGATTTTAGGTATGATAAAGTGCTCCATAAAAAGGTTTGATCTGATTTGACTAGATTTTCTACAAAAATAGTCCAATCTGGCCTTTTATGTTACAAATTATGTGGTCACAAGCTGATTATTAAGTAGCACTAAGATCTTTGAAAATGGACACACAAGACCACAATGACGCCCACACCCATCCCCCAAAACAAAAAAAGAAATTAACAGCCATATAGACACTTGGCTGCTTTTCACAGGTCAGTTTTAGGTCAGTATTGTAGAGTTATCTCAAGCAGACATTAGCCTGTAAAAGAAAGAAGAGAACTACAAGATAATGTTAGTATTACTTTTCAAGTCATTGACTGTGTATTTGTTGTTCTTCCAAGTATATATTAAAACATTTTGATACTGAAGTGAACAGTATGAGTCATTTGGAGTGGTTGAGAGCTAGGAAACTTCTCCAACCAATTAGGAAATGAGAAGGAGGAAGCAGCAAAGAAAAGAAAATCCATGATAAAGCGATTTGATCTTAATTATGGTTTATTTCTGGATGAAAAGAGGAAATGTCTCTAATGTATTTCTGTCAGAAAACAAGTTAGCTCTATAAGTTTGCTACTGAAGAAGTCTTAAAGCTGTTCTAATTTAGAGGGCGCCAGTCCTAACATACCAGTAGCAAGTATGGGCAAGTGACGAGTTTTGTTTAGTTTTTTTTCTTCTTATCTTTTATTTTTTTGTTAATCCGTCTAACTTAAAAAAATGCTTTAAGTAAAAGCTAAAGTTATAAACGTGGCGTTTAAGAGACAGTTGGTGTGTTTATACCTGCTGCATGGGGTAATAACATTGCGTTACATCTTTACTTAAAGGGTAATCAACAGATCGTGTAGTTTAGATAAAGTATGAAGACTATGACCATTCTTTTCGGTGAATAATTCTACTAATACATTATTAAAAGTTAACAGGGACACTTAAAAATGTTGAACGTTGTTTCACCAAAACGTAAACAGTTAATGTATGCCAAGGACAAAGTCATTATTTCTAGGTTACGTGTCTTAACTTACTGACACAATTCCTAAACGGTACCGCTGTCAGTGTAAAACTATGTGGCTGCGTGGCTTTGAACTCTGGTTACCTCCTTAAGCTGGTCCAGCTCGTGTCGGACCGTCTCGTATTCTGTCTCCAACTCATCAAATCGCTGCTTGAGCTGCTGTTTCTCCTCCAGTACCGCCAGTCCATATTCTGCCGCCTGGATCTTTTCGTGGGTCGTTTCACGGAGCTCCCGAGTAAGACGTTCGACTTCAGCTCGGAGCCACTGCGGCCCGGCTTCTGTCACCAACACCGCCTCAGGATATTCCTGCTCCTCCATAGACATCTTGGCGAGCCGCCGATTCTCAGCTGTAACGGGACCCAGCCCTGCCTGGCCGGGAAGGAGGAACGGTGCGGAAAACCACTAAGCAAAAATCACAGCCCTCTTTGTTTGAACCGCATTGTTGGGGTTTGAATGGCGTTTAATTTCCTTCGCCTTTTCTCTTCCACAAACAAAAAGCTCAAATAAGACGACATTTTGCTCATACTCTACTACTTTTCTCAGCCTCTTTATGAGAGCTGACAGAGGAAACTTGAGTTGAGATCATCGATTGGAAAAAGCTCTCTGTACGGCATTCAAATCTATGTAAATGTGACGGGAAATGTAGTTCTAAATTAGACTGTCACAGCAAAACTCTCTACGCCGAATGCCATATAAACTACAAGTACCAAAGTGCATTGCGCTGCTACCATCAGAATGCCGCACTGCTTCCAGGAATCACTACAACACTGCCATCTACAGATGTTGTGATATTACTACAACCATATTCACTATACTGATAAATTGATCGCCACCAGAAATGTGTTCGTTGTTTTGTGATTATTATATCGAAGATTGTAATGATACATTTTTATTCTGCGATATAAAAAAGTTACACAATTCATGTTCATTTCCCCCCCAAATTTATGGAAACTTTTTATATATGATACATAAGTGGACACTAGAATCATTTAAGATCTATAGTAAAAGATTACATAAATATTTGTGATAAAAAAAAAAGCATGATTTGATGTGAATAGTTAATTACTATAATAACAGCTTTAAATTCTTACCTTAAAAAACTAAAGATGGTTACTCTGAATATGTTCTAATAAATTTAGCTGAACACATTAAGATAAAAAAAAAAAGGCCATTCTTTTTGTTTATTGTTTTCTATCTAATAAATGAATATGCTTAATTTGCACTGAAAAAGACCATAACACATTAAAACGAAGTTATCCATTGGACTTTTAAAAAAAAAATAGAAATTACAACAAAAAGCTTTCACAAAAGACACAACATTACACATGTTTCAGCCTGCATGTAGCACAACTGTACATGGTAGTCAGTATTTTAACTGAATATTCTAAATGCATTCTTATTTTTTTTACAATTTGACTTACCTGTAAAGGATAAGGAAATACTCTGCAACTTACTTCTTGAGTTGTTTCTTTTTAGGTTATGATACTTTCAATTCAATTCAATTCAATTCAACTTTATTTATATAGCGTCAAATCACGGCAATGCCATCTCAAGACGCTTTACAGACAGAGGGGAAAACACAATGAAGGCCAATTCAAAATAGCCTATATAAGGAAACCAACAGATTGAGTTGAGTCCAACTGAATCTCCCATCCTGAGCAAGCACACTGGCAACAGTGGGAAGGAAAAAACTCCCTTTTAACAGGAAGGAAACCTCCGGCAGAACCCGGCTCAGGACAGGCAGCCATCTGCCTCTGCTGTGTGGGGGAAGAGGACAGAAAGACAACAGACAACAGGAACTGCTTCTCCCGGCCAGGGAGACCTGCTGAGACAGGAGACATACATGTTAATGATGCAACACTGTTATTAGGGGGGTAAAAGAGAGAGAGAAAGAGAGAGAGAAAGAAGCTCAGTGTATCAGGAAATGTCCCTCAGCAGTCTAAACCTATAGCAGCATAACTAAGGGATGCTAACCATCCCTAGCTATAGGACTTATCAAAAAGATAAGTCTTCAGCCTAGTCTTAAAGGTGGGGAGGGTGTCTGCTTCCCTAACACTAACTGGGAGCTTATTCCATAAGAGAGGGGCCTGATGACCAAAGGCTCTGCCTCCTGCTCGGCTCTTTGAGACTCTAGGAACCACAAGTAAGCCTGCAGTCTGCGAACGAAGTACTCTGCTTGGTATATAAGGAACAATGAGGTCTTTGATATATAGTGGTGCCTGGTTGTGGAGGGCTTTATTTGTAAGGAGAAGGATTTTAAATTCTATTCTAGATTCAACAGGCAGCCAATGAAGAGAGGCTAAAACTGGAGAAATATAATCTCTCCTGCTGGTTCTGGTCAGGACTCTGGCTGTAGAATTCTGGATCAGCTGAAGGCTTTTCAGGGCATATTTAGGACAGCCCAGTAATAGAGAGTTACAGTAATCTAGTCTCGAAGTAACAAAAGCATGAACCAGTTTTTCTGCATCACTCTGAGACAGAATGTCCCTAATTTTGGCTATATTACGTAAATGAAAAAAGGCTGTTTTAGTAACCTGCTTAACATGTGGGCCAAAGGACCGGTCCGAGTCAAATATTACTCCAAGGTTTCTCACTGTAGCACTGGAAGCTAAAGTAATGCCATCCAGGTTCATTACAAAACCGGAAAATTTAGCTCTGAGTTTTTCAGATCCAACGAGAATTACTTCAGTCTTATCTGAGTTTAAGAGGAGAAAATTTCTAGACATCCAAGTCTTTATGTCTATGAGACAATTTTGTAGCCTATTGGGCTGATTTGTTTAATCTGGTTTAAAGGATAAGTATATTTGAGTATCATCTGCATAACAATGAAAGTTTATTCCATGCTGTCTAATAATTTTGCCTAAAGGGAACATATATAGCATGAAGAGTATTGGTCCAAGTACAGAACCTTGAGGAACTCCATGACTTAGTGTAGTTTGGGAGGAGGACTTGTCATTTACATGAACGAACGGAAGTCTATCAGATAAATATGATTTAAACCAGCTTAACGCTGTACCTGTAATTCCAATCACCTGTTCTAGTCTTTGTAACAGAATGTTATGATCGACTGTATCAAATGCAGCACTAAGATCAAGCAAGATAAGTACGGACACAAGTCCTTTGTCTGAGGCCATAAGAAGGTCATTAGTAACTTTCGCCAATGCCGTCTCAGTGCTATGATGAGCTCTAAATCCTGACTGAAACTCCTCGCATAAATTATTTCTGCTCAAGTGGGCATTTAGCTGAGCTGAAACTATTTTCTCCAGAATTTTGGACATAAACGGGAGGTTAGATATAGGTCTATAATTTGCTATCACCTCTGGATCCAGAGATTGCTTTTTAAGTAAAGGCTTGATTACAGCAGTTTTAAATGATTGTGGTACATATCCTGTCACTAAAGACATATTGATAAGATTTAGTAGTGATGTATTAATTAAAGGGAAAATGTCCTTAAAGAGGCTCGTTGGGAGAGGGTCTAAGATACAGGTGGATGGTTTAGATGAAGCTATTATTTTAGTTAATTCAGAGGGTTGGACAGGACAGAAACTATTTAGACACAAGTCAGATCCTGGTTCTAAGGATGCTTCGGAGACCACAACAGGCTCAACATTATAGGTAGAAGGAAGAGTATTGTGAATTTGATCTCTAATAGTGTCAATTTTATTCCTGAAAAAATACATGAAATCATCACAGTTAAGTGAGAAAGGAATACATGGCTCCACAGCGCTCCGGCTCCTAGTAAGCCTGGCTACAGTGCTGAAAAGAAACCGAGGGTTGTTTTTGTTTTCCTCTATCAATGATGAATAATAAGCTGTTCTTGCCGTACGTAAGGCTTTTTTGTATACAATTAAACTTTCTTTCCAGGTTAAGTGAGACTCCTCTAGTCCTGATGAACGCCATCTGTTTTCCAAACGCCTTGACGCCTGTTTAGAGCTCGAAGCTGGGAATTAAACCAGGGAGCCTTCATAATCTTACCTAATTTCTTCTTCTTTAGGGGGGCAACATTATCCAAGGTTGTACGCATTGAAGCTGTTATAGTATCAGCATGTTGATCAATCTGAGCAGGAGTAAGGCTTAAAGGGGGACTCTCAGTCATGCTAACACATGGTAGAGGTGAAAAAATTGATTCAATTGATTGTTTAAATTTTGTAATATTATTGTCTGATAAACATCTACTATAGTAGAATTTATTTTTGGTCAGTGAGCAATCAAATAAAGTGAATTCAAAGGTTAATAAGAAGTGATCAGACAATACAGGGTTTTGAGGAAATACTTTGAGCTTATCAGTCTCAATACCATATGTTAGAACAAGATCAAGAGTATGACCATGAGAGTGAGTGGCACCATTGACATTTTGTGAAAACCCAATTGAGTTTAGAATAGAGCTAAAGGAAATGTTTAAACTATCATTTTCATCGTCAACATGAATATTAAAATCACCTAGTACAATGACCTTATCAGTAGTCAGCACTAACTCCGACAAGAGATCAGAGAATTCGGTCAGAAACTCGGAGTAAGGTCCAGGTGGGCGATACACTAATGCTAAAAGGAGCGGTTTCTCTGAATTCCATTTTGGATGAGATAAATTTAATGTCAGGAATTCAAAGGATTTATAGTTAGTTTTGTGCTTAGGATTAATTAAAAATTCTGACTTAAAAATAGCTGCAACACCTCCTCCTCTGCCTGTAATATTAGAAATGTAAAAGTTTAAATAGTTAGCTGGCGTAGCTTCATTAATACTAACATAATCCTTTTGCTGTAACCAGGTTTCCGTAAGACAGAATAAATCAATGTGGTGATCACCTATCAAGTCATTGACTAATAAAGACTTATTTGGGAGGGATCTAATATTCAGTAGGCCACACTTTATTGTCTTATTTTCAGATTTTATTAGATCCGTTGTTTTTATTTTTTATGAGGTTTTCACGATTAACCCGAGGAGTGTTTTGTGTTGTTTAATTCTTACTGCTGGGGAGTTGTATAAGGTCGGAATGGGGTTTTGGGTGGGCGGCGGCAGGTGGGAAGCTGCAGAAAAGTGTGTAGGACTACAATTCTGCCTCCTGGTCCCAACCCTGAGTTGTCAATTTAGTTGACTAATAAAAGAGTCCATATTGCTAGATAAGAGAGCGGCTGCATCCAACGTGGGATGGATGCCATCTCTCCTAATAAGACCAGGCTTTCCCCCAAAAGTGCTCCAATTATCTATAAAACCCACGTTGTTATCGGGACACCACCTAGACAACCAGCGGTTGAAGGATGACATGCGGCTAAACATGTCATCGCTGACTAAATTTGGCAAGGGACCAGATAAAACTACGGAGTCCGACATGCTCTTGGCAAAGTTACACACCGAAGCAACATTAATTTTAGTGACCTCCGATTGGCGTAACCGCGTGTCGTTACCGCCGACGTGAATTACAATCTTACGGTATTTACGTTTAGCCTTAGCCAGCAGTTTCAAATACGATTCGACGTCGCCCGCTCTGGCCCCAGGAGTGCATTTGACTATGGTCCCCGGTGTCTCTAGAGCCACGTTTCTGACTATGGAACTACCTATAATCAGGGTTTCTGCCTCAGCGGGTGTGTCGCCGAGCGGGGAAAATCTGTTAAAAACGTGAACAGGTCGGTGGTGGCCAGTGGGTTTTGGTTTGGGGCTACGCTTCCGCCTGACCGTCGTCCAGCCCGCCTCGGTTCCCGGCTGCGCGGGAACTGCTGAAGGACGGCTCGGGATGGCTGCCCTGGCTGGTAGCTCCGCACTGGCTAATGGGGGCTTGCTGACTAACTGCTTCCCTAACTGAGTGCGGAGCTGGGCTTCTAACTCACAGAGCCTCGCCTCTAAAGCTGCCAAGCTGCTACACTTAATACACCTACCGTTATCACTAAAGGAGGCGGAGGGGTAGCTAAACATCAGACACACCAAGCAAGAAAAGGCAGGGGACCGGGGTGTGGGAAGAGAGCTAGCAGTCATGCTAAAACCGAGTGCTTGAGCTGTTTAAGTCAGTAAACAGAAAGCCAAAGATCCCAAAAATAAATGCAATATATAGAACAGTGGTTTGGGAAGATATTGTGCGCTAAAGTGAGTGGTTGGTTAACAATAAAAAGAAGTTAAAGGAGCCAACGGCTCGTAGCAATCCGCAGTGATACACGCTAGGGAAACAGGAAATGACACAATACGTTACCGCAACGTCAGCGCGTCCAACCAAGGGTCGGACACGCTTTATTGATTTTAAAGTTGTCCAAAGTGTTTTGTTTAATATTTTAATTTCTATAATTATAATGCAAAACTCCACAAATAACTGAAAAAAATGTCACTTTTATTAATCTCACTCTTATGAGCTACCTCATCATGACGTAATCATATTCTGTGGTCTGATGGGTTTGTTAGATATTTAATTAGCTTTGCAGTGTTGCTACATTACCACACTGTCTTCACACACACATCACATACCACATTGCTGCAGTCAGTGAAGCTAAAATGATCCCACAACAGTTTGTCTTGAGCCTTGTCTGTCAACTGGTTTAACTGAATTGAGTTATCAGTGTGGTTCTATGATGTTTATGCTTTACTGTGTTGGAAGGATGAATTCCTCCTAACTCAATGTCGCGGAGATGAGTTCCTAATAATGTAGTTCTTTCCACTGTCTTCCTGTTATGATAAAATAAGAATTTTCCCCAAATTACTAAAATGCTGAATTTTTTAAAAGAAAATATTCCAGAACGTAACACCTGGTATAAGAGGCATGAACACTTTTATATTGATCTGCATGTAACTAAATCCACTGCCCCTGTTGCCTTAATGAGCCTCCCTAATGCACATTCCTACAAACCACCAACACCACAGACAAGGACACCATTTTGATATTAGTGAGATATTATCTCATAAATTCTTCATTCATTCATTCATTCATTTTCCGAACCGCTTATTCCAATTCAGGGTCGCGGGGAAGCTGGAGCCTATCCCAGCTGGCTTTGGGCGACAGGCAGGGTACACCCTGGACAGCTCGCCAGTCCATCGCAGGGCCTCATAAATTCTTTTTTCTTTAAATAATTTGTGGTAACGCAACATTTTTATTTTTTTCACATGTCTGGAAATTGTATGTATTTTCTTTTAAAACAATGAGACAATGAGTAGCTATATTTATGATATGGGTTGTTGGTGGGATTAATTAAATTAATTTACTTGTTGACATATAGTGTCACCTGTAATTACATCATACTTCATTTTCATACATCCTGTTTTTTCCTTTCATATATATATTAAAAAAAAAATCCACCAAGGCACCCATTCTATGAGCTGTATGTAAGAATGAATTAGTGCAACTCATTCTGGGATGATGTGCTTACATGTGCAAACTATATAAGGTCTTCTAAAGGCAGGCTGTATTACTTGCTCAGTAGTTTTTTTCACACACAAGTCCAAATTTAATTGGTGGGTTTGTCCAAACATTTGACTGGTCCTGTGCCTTTTGAAGTCAATTATCTGTCTCTCAGAGCCTGCAAAAGCACTATATGCCTTGCTTATGTAACACCAAATACCAGACAATGTGAATGTTTTTAGCCAGATATCAAACATTGTCATGAAATACACAATATCTAAACTAGATGTGAAAAGGTAGAATCTTTCTCCATTGTTCCTGACCACAATCTGTCCTAAATGCGTTGAAACACTTGGTATATGAATGTGAAAGTAAAACAGTCTTATCAGGGACTTTCCTTCACTTGGTGGAGTGGTTTGATCGGCTTCAGGAAGTTGCCTGCTCGATGTTCGTCTTATTGTTGTTACACCTGCCTGAGAGTTAGGCCAAGGGCAGCTGTTCTCAAATGGTAAGTACTTCAGATTTTCAGGGATTATGGGATTCTTAAATTTAGTAATGTTAAACGGCTTTCAACTCTTAACTGTAGTTTTTATTTCTTTGGCTCTCTGTCATACTTTCTGTGAGCCTACCGTTCTTCTTTCTCTTTATTTATTAAACTATTTGTATTGATTGTTTTTTCAGGAAAATGGAAGAAATCCTTCTTCTGACTTTTACCAACACTGTATGTAGCCTGCAGTAGAATATGTTCATTAGAAGTGGTTGTGGGGGGTAAAAAAGAATTTATTCTTTACTCTGAAAACAATTATCCATTTTAACTGATTGATCTGATATTTTCAGACAAATATTATCATTTTTATTCAATCTGCTTTGGTCTGGGGTGTGGAACAGCCCTCTACAGGCCATTTCGTTGTGAGTAAACTCCAGTTTCAAGTCATAAAACTATTTTAAATCTGATTCAGATCATTTGAGTTTCTATTTATGAAACTATTATCTTTTCCAACTGTGTTCTTCTTGGGTAAATAGTAACTGTATAATATAGAGTCGACTGTAATTGTCTCAGTTTATGTTGGTGCTTTATTTTCAGCACTCTTAATTCCATCAGTTTTTGGTGTGTTTTTCTTCATCGTTTTTGAGATTTTGGGCATAATTTCTGGTAAGTGGGACTTCTGTTATATGGTTTAAATAAACATTTTTTTAAATTCATGGAAATATTGCTGTCTTCTTCCTCTTAGTTTACCTTTCTTCAGCTGCAAATCATTCTACTTGGTTACTTTTAAATTTAACTTTACATTGGCAACATAAATTATTTCTGCTTTCTTTTTAGAGATACCAGCTCATACTAAGCAATGCCAAGGGCCTCCCTATCACAAAAGAGGTGTGTATCCCTACATTTAATATATATTTGATTAATTTCGGAACTTTATGAGTTGCTTTATCTTATATCACTTTAAACATTGGTTACAACCATTTGTGAATTATTACAGTAATTATAATACATCAGAGGAAGTCAAAGTATTTTTTTCCAGCAGTATAGAAGCTGAATTTATTCTCTAACTCTTTTTAGACATTTACTGGGGGTTTTGTTTTGCACTTTTCGTGGCCATCTTGAATCTGAACTCCTTTCATGGTAAATACTGTAGAAATACTACATGACTTCACAGCATGTGGGATATCTAAATGCCATGACTAAATACTGTCTCCTAAATGAATGTGCTCCGTTTCAGTCTACACACTGTCTTATGGATGTGGAATCATAATATTTGCTCTTAGGGCAGCTAAACGGAAATACAGTTCATTGAGGTAGGTAAGCCAATTTAAATTTGCAAGCTTCCTTTGGACTGACATCCTGTGTAGTTTTATCACCAGCTTATCATCAATATATGTGAATGTTACAGGTTTAAGTATTGGCATTTGAATGAACTAAAGACTTTCTATGTCTCTTTTGGACAGGAAGCTAAGAGAGAGAAAGAGAACCTGGAAGTAGCATGAGTTTACAACTGCAGAAGGTGGAGCTGAAGGCAGTACATTTCTGTGAAACATAAACAGGCCAAAGGGCAGACTTCTGTTTGATAAGATTAACATAAAAGAGTCAGAGATGCTAGGAATTATTCATGTCACCATAGAAATAAGCATTCAGACTCTGTTATGGTCAAATGTTAAGCTTGTTATTTTCATATTTAAAAAATGTTTTATCAATCTCAGGGATGTACAGTAATCAAATAAATATATTACTCTAAAATAAAGTAAAATGTTATTAATTTATATATAATGACACTTGGGGGCATCTCCAGCATTTGAGGACAACCTTTGACCAGATGTAAATTTATAAACGATAATGACGTATTAAAATATATATGCGTGTGTGTGATATTCCCTTTGAAAAATGCATGTATGAAGTAGAAATGTATAGACCTGAAATATGTCCATCTGTGGCATAGAGCCAAGGGAGAACTTTGATTGTCCAACAACACCAGACTGGGGGGGATTGTACTCTCGCCCCAGTCACCAGAAATGAACCACAGATCCGATTACATCATGGTAGGCGGATTCATTACAAAAAAAAACAATATTTTATTTAACAAGTCAATAAAAGTATTTAAAAAAAATAAATAAATCCCCCACCCTTTTTGTGCACAGGCACAATTAGCTTGGCTTGGGTATTACCCTGAAAACAGAAAACATGCAAAAGAAAATAAAACAGCACCCCTCAGTATGGTTATTAGAAATGCAGGCACAAAAACAAACAACAAAAAGTCCTGTTAAAACCTGGGCTCTAACCACAGTCAGTGCTAGAGTACCCGTGGCGCAACAGCTACCAGTCTGCTACTCCAGGCAAGGAAGATCTGCTGAAGGAGCCACCTGGCTGAATATAAAGGCATCCAGCTCTGCCCAGTAATGATTGGCAATCTGCTGCAGCTTGGAAGTGCAGTGTGGGAGGGAGGAATCTCATTCCACCACACATCATCACTGCGATGTGAGTCACCTGCGCTGCTCAGCTGGAAGAGTTTCTACCTATTCTAAAAGTTCACTTATATGTTATATAAATGTTGGGATAGGCAGAGAGATATAGATGTTTTAGTATTGATCTGTGCATCACTACTAATGAACCTTTTCAGATAACTACGTAAGTAAAAGCATAGATCAGGGACAGAAACTAAATTTTGCCTGGGGTCAAAATGTACTCTTCACATTTAAAACTTGTTTTTTCTTTGGTTTTATACATTTATTTAGGTTTTATGTATTATACTCAAATGGAATTGGTATAACACATTTGTACATGGTGTTATCCAAACCCAAGGGTTTTTTTTTTACATTTGTATGTTTAACAGCTAGCTGCAGCTAGCTTTGGGGGAAACTTCCTTCATGTCACCCAGCAGTGGTGAAGCAGGCACCACTTTGTGGAGTTTTTGCAAACTTATAGCAGAACATTTGCTGCTAAAGAGGAAGCTTCTCAGAGCTAACTTCCTCTGCTGCCTATGCAGATCACATGCTGTGTGTCTCTCTCTCCTCTCTCCAGCTCAACCGTTAAAGTGGCCACGCTGTTTTGTTAACACGGCAATATGTGTGAGTGTGCCTCATAGACCGTATATGAAAGATGAACGGAGCCTCTGGTGGTTAAAAGTGAAGCTTAAGTGCATAAAACTGCAGTTAATCCTTCATCCACCAGGGGCTGGCTACAAAACAGAGACAATCCCCATAGACTCCCATGTTAAAAAGGCCAACTTCACAGCAGAAATAAACATGTTTACAGCCTGGTTCAAAAATCCATTTTCAGTTTAATAGGTCAGGTTTAACTTCATGACAACTGTAGGGGGTAGTGAATTCTTTTCTAATTCGTCTGTTTAAAAGTAATTTGATTTTAAATTTTTGCATATTTAGGGGTGTGTCCTTTTCATTGACAGGTAACCAATCTCCTGCTTCAAGTCAGAAGAACGTATAACAACTGCAGTTTTTAGCCGGTTAACAACGTGACTTAGCTTTAGTCTGCTTACCTCTATTAGCTGGTTAGCTCCTGTTAGCTCCGGTTTAGCTTGGTTAGCTCTTAGCTACAGAAAGCTCGGAGTTTGCTCGATGTCAATTATCCACCATGACGCTCACAGCCCACCTCTCAGCTCCAACTCTTTGCCTATTTTTGTATTTTCCGGGCGAGACGACACACATGCCTCTGCCAAGATGGGGATGGTAGGAACCGCCGACCGAGCTTCAATTCAGCTCTTCAGAAACCTATGGGTGACGTCACGGAGGCTACGTCCATCTTTTTATATACAGTCTCTGGTGTACCTGCGGCTGAAGAGAAAAACTAGAGCGGAGCCACGGAGCTGGTTGGCAGCTTAGTTTAAGAGCATCTATGTTCAGTGACTTACAAAGGCTTTGGCTACCAGGGCTAAACGCAAAACATCCGGGCTAAAGACCCCAGAAAAACCGTCTGGCGACGCTACTGTTACACTGCTATTTACTATCAGTATTAATAATTTCATTAGGCAGAATGCTGGGTGTATGCACTGCTTGAAAAACACATAATCATGACTGTTTTTGTCAAATGCAGAGGGCTTTATTACATGAAAGTATGGGACATACAAAATTTCAAGTAACAAAGAAAGTGTTTGTTCTTAGGTTCACAAGTCAGATGTAACTAGATGCCAATCTACCTTCATATATGCAACCATGGCCTCTTTGAGTCCTACTCTATCAGCACTAGATGGACCTGCAGCCCTGAGGTGTATTTGTTTAGGGTACCTTAAAAACCAATAATAAAAAGAGTGCTGAAAGGAAAGGGGTTGCAAAAACAAAAGCTGAAATGTTGTTTTTTTTACATGACTGCTCCTAATGACCATCCTACATTTGTTTATTTTTTTTCACTACCTTCTACAAACAACAACTCAGTTCATTTCTTTCTGTCACTGTCGTCATGATAAACACCCATAATAAAACTATGCCCCACCCATTATTAAGAGCTACATCAGAACAATACACAACCATCTCCAGTTTAATAAGGTAGAAAAAAAGAGCATTTGAAAACAGCTGAGAGCATCACACATGTTGAAGAAGAAACAATGGATTGATTTGTACAGTTAGATTCCACCAGCTATGGCAGCATTTCATTTATGGACTAAAACCATGAAAATGTTGAGATTATGAGTGAGGATGTGTGTTTGAATTTTTGTGTTTGTGAGTAGTGTGATGGATGCACAAAAGGAAGGTTCATGGAAACTACTTCAAGGTGAACTGCACAAAAAATCACAATACATCACGTTTTGGGATATTCACAGTGAATGACTACAAAGAGTCGGGTGTCATGTGAAATCAAAAATATACTTGACTGCTTGTATTCCTCCACAGGAATGTAATGAGACAGGTGGGTGGGGCATGGAGTAAGTTACTTGGCATTGGTAGCGCTGCTGAGCATCTTGCGGATGGCCTGGGCAATGGCATCACGGTCAATGCCATAGATCTTGAGCAGCTCATGTGGTTTGCCACTGCGGGGAATGTGGGAAACAGCCAGACGGTGCAGATTGAATCCAGACTCGTTGACCAATGCTGAAGAAACTGCCTCCCCCAGACCACCTGTGGAAAAACAGTTTTTCACATGAGAGACATAAAGAGGAAATACAAATTCAGGTGAAGGAAAGGACAAGCAACCAAACCCTTCATAAATTATATCAGAAAAAAAACCTAAAAAACAAAAAACACATAAAACACGGGAAAAAATACACCCTCCTGACCTTAGAACTATATCTCATCCAGATGTAAAACGAATGAGGTACAAAACACCCGACAGACTACAGTTGCTAAATATTCTTTGTCCAGTCTAGTCCATGCCATCACCCACCCCCTCTCTCTTATGAGGCACAGGGCAAGTCAGACTGTGCTATCTAGGTCACAGTCAGCCCCATGGGCACATGCTCAGTTAAGGAAATCTGACAGCACTCTGCTTCTCTGGCTCCCACTTTACAAAACGCACCAAGCGGCAATACCTTTCCTCCAATGTAGGCTCACAACAAGACAGCCTCAGTTCAGCCAATGAGTAAATGCCACCACAGCATGGCTTCATCACCGAACCAATGGAAGCGTGCCACTACAACACACCCAAGGACGCAGACCAATCGCAGAGTCGACAAACTGCATTATGTTCCAGAGCTCACTGCTGCTAGGCTGGTGGTGGTCATAAAATATGCAATAGCTACACTGCATGAGCAGTTTTTATGGAAACCCACCTTCATAGTAGTGGTCCTCAACAGTAAGGATGCGTCCCCTGGTGGCTCGTGTGTGGTCCATGATGGTTTTAACGTCCAGTGGTTTGATTGTGAAAGGGTCGATGACTCTGACAGAGATTCTCTCTGGAAGATGGTTTTAGGAAACTATACATTAAGACATTTTATAACATTTTTCCAATTGAGAATCCATTTCTTGGATTCTACAGCATTTTCTTCTAAGTACTTGAATCCATGAGTAATATTATTAGTGTCAAACTTATTTTGACCCTAAACATTTTCTAGCCGGTTCAAGGAATTGTTAGGGCGAGAGTCCAAAATTGGAATGTGAGGGCATGTTAAATGAATTTTGTTCACTTATTATGCCATAATCTTCTAAGTTTTCTCTAAAAATGAGTATTTCACTAGGCTGTACCTTTCTTAAGATGTTCAGCTGCAGCAAGGGCTTCATGTAAAGTCACTCCAGCTGCAACCACAGTAATCTGGTCCTCTTTGCTCTGGTACACCACCTAGCAAAGGCAATCATCTCTGTTTCAAATCACAGTGTTTCACCTGTTTATTTTAAAGCAATTGCTTTCAACCTACTATCTTACGAGCTAAACAAGCAAAGAAATTCACACCTTTGCCTGTCCAACATGGAAATCCTCATTGCTGTTGTAGATGATGGCGCTGTCTTGGCGGCTGGTTCGGATGTAGCAAACACCCTTATTCAGGGGAGAAATGACAAGAGGTTATAGCTAAGACGATGCAAACAAGTCACAACTCTGCAGCTGTTTTATGACTACCTTTGTTGTAGCAGCCAGTTCCACAGCCTTCTCTGTGGATACGCCATCACAGGGGTAGAATATGGTTGCTGTTGGAAGGGCTCTAAACATAGCCATGTCTTCCAGAGCCATTAGAGAAGGACCCTCCTCTCCTGTAACATTCACATCTATTGTCAGCTGTATGTTTTCAACATTGAGGAAATCCTTAAAAGCAATCAAGTGGTCGGGTGAGCTGATGCATGCAGATGATTGACCAGAAGGCCAGACTGCATGCAGTGTACCTGCACTAACAGAGGGACATTTGGTTCCCTGCTGACACCTTCCAGGGCAGACACGAAGGGAGAAAAGGGGGAGGATTGAGTAAAAGCTGAAAGGCCAAGTGGGGCAAACAGTAAGGAAAACAGTATTAGAGGGAAAGAGAGAAAGGACAAGTGCACATTCAGAAACTCACAGTTTCATTTAGCTTACATTTGTGAGGGTTATTGTGAATGTGTCCTGAGGAACCAGAAACTGTGAAGTGCTTAGACACAATGTGAAGGGATTAAGGAAAAGTTTGTGAAGGTATTGTTTGATGGGTTATGTGAGAGGGGTTGTAGTGTATATGGTTTATTAGCAGCGATCTACGAACCAGTGGATAGACCACAGTGGGAGCCACACAAGTTGATGTTGCTTTCGGAAATTGCTGCCATCCGAAGCTGGTCATAGGCACGAGTGAAGAAGGAAGCAAGAGTACTGGCAAATACTACGTTCCTCTCTCGTGCAGCACACCCCATAGCAACACTGACCTGGGAAAAGAAATGACTGTTTCTTAGTACCTGCACTATATAAGCACACAGGATATGTCATTTTCCTGTTTCAAGTAAGATAGACATGGGTTGCATGAGCTTGATTATAAAAAGATCCCCCAGAGGGTCAAATATTTGCTGCATGGACCATATTTGAAAGTGTCTTTGAACCAAAGAACACTTAAAGTAGAGATCCAGCAGGTCAGGTTTTTCACAAATCTCTGCAGATTTTTTTGCCATATGGAGGGAATAAGTGGCATACCTCTTCTTACAGATAATTTCCTTTTTCCTTTGTCTGAGGATTTCCGCAGTCCAACAGCTTATATGCTTTTCCATAATCAATGTCTGATGTGAGGATTCTTATTGTTGCAACAAACTAAAACTTGTCATTTTTATATAGTATGTGTGGAATGAATTTGTAATTATGTGCTTTTGTTGACACACTGTTCTATTATTAATCAATATCAACCACAATTACTGCATCCTTTAACTTTTGACTTTTCCCAGGCATTCTGCCAGATGGTCCCATCCTCTACGCTGATTAATATTTTACTTCTGAATACACTTGTCATGACTGCTTATCATCATACACATGGCTGACCTACATTAGTGATGGCTGCTGATGTAGACAGAACACAACAAAGAATGAGTGATTATCTCTGTAATAAAATAAAATGGAATATCAGCAACAGCAAAAGAAAGGTGTGACCAAATCGCAAGTGTTTACAGCAGCAGCCCTCCATGAGGATGCACGTGTGTCATTGCCCATATTTATGGTGTGGATATGCAAGGCCTGGATATTTTGACAACACAGACTCAGACTTGCAGCTATGACGCTGTGCTCATTGCCACCACAAACTTAGAATCAGTAATTCACAATTTAGCATATGCTGTTCTCTTACTTTGCAAACAGGGCTTCAACAAGGAGAATGATCAGGGGGTCATACCATGTTTTGCTGGGCAATGTAACACTCAACAAAGCGGTTAGGATGCTCATTCTTAAAGATCTCAGAGTAGGTGAGGTTATTGGTGTCTCCATCAAGGACCACAACACGTTCATTGTAGCGGCCCAACTTTGCTAAAGCCATTCCATATGCCTTCCGAGTAGCAATCTGTTGAGAAAACAATCAGCAATCAGCATTAATAGTTAACTTTTGTATTAAATTAATTTGTTTCAAAGGCTTGTTGAGGCAAAAGATAAGGATTCTGTGTTTGCACTGGAGCAACAAACCTTTTCTCCGGGCTTGTAGCTCGGTGCACTCGGCATCCTGATGTTCCTCAGGCTGACAGGTGGGGAGTCCTCCATGGGAGCCGGTGGGTACATGTGCTTACTGCTGTTCATAATGCGGCTCTGCAGATCCTTCATAACCATCTCAGCCATGTCTTTGGGTAGAGCTTTGGCATGCCAGCCGAGCTTATCCTCTGCAGCTGAAACCACATAAATCCAGCAGTAAAATTTACAGAAATTCTTTACCAGATGGGTTACAGGTCCCAACTATAAGCTCGTGCTGAGAGCTTTAGCCTGTAGTTTATTGAAAAATTAAAGCAATGCATTTGCGGATGAGGAGACAAAAACAATTACCTGGGATGCCCTTGCCTTTGATGGTTTTAGCAATGATTGCAGTGGGTTGATGACGTGGCTGGCTCAAAGCCTTGCAAAGCTCCTCCACGCTGTGTCCATCCACAATGATAGCATGCCACCTATGCATACACAGAAACACAGACATATTAAAACACAAAAAGCAGGCTTTCATGTGGATCACGTGGAAATACAAAGACTTTATTCACATGGTAAAATGTTTAAATACAGTGTAAACAGTGCACTGGTTCTAAACCTCCAATTAGGTTGATATGTCAAAATGCACTTACCCAAATGCCTCACAACGCTTCTGGTATTTTTCGACGTGATGCTGCAGGGGTGCAGGATCACTCTGGCCCAAACGGTTAATGTCCAAGATGGCCACCAAGTTATCAAGCTGGTAGTAAGAGGCAAATGACATGGCCTCCCAGACAGAGCCCTCCGACATCTCACCATCTCCTAGCAGGCAGTACACACGGTAACTGAGGGGAGGAACAATTTAGAATAATTTGATTAGTGAATAGTGAAATTAGTGTGTGTGTGTGTGTGTGTGTGTGTGTGTGTGTGTGTGTGTGTGTGTGTGTGTGTGTGTGTGTGTGTGTGTGTGAGAGAGAGAGAGTGAGAGAGGGAAGGAGAAAATGGTGTATATTTTTTGTTTACAGGTCTCTCAGGAAAACATTTTTCCTGTCAGACCAATTCTCTCTATATATCTAGGAGATGACTGGTAACCGACTGTTAAATAAAGGCTCCCTATGGCCCCTGAGACTGTCGTTGTTGAATTTCACACACATGTCCAAACCATTCCTCCAAAAAATTGATTTAAACTGAATACAGAGCCACACATTTCAAAAGCAAATTATTTTCTATGCACTTTATGTACCATATATGCCAACAGATTACCTTAAAATAGCTTAATACAAAGTTGTGTTGTGAATGATTTAAAACTAATAAAATCCTTGTATACAGAAAAATAAATCCATTGTTAAAAGCTTAATATCTGAATCACATTCAGAGACTAAATGTGCTCGTATGGTAAAAATAACTAAGATGCGACTGCTGTGCCTGTGGTTATTAGAGCAGAAGAATCGTGAGAGCAGAGCATGTAGCTGCAACACACATTCAATGAATGTGTTAGATCCTCTTCAAAAGGCATCAGAAAAAGGTAGTCTGTAAAACTAAACTTACATTTAATGAAAAAATGAATAGATTACCACATCAAAAATGAAAAATGCACATGCAAAAACAATAAAAAGCGTGAAAAACTGCAAAAACTGCCATATAACTAAAGTGTTTTCGTGTGTCTTTCATTTGTGTGCTGTGCACATTTATGAGAGATTACCTAGATTTATCAAAGTATTTCCCAGTGTAAGCCATTCCACAGGCCACACCAAGACCTTGCCCCAGTGATCCAGTGGCCACATCCACAAATTGTTGCTTCTGAAATGCACACAAATCATGAGTGTTATCAAGGAGCAGATTAGTATTTGATTTATTGCTCTTGCTCAGTGAGATAATCTACTAGATATGGTACAATATGTGACAGCTTACAGGGGATGGGTGGCCCTCCAGGGTAGAGTCAACCTGGCACAAACTGAGCAGGTCGCTCTCTTTCAGGAAACCTGTTTCAACCCACATGGAGTACAAAGCAGGGGCAGCATGACCCTGGGAGAGAAAAAAAAACAGTAATGACCATTGGCAATGTCACATGCATGCACAAACACACAAAAACTAATATGATGGGGGATTTCCAGAACAGTGCATGGCTCACTGTTGCTCACCTTGGACAAGATGAAGCGGTCATTGTTGAAGTTCCTTGGGTCTTCAGGGCGGTACTTCATGGTGTGAAAGAAAAGCACAGACATGATCTCTGCTACGCTGCAGCATGATGTTGGGTGTCTGTGATACAGAGAAGAAGAGGTTGCTCAAAAGTACAAACCTAAAGATTTATCAAGTTTGATTAAACGCTACATCCGTATCAACAGACTGATATTATATTATAGACAGCAGCTTTAACTGCAGAGGGGATGAAGGTTTAAATACAAATGCCCTTTGAAATAAAAATATTTGTAATACTGAATTCATGAAGAGACAATGGGCTGAACCACCGGCTCTGTAGAATCTGAACCGTCTACGGTAATCAGGAATTGTTTTTGTCCTTTATATCCAGTGAAGATAAATAAAACTTACATAAAAATTTAAGTAAACATTGTTTCAGAATTTTTTTGGTTTTAATGGTTTTTTTTTTGCTCCTGCCACTGTGGTTTGGACATGACAGAATTATTTCAGTGGGGAGTTAGGCATCAGTAAATGACCTCTTTTTTAAAACATAGACACATAATATTGTTTCAAAATCATATTTTACTTTGATAAACACTTGCATTGGTAATATCTGTAAAGACAGAAAAAAAACTGCACTGATGTCAAATCTGCTCTAAAAAAAACCTCCATCAAAGTCATTGAGACAAAATAAAGATTCTAAACTAATTACAATCAAATTAGAATTGTTTTCCCGTTAAAAATGACCGATGCGACTGCAGCAAAATCGCAATTCTCTGGTCTGTCATGACATATAAATCACCTACCACTGCACACAGAAGCCTATTGTGTCTGATATTGCACGAGAGCACATTGTCTTTCCAAAATTGGTAGTTAAATACAATTTATTCTACAGAGAAAGCATAATTACAGATTAAAACATTTCTTTTATAATGTACCACATGTGTGTAATTTAATTCACATCTTTAAATATTTGTCTGAAATGGGACAATCTATAAAAATATACAAATGAAAACTTAATTTGTTTGTTTAGCATGTTTGTGGTGCTGAGTTATGTTCATTGCTTGTAAAATAATGCATTATTCTTTACCAATGTGCATATTTAAAGCAGTTTAAATGTTAAACAAAACAAGATATGAAAGGAATTCTGGAACATGAAAAAGAAAGAAAAAATCAAAGAAAGAATGAAACTGGATTTAAAAAAGATTTGTTTTTGTTGTTTTTATCTTTAAATTCTTTGTCAATAGACCAAAAGAAGAGCACAAAGACAGAACACATTGTTCCTTTAGCCCCACTTGCATGCATGTGTGTGTATGTGTGTGTGTGTGGTGTGAGAGAGAATCTGTTTGTGCGTAGTTCAGTAGGTGTGTGTGTGTTGGTGTTTATTTGCTAAATTTTCAAATTCCTGTCAAATTTTGCATTAGATTTGCATGATGTTATACACCTTAGTCAGACTTTTCTTATATATGCAGCTTATTCAGAGTTTTATGGTAAAGCTTAAGTGTGAAAAACAAGTCTCACCCGCTGCCCGCTGCAGTCGTTGCCTTGATGGAGTTGATTCGGAGGCGGTTGGCAATGTTCCTCAGCGCCTGCACTGTCTGTTGGTCAGGTTTGTGGTAATCCTCCATGAAGGCAAATTGCTTAGCTCCGCAGCACCAGAAAAGTGGACCAACAACAATCCTCTGATGAGTTTGTGTGTTTTAAAGGTGTGTCTGTGTGTATGTGATAGATGGTTGCCAAAGAGAAGCACCTGCAAATGTGAATGTGAGAGAGGCAGAGGCAGATGGAAAGAGAGGACGAGAACAGAGGAGAGGCTGGATTTATCCTACAGGGCATGGAGACTCATAGATGCACAAGTAGACACACACACACACACACACAAATACATAGAGGATGAGGGACGGTGTGACGTGGTATGGGTGTCACTGCTAAAATATAATGGCAGAATTCTATTGGCTACCAAGTGATTATGATGCTGGAGGGGTGGAGGATAATTTTGAAGCACTTCACCCTAATTCACTGTGGCTCTACTGTCAAAACTAATCATTCAAATATGATGGTTGGTCCTTCTTTGCTATTTATTCAAACAGAGCAACTTATTCTAATTGCCAAATCCTGTGTTTCAACATGTCCAATTAAGAGAAGGATGAGTTAGCATGAGTTTAAGAATTAAACAGGAAAAGGAAATTGAGTGAAGACAAAAATTTATTTCATAGCAGAGAATATGAATGAAGTAAAAGGAAAAATGTCCAACATTATGTAAATGCAAGAACAAAGATAATTATATCATCTTCATGGGAACAAACATTGTGAGTACTTTCTGGGCACAACTTAGTAGTGAAACACAAAACAAAACAAACAAACAAAATAACAAGATATGGTCGTAGTAAAAACTGAAAAGTAATACATTAAGATCCCTGATCCATCCGGGTGCATTTGTTGGTGTGTATGTATGTAGTGCCAGGTTTTTCATTTGTATTTTTAGTTTATTCCAGTATATGGAAGCTGTGGCTCATTACCTCTGTTATAGATATTGGTTGTATACCTGTATATTTAGTTTTTTCTTTGTTTTCTGTATTTTCCTAGAACCGCGCACATATAACCGAAACCTGGAATATGAGCACCATGAATAAATCGTAGACGAGAAGACATCTGGTTCGGTCCTTTCTTTGGTACACCCTGCAGCGGGTCAGATTCATACAGCACCCACTAGTTTTCACAGAAGATCTTATCAGTATCACATCCAGAACCCCAAAGAAGTTGAAGCTGGAAAACTGTTGCTCATTTACAGGTCATTTGGTTAAAAGTGGTTGCTTAACAACTACCTAAATGTTAATATTGCATATATTTTCTCTAACTCCTTTCCAAATATTAATATACTTATCTTTAGTTATTTTATATAATTCTTGATGAGCCAGCTTATAAATAAACATGCCGCTTGTTTTTGGCGTTTCTTGTTGGGCTAGACTTTTCTTCTTAATGTTTATGAATACCTCTGCATGCATAACTTTTATGAATGTATTTAATTGATTTTATTTCTTGTTGAATTTAGTTTTTAAAATACTTCTTAAAGCTTCATCTGGAACCTGCTGTAATTGTAATGTCAAATAATTTTTAAAAATTGTGAGGACTCCATATGCAATACTTATATGTTTTATGTCAAGCACTTTAAATAGACTAGTGTATGAAATATGCATCACAATAAAGTGGCTCTCTTTGCCTTATATCTTAAATATCTAATAACCGTTTATACAGCATAAGCTAAAAAAGCTAATGAAGAGAAAAATTAATAAATAGAATGTTATGTTTGTGTTTATATGTTCTCCGAGCTTGAAATATAGTCAAGAAAATGCCTGTGTTGCATAAAGGTAAAAGTTCTCTGTGTAGTTTGTCTATCTTCTGTCCTACAACATGATGCTCAAGTTGTTTGACAACCTAAGGACACCATGTTCTTCCCTAGAGTCCTTCTGAAAAAAAATCTCATGGACTTGATAGGTGGTGCATGTCTGGGCTTCACCACTGCACAATGGAAAGTTACCTGCAGGGTAAGACAAAGTGTAGCACTTAGCCTCTCAACTTAAGCATTAATGTCATGAAAAATAACAAAAAAATTTTCCATCCTGACAACAAAACTGAAATTGATGTGTTCAGCAGTTTTATAGATACAGGTAGCTTCATCTTACAATAAAACAAACAAAAGAAAATCACAAATGTTAATTCCTCTAGGCGTGGAATGTTAAAATCAAAATCTAAGGTATTTGATATTACTCTCAATAAACACAGATTATGGAGGACATATAGACATTACCTAAAAATTCTTTAGTTTTAAATATAGTGTTTGATAGGGAATGTGTGCACAATATATTGCATGCAGGACAGTCATATTGGGGAGGGTTGGCCTGCCATCTAGGGGATAGTCTCAGTCAGTACATTTGATTTGTTTCTATTTCTTTATCTCTTCATATACTGAAGAGAAACTTTCACATATGATCCGTGGTTTAGTCAAATGAGAAAGGAGAGGATAAAGGAGAGCAAGAAACAAAAGACAAAACAAACAAACAAACAACCACATGTGCAATCATTTACAAACAGAAAAAACAGACAACCAGCCGTTATACTTTTCAAGAAACAGTGAAAATCCTTAGGCCTCAACATAGTAGACAATCATGAGGAGTACCTGCCGGAAGAAAAAAAGTGGAAACCATGAACAATAACAAGAGGAAAGAGAAGAGAGGAAGAGAAAGAGAGAGAGAAGAAAATAATAGAGGTTAGTGTCAAGTGAATAATAATAGAGGTTAGTGTTGCAAATGCAACCTCGTTCCCTCCAAGGATCAGAAGAAGATTAGGAGGACCCTCAGCACTGGGCAACATGAAGCCACCACAGAGCATAGATAGCCCATGAGGAGGGTAAGGGGTCAAACTCGAAGGAGGCACAGGAAGTCCAAAGTCTGCCATGAGTCATGGACCCCAGGGGACCAGGAATAGCAGCCTGCCAGCCGGTCCGTTGATCATGAGTCCGGGACAAAAATCAAGGCTCTGTGAGCACGAGATCGACCCTATCCACTGGGGAAGGCCTGGCCTGACATCTTAGACACCTGAAGACACTTGAAATGTTTTCTGTCGTTTTTCAGTACACAGTACTGCAGTACACAGTACTGCAATATGTACAATGCAAAGTAATGTTGCACATATTGACTAAACACATAATCACAAGACAGTAGTGTTATATTTGCAACCTCTCATAACTGTAGTGCTAGAAGAAGCACCCATCAAACCCTCTGGTGAAAAAGACCAAATTGTTTTCAGAATAATAAAAACTGTAGCATATCAGCTGTTCCAAGAGACGTCTAACAAAAGAAACTCCTTCCTTATACGTGTAGCAATTTAATTTTCGCGATAACAAGTACAGTTGCTTCCCGTCATTGTCTGTGGGTCAGTAGCGAATACAAAATATCACTTCTTATTTGACCAGTGGCAGAAGAGGTTTATGAACAGTATGTACTTTGAAAAATAAAATTAAAGAGAAAAAATAGGAAGTACTTTGACATGTTTTCTAAAATGGTCACTGTTGACAATTAGTAAAAGGGTTAAAAAAAAAAAAAAAAGATAACTGATCAAAATAATAATTACACAATGCAATACTTGTGAAGCAGAGAAAGTAACCTCTAAGCATGTATATCAAAAAAACATCTTAGGACATTTACATTTTGAAAGTTTTACTTTTAGGGAATAAGAAGGCTAATAAAAGAGTTAAATAGAAACAGAAAAGGCAGTAGACTTGCCTCTGCATATCACAGAACTATTAAATGTTGTCTGTGTGTCCATTTTAAGCGTCCTTTAATTAAAAACCAAGCATATTCCAAGTGTCTAACACCAGAGGACACTGTCTCCCCATAAATGCAGTGTGAAGCTGCCATAAAATGCTTCATTAGAGTTGGATTGGCTTGCCAATTACTGAGAGGAAAACACATAATAGTATAGCACACTAGCTAAAGAAGTTGTTTTTGAAAGAACTGTGCAGCATAAAAGTCAATAAATATGAGGCATGAAAAATAGAAATTAGTCACTAGGTTTATTAAGTTCATTCAATCATTAGTTCAATTAAGAGTTGCAGGGAAGCTGGAGCCTATCCCAGCAATCACCAGGTGAGAACCAAGGCACCTTGGACAGGTCACCAGTCCATCACAGGACCACTACCAGGATGGCAACATAGTCCAATGCGAGCCGAACATGTATGATCTTGGCACGTGTTGTATGACTGTCATTGTTCACATCCCTCCCATCTCACTCATTCATTTTCTCCGTAACCTTCACAGCCATGTGATCATCTCTGTGGATTCTTGCCCTTTGCTGTTGCTGGGAGGTCACATCCCAGCACCTCTGCGTTCACAGCCAGGCTGATTCCATCTCTTGAGCCCCCATACTGCTATCCTGGTTCCACCGACATTGTCCTTCTCCCAGTTTCCAGCAACTCCTCTGGGCTCCTGGGTCCTGTCAGAAAAGCTTTTCTTCACAGAGCCCCACAGGTGCCAGCCAATGGTAGCCTGGCAAGATGACGCCACGTGATGGTGTTCAGCCAATGTCTTACACCCACAACTGCACACTTCCTGGAGGGAAAGTACATTCAGAGAGCATGAATGTTTCTATTTTTAATCTCTCTGGCAGAAAAAGAGGAGCAAAGCCACCACTTTTGAAACAATGCCTTAATGTAACACACAGCATGTGTATGTGGTTTCTGTAACACAATGGGTTTTTTTTTCCCCCTTTGGTGTAGAGAAAAATAAACATTCACAGCATTGTTGGTCTTGAATAATTACTGCAATTTTACAATTAGCACAAATGTTGATTATCTACACAAACACACTTACTCACAGACCAACACATATGCACACAGGCATGCTCAGATGCACACATACGTGCACACAAAAACAAATGTGTTTATATTCAGACGCATACAATCTCACACTCCCATCCATGGATCTTGGTACATTGCTTTAATGCCAGTCACTCCTTCAGGCTTGAGCCTCCTCAACTCTGCTCTTATCAGTCCATTTTCTTAAATCGCTCTGCAGTCACCATGATGACAGGGCACTTGCCCTTCTATCTGAGAGCTGTCTGTCACTCAGAGGTCCCACCCACTGACAGCACATGAGACCTAAGCATATAGGACTGGTAACTGAATTCTCAACAGAGCACTCAATCATACAGGGGCTCACAGACACAGATGGACCGAGTGATCATCCTGATAGAGTATGGGCAGGGCTGGAAGGATAAATAATAAAAATTTAAAAAAAGGAAGTCAAAAGAAAGGGGCATGATATGGCAATTGCGTAGAGGTGACACTACTGATTAAGTGAGATAATTAGAGCAAAGAGAATTAAATTAACTTGAAGATGGGAGATATAAAGACTCAGATGAAGATCTTTGGATATGCAGAGTTAGAGGATGAAGAAGAAGAGCGAGAGAAAGAGAGAAGAGTAGTAGGGGTTAAGGCTGAGCGTGTGTTGTGGGCTCAGCAATGAAGTTGACGATGCACTGGAAGAACAGCTGCGCTGCAGGGCTTTCAGGCTCCATCACTACTGCTCTCCTTCAAGCAGTTCCACCAACACACTCTTTCACACACACATCCACACACACACACACACATACATACGCACAGGCTCTCATAAACATGCAAAAGCACCGTTTGTTGCATCAGTGCACAGAAATGTGCTGCAGTAGCAAGCTTTCATATGCATTCTCAGACCTGGGTATCGTATTAAGTCACACATGGTCATCCTTCCAATACTCACTGCATGAGAACAAAAATGAACAAACACATGCAGCCAGTAGCCGTGCATAACACTGAAAGGAGACTGAGATTAAATGAGAGAAAGGAAGCAGTTTTACAGCTTATGAGCACGAGTAAACTACTCATGTAGATTTATTGCAATCTGATTAAAAAATGGCTGCAGAAAGCAAGGAAGGAGGGCGATGGAGGGGGCCGCTGAGAGCTGAAACTCAGGGATAAAGGACAGAGTGAGCTAAGAGAATTTATAGTGTAGGAGTAATATATAAAAGTGTGTTCACTGCAATTAAAATATGTAAATTAAATACATGTCTACATGTAAATACATGTACAGTACATGTACATCCATGACTACATACAAAAACAGCCTATAATTCTATATTTTATCAACAATTATAGAAATAAATTGTCCAAAATCCAAACTCAAACTGGTAAATGATCAATTTAAAGTTTCGGAAGTGAATCATTATTTAACCCAAGTTAATTTTCTAAGTGCTCGTTTGGAGCAGAAAAACTCAGATAAGAGGTGGGGGCATGCTGCAGCAATGAACCAAATAGCAGACGTAGTCCCTGGGGGCCACTGCACCCTCTGTCTATATTCTCACTCCCTTTTTTAGTGATTTTGAACTGCATTGCGTTTTTCTCCTGAAAACCACTTTGAAGACAAGCAGAGACGCCAACTTTGAACATAAGCTCAGAGAAAAAACCCACAAATACACAGATAGATGTGCTGTTCCAGGTGAATGAACTATGCAGTGTATAACTGTTATTTCCACCATCTTCACAGCCATACGGCAGGCTTAGCAAGGCAATCATCAGTACAGAGAAACCAGGTCACAAAACATTGTACCTGATAACTATGAAGCTGGAGCATAAAGACAATTACCTTTCATACACAGTAGAATCAGCTTGCCTGCATATCTCTAAAGTGGAGGGACTTCCTGCAGCTCCTTAAAAACTCATGAATAAACCCTTCAAATGGTGCATTTTTCTTGATTAATTAGTTCAAAAGCCTAAATATAAAAACGATCAGTTGCTTTAAAAGTTGTTTATTGAAATTGTCAGTCTGTTGCACAAGGTGGCTATGAGGGGGAAAATGACTTGTCAGGGTCCAAACCTTTCAATATGTTTGCTCTGGCAAGTTGACAAATGTTAGAAAAAACTGTCTATTAGATTATTTTCTTTGATAGGTAACTTAGAGGCCTGATGGTGTCATTGTCACTGGTGAATTATCAATTATCTCCTGTGTCTACAACTTATTTATGGACACTCGATCAATGTAGTGTCCTTTAATATTCAATTAATTGCATTTTAGGTAAAAGATGTACTCTGGATTTTACCATCACACCCATTTCTGATATTTAACACGATTAGACACACAAATTATTGAAATACTGCATTTTGAACTTTTCAGACATTTTTCGAACTAAGAAAAGTTTTACACATAAAATTTTTTATCCTATAGAGCCCCTTCCCCAGGAGGTTCACATCGACTAATTTACTGTTTTCCTCCTTCCACACATTATTTTATTTCAGAGGTTAACACAGAAACATAGAAACACATTCATAAAAAACACACACAAATACACACTCACGCGCACCATTTTATCCATAGGTGAATAATTCAAGATGATTCTAGAACAATCCATTGTCCTGGGCAGACTGGTAAACTGACACGGTCAACCTCATCTCGGTCTCCTTGTTCAGTCACTCTTCATCTTTCACCAAATGCTGCTGTAGCTCACTCACTAAGCAGCCCAACAGGGAGGAAGATGAGTGTTTTCTACTAGTTTTTGTCAACTGGAACATGTAGGAGAAGCAGAGACCTTGCTCAGGTAGGATTTTTACACCACCAACAAATATTACTTAAGTACCAGGTTATTATTACTAAGGCAAACATATTATTAGATTAGACTTGGCATGTAAATGTAAATATTCATGAATTTTGGAGAAGAAGTAGATTTTAGATTGTACAGCTAAGTGAAATGCCTGCACTTGTTTATTATTTTGTAACTGAAAAGTCATCGTTTCTAAATAGTTTCTTGGTTCTTATGGTGACAGCTACATAACAAGCTACACCGATAACCATCATTCATTCATTTTGTATACCACTTAATCCAATTCAGGGTTGCAGGGAAGCTGGAGCCGATCCAAGCAATTAGCAGGTGAGAGGCAGGGTGCAACCTGGACAGGTTGCCAGTCCATCCCTGCAATGCACCACTAAAGATAATGTAATAAAATCTAGCTTTTCTTTGTAGTGTTCAGTTGGTCAAGGCTAATCATTTGATCATGCATTTTTCATGCATGACAAGTGTACACGCTCAGGAGGAAGTAACAATGTGTCAATATAGCACAAGAAAACATTTTTAATTAGTTATCATATCAATTATTAAAGTGAATAATAATTGCATGCCACTTTTTTTAACAGTGGTGCAAAGAGCTTTAAAGACAAAAAGGAATATTGTGAGTTAGGTCAGATGTTTCCATGAAACTTAGAGACATCGGGGGAAAAAAACACATTCTACAAAAAAAAAAAATCATAAGATTTCTCTTTGACAACATGTCTGAAAGACTTCAGACAGAACCTGTGCTTGAAAGGAGCAGCTGTAACAGGAGAGAGGCGTGTTGCCACTAGATCAAGTGAACTGGTGTTGACTTACTTTCTCATTATAAACACATGTGGCACACTGTCAGTGCAATGGAGACATTTTCTTTGACTTCACTGAAGTCATAAATAACATTACAAAAGAAAGACTCAAATGAAAAATACCTTTTCAGGTGAATAAAATGAAGACTATTAAATATGACACATATTACAGGAATATACATATTGTAAAAGAAAATATTCATTATCTTTAATGGAAACTTTATAATAAAACTTCAAGTGTATTTTATCACATGGCGCACACTTGTGTTCCAATCGAATAATAACATTACAATGCAGTAGTTGTGGTATTCTTTGGAGGCATTAATGTTACTAATGGGTGAACATTTGAGCATTTAAACATTTTCCTTTTTGGAAATTGTTTTTAACATACAGCAAGGAGCTTTGAAAAGGATTTGGTTTAATTCTTAATAAGTTACTTATTCTGAGCATTGAAAAAAGCAAAACAAGTGAATAAAAAAAATCATGAACTCAAGTTGTGCATAGAATAAATGATTTTACTTGTTAATTAAAATTCTCTTTTTGAACACTCCTCTTGGCAGCTTAAATAATTGTTCTGCTTTTTCTGGCATTAATTAAATTATTTGATTGATGATAGATTTTATTCACTCCAAAAGCTTCATATTTATCTCCATGCTTTTACAATTTTACAACTACTTCAGATGTATATTTCTTGTCATCATCTATCCGGAGTACTGGTTTATGTCCAACTGTCTATTGGTTTGAGGTTATGCAGCAGTTTTCAGAGGAAGTCCTCTTTATTATTCCATCCATTTTGTGCAAACAGCTGAACCAGTTGATGCCAAAGCAGTCCATGTTAATACACTACTGCTATGATAAAAATAATAAGTAGAATGATGTTGCAGCCCAATGTGTCACTGTTACTCTTCCAAACACACCTATGCTCATTGTGGGGTATAAAACAACTCAATCTATATATCTGGCTGTAAAACTCTTACCCAAATAGATTATCCTGTTCGTCTTCACTTGTCTCTAAATTCTCTCTAGGAGAGTATGCCGAGACAAATAGTTGTTTGTCTCTCTTTGTTGGATCTTTGTGATGGACTAGTGACTTACCCAGGGTGTACTCTACCTAGAAACCTTGTTGGGATAGACTCATGTCCCCTCACAACCTTGTAAACCTTGAGTAAGCATGTTTGGTCCGAGAGAGCCTAGATGTTCTGCATATTTTCAATTTTTTTCCGGTGGTATCACACCCGATTCACATTAAACTGATCCAACTGCTTACATAGTTCTTCCCAATGACTCATTTATTTGGATCAGGTGTGGTGGAGCAGGGACACAGTGGATAGACAAAAGTGATTGCCTGGCTGTGTGAATATATCACGTGATCAGATAAAGTATTGTCAAAATCTCTAATTTAATGTGTAGCCTATTCCATTGTTGGCGCAAAATTCTGTAAATGTTACTTTAAAAGCAGCCAATAAATCATTTATCTAAGTTCATGAACATGAGCATTATTAAGATAAAAAAAACAAAACAAAAAAAAAGATGAAAAAACTGATTCTAGCAGGACTTTGCACAATCTGGCAACCCAAAGTTAATTCTTCTGAACTTAGACGATTTAAGCCTCTCTGCTAAATAGTTTTTCTGTCTACCATTCGTAATTTGACAAAGTCTACTTTATATGACAGGAGTCCCTTTTTCCTAAAGATCTCCAAACAAGTATTGGGTTCTTCCAAAAGCTTGTGCGTGTGTGACCTGTTCAGCAGCAGGAGAGTTGAATGCTAGGAGGGGGATTGGGGAGGAGGAGGAGGATAACTTGCTCTCTGATGAAGGATCGTTTCACTGTTCACTGGCGCCGTGACGATAAGCAGGCAGCCGACGAGGATGCTCTGTTGTCCTTTCCAGTGCGCTCTCGCCAGTCTCCAGCTCTCCACTGTCAACATGGAAGAGCTTAATTAAAGCGCAGGCTGTGTGTATGTATGTGTGTGTGTGTCTCTGCTGCTTCGGAGGCTGATGAATTTTAAACCCGGACCTGCGTTTCTCTGGACCTGTGCAACCGAGCGGAGAGGACCGCTGCTGAATTGAGAAGTCTCCAGGAAAGGTACGGCTCGGAGCGGGTTCACAAGTTAGCTTCTTAGCATAGCTGCGTTTTCCTGCATGCAGGCAGGGATGATGCTCGTTCGTTATTGTCAGAGGACAGCCGATATTAATGGCCACTTTCAGCTCGACGCTGCCACGGTAGATTTACAGGAGGGGGGGGGGGGGGGGGGGGACCAGTCGTCTCATCAGAAACAATACAGATAAATGCGTTATAGCAGAGCGCAGTCAGAGCTGACACCGTTTCCATTGGCTCTGGGCACGTGAAGTGTCCACTGTTGGCCCGAAGTGTTTGGGATTCTGATTGAGGTTTGTTGTATTGAGGTTGCCAGATGTTTTTGCAGAGCAGCGAGGACCATCAGATGGCTACGTTGCTCAGTTTTCACTACAAACGCCTGGAGTCAGACTGTCCTTTTTTTGGGGGGGGGGGGGGGGGGGGGGGGGGGATTTAACCACGACTTACCTTGGTTATGTCCAAGGAGAAACACGAGGACGCGCGGTGATGGGTTAGTTTGTCACGAATCGCTCATGGAAACGTCAGTTTTCATTCTCATCATCATAGCCCAGTCGACGATGTCGATGCAGCAGTGAAATTGATATGCCAAAAAAAAAAAAAAAAAAAAAAAAAAAAAAAAGAGGGGTTTAAAAACGCATTTATTCATACACTGACATTGCTGTAGGCTATGGCAAAACGTAGCACAAAGAAGATGCAAAGCTTGCAGTATGTGCTTACAAGATGTGGAGTCATGCATTGCAGTACAGCTCATATCACGTTTAGTTGGCAATAAGAAGATTAATTCTTCTCGGAGCATCACTGCAATGTGACCTTTTCTGTTTCTTCCTTTGCGGGGCCTACTCGCAGTTCAAGGACTTACACAGCGGACGTGAACTCGTGATGTCTGAGAGTGGCAGCTCTCAATTTTTACACGCGTTATTTGTTTGTGTTCTGATGTAAGCTGCATTAAGCACCTGCTTCAATTTTTTTCATTATGCTCCAATCTGTGTCCTTTTTTTTTTTTTTTTTTTTTTTTTTAACCATGCACCATGGCTAAGCTTTAAGAGGAACATCAAAGCCAGATCAGTCTCCCTTTTTCGTCGTAGTTTGGACTTGTCTCTGTCTTATAAGCATTTTGATGGAAAATGTACATAGCTGTTTTTTTGTTTATATATATATATATATATATATATATATATATATATATATATATATATATATATATATATATATATATATATATATATATATATATAAACAAAAAAAAAATATATATATATATGTATATAAACAATATATATATATATATATATATATATATATATATATATATATATATATATATATATATATATATATATATATATATATATATATATATATATATATATATATATATATATGTGTGTGTGTGTGTGTGTGTGTGTGTGTGTATATATATATATATACACCAGAAGTTAAATTAATTATTTGTACATCAAAGAATTCAGGGATGAATTCTTGATGTATATATAAATATATATATATATATATATATATATATATATATATATATATATATATATATATATATATATATATATATATATATTATATATATATATATACTAAGTACCAGTATTTAAAAATGAAAAAATTATAAAATCTTTCTGTCAAAACTTGACACATATATTATTTGGTACCACAGAAAGGTTGCTGAAACATATTTTACCAGAAGTTAAATTAATTATTTGTACATCAAAGAATTCAGGGATGAGACTTGTTTTCTAAGTAAACATACACTAAATCTTGGACTATCACCTACTGTGTTGGTTTCCTTGTGCCACCAGAATATTTTTAGTATTGTGATGTCAGGAAATGGGATGTTTGCAGTCTATCTTCTGCATCTTCCAGGGAATGGATGCTTGGTCAGGTCGGAACGGTGATGAAGCCACTCTGAGCCATTCCTCTGCAGGTTTTTGTTGTCGGCACACACTGTCCAGCTGGAGGAGGCTTCTGTTCTTTCCAGTATGGGCCATTAGTGTGGCTATGACTGAAACAATACTTAGGTCATTTAGGTGATTTATTTTATATAGAGGTGCACATCAAAGTTCATGGATCACACCTATTCATTCATCCATCCATCTGTCCGTCCATCTATCCAGGGTTGCAGAGGAGCTGCAAAGGAGAGGCGTGGTCCATCACATCATAGTGCTAACAAACACAAACAACCACACACACCTACTCTCCCTCCTCAGGAGAATTTAAAAGCACCAATTAATCTATTATAAATATTTTTGGACTTAAGCCAGAGTCCCTTGATTTAACACATGCATGCTAAGGGAGAACATGGGTCAAAGCCATTTACAAAAATAATATTTGTCAAGAAACTATAAGAGATATTTCCGAGTATAACACTCACATATAATAGGTGACGGTGGCTTAACATGGGAGCCTTTGTCAACTGTATTTCTAGGACCCCACAAAGGGCCGTACCTTAAACGTGCAAACTTAACTACACACTTTGATTGCTGTGCAACAACTTATTCCACCGTTGTTGCACTAAAGTGGTTCAACAGAGAGATAATTCATCTGCTGACAGAAGAGTAACACCAGGCACCCACTACACCAATGTCTGTCTGCTCAGACGAGCAACCACAGTGACAGGCTTCTCTCCCTACGGTGTAGAACGGAACGGTTCAGGAAGTCGTTCGTTCCTGCTGCTATAAGACTGTGTAACAGCTCAGTCTGATCATGTGCACTTTTTATTACTATTGCTAGTAACTTTTAACTTTTTAACCTGTACTGAATGTGAATTTGTGTGAATGTACAGCTGCTGGACACTTGAATTTCCCCTACGGGGGATTAATAAAGTATGTATCTATCTATCTATCTATCTAAGAGCAAATGGACTGACAGGATTTGAGGAAGTAGGTCCTAAAAAACTCAGTTACTTTTTGTAGTTGTTCCTACTTCAGTCAGACAACGTTGGGACATATTTTGCCATGATGACATATGTAATATTACAAGCTGAAACAACCACATTTTTGTGAACTAATGAAATCTTTTTTGTTTATTTTACATCTTTCCTTTCAGAGGCAAATTATGCCAGCAGCATCCGAGTCGCTCACCCTGGTGAAGTGCCAGCTCATCGGTCAGACTACTCTGTCCTTCTCTAGCCTCCCTGGCAGATCCATGCTGCTGGATGCTCCTCAAAGAGCCACGCCAACACCATGAGCGCCAACGGGCCAGCCCCAGACCCAGCCCCCACAGCCCCAGAAGCTCCTCCTGCTTCAACCCCTGCCCCGGCTCCGCCCCCTGCCCCTGCACCCGCAGCACCACCAGCTCCTGCCGCTCCACCTGCCCCAGCCACCACCACCACCATCCCTGTTGGTGCATTGGCTCAGAAGAAGCGGCAGCAGTATGCAAAGAGCAAGAAACAGGGCAGTAATGCCAACAGCAGGCCACCGAGAGCTCTGTTCTGCCTCAAACTCAACAACCCCATACGCAGGGCCTGCATCAGCCTGGTGGAGTGGAAGTATCCTTTACTGTGGTCTTGTGGTGGTGCATGTGTGGCTTTTTAATGATTTGAACAAAGATCCCTCCTTTGTTATTAAACCAAACTTATTAAAGGGGAAATTAAGCAGTTGGAGCCTTTTGGGCACCAGTTTAACTCTATAGTCTCAATAAGGTGTAAAAACACACTGCTTTTATACTGTGCTTTGCTGCACCAATCTGTCTTTGTGTTCAGTTAAGTTCAGGTTAGTTTTAGTCTGCTCTAACTGGTAACTGAACGGTCCAAAATAACACAGAGGAGCAGGCACTCATTCTTAGGTTGATGCCAGATAAGTAAAGGTAGAAACATTTAGTCTACTGGTGAGATGTTCCAGACTGTTTGGAAACCATGTCCTTAATGAAAGAGAATAAAAAAAGTGTAAAACAAAAACTAGCTAAAGGTACTAAATGACAGCAAGTTCATTACCCAGAAGAAACTTCTATTTTCATAGGTTAAAAGACAAGTAATGCAAAGAATACAGCACTTTACTTAAATATTGTCATTAGTAACACAATTCCTGCATTTTCATTTTATTTGTATGTCATTTGTCATTTGTTTTTATTTGTTATGTCATTTTGTTTTATCAGTTTCCTTAACAGCTTTTCTCAGGCCATTTGATATCTTTATATTGATTGCTATTTTTGCCAACTGCATGGCCTTAGCTGTCTACGTCCCTTTTCCTGAAGATGATTCCAACTCCACAAACCATGATCTGGTGAGTAAAATGGCATTATTTATTTGTTTGAGGCTTTTCCAGGGGCCATAACTTCTACATAGCTTTTTAAATTACCCATTTTGGTTTTTCAGACTTCTACTATCATGAAAGCAAAAATTAACAAGAGGATTTTAGTCTGTAAATATTTCTCTATTATTATCTAATAGTGTCATGTTACAGAGTGTCCTCACTGCCTAATGCCATCTCAGGTGGTAAAGTTTGATTACATATGTGAAATATAGACATAGTCAGTAGTTTTGCAGGAAAAGCAAGACTTTCAGATCGTTTTCAGTATATAGCTACATTATTCAGAGCCAAAGAATATGCTGTGCCTACAGAGAGAAAGCGTTGGACCTGGTGCTTTATCATGTCACAGTTTTCCTGTACAGAGGTTTTATTCAGCATTCTATTTTTAGAATTTTCTTGTCATTGCACCACTCTGCGCACCTTGTACATTTATGTCCATATGATGAATTATGGGCGATGTAGTGTTGTAAGCATTGTTCCCACTCCTGAGGATGAGTGTACTTTCTTTTTTAAATTACAGCTCCGCTGCCTTATTAATGAACCGTGTGTATATTATGAGGAGGTGCTTACTTTGTTCTCAACCGTTACTTCTTGCACAGCCTTTAAACCACTGGTGCATTTTGCATCATAAGCATTATGCTACAATGTCAATAGCAATTTTATGCAGGGGTTCACAGATGTGAACATCTTTTAAGCATTTACTTAAGTAATGACCAGATAGATTTACTCCAGCTCATTAATAAATATGCAACTTTCCACATTTTATTTTTTTTTCTTGGTGTGCTAAAAGCTAATGTATAGACACTGCTATCTGTTTAAATTATTGATGTAATCTGAACCTGCTGTGTAGTTTCTTACACTATGAGTGTCTGAATTTATGCATGCATCTATTAAGAATGAACTTAATAGCTAACTGTCTGAATAGGTCCTGGACCAAACAAGATCACTGACGTGGCTTGCATGCTTCATAAACAAGGTCATTAGGATGAAAGGACAAGCTGATGAGCAGATATGAAGTGATTTATAGCTTCAAGTAACACATATAGATATGGCAAAGCTGCATAAATGTGCAAGTGCCTCCTTTATCTTTTCAATCCATGCTTTTTTCTCAAAGTTACACACAATCTTTTCCAGTGCCTCAGACAACATTACATTGCTTGCACAGTACTTTGGTTTAATTCTGTTGTGTCAACACTAAATCATACCAGAGGGGGAATAATGCAATCTTTCTTTTTTCAGCGAGGCTGAACGGTAGAGTACTTTAAAGGGCAGGTGTGCCGGGTTTGGCCTCAGTTGTTCTACAAAACTCAGGCTGTAGTCACAGGAGGAGCTTGAGGGAGAAAAATGCTGAGCTAGTTTTCATTAGCAGCCAGCAGGCAAGACTGTAGTGAGGGGTGCGATTTAACACTCTGCTCTGCAGCCTCACAGGTGGACTGTGGACTGATGTGAAACCTGAGTCGGGGCGCTGTGTAGCCTAACGTGTAAAGCAAGGATCAAATTGTATCACACAGCTACTGAACCATGCAGGTTGTTACTCAGTGACACATTAAAATGTGGTGTAGCTTTCAACACAAAGAGTAAACCCAAGCATTAAGCTAATGTCTAGAGTTTGGGGACATATAAACTCTTTCATAAGTGCATTCTGAGTTTATGTGCATTGTCCATTATCATTAAATTATGGGGTAAAATCCTGAATAAATGCATGTATACAGTGTCAAGGCAGAACTGCTTCGGCATTACACTGCTGCAGAATCATGAAGGCTTTAACAGTCTGCATGTCTTGTTAGTGAGGCTTGGTTAAATGCAGCAGCTCATTATAAATAGAAAGCAATTTCCTCCTCAGGCAGAACAGAGGGCAAAAAAATTGGGGTCCTAGTACCACCAGGAGGCACTAGTGAGTAACAGCCAGCATACAAACACACACACATGCACGTGTGCAAAGCGACAACAAACCTTGACATATTTTGAATCTTCTCTGGCTCATATCACACCCGTGTTGCTCTTTCTTTGTTCAGTCATTCCACTGTGAAATTAAAAAGTGCACACACAACCCATCCTGCACATGACCATGTCTCCTCCATACCCACTTTGTCTAAGGGACAGACAAATAGTCTGCAGCACCACTGCCTTTGCTTTAAGGTCATTTCTGACTTATCTATCTGAGACTCAACACCCCAGGCAGCTCCTGCTGAAGGTGGCTGAGCAAAACAATGACCTTTTCATGATGAATATGATTCATACAGCTCATCATTGGTAAGGCAACATGCAGTGAATTGCGTCTGGTATCAGGTTGTGTCCATGTCCATATTGCTGTTATTGCATAACTCTTGAGCCACAGAGCCATTTATTGTAGCAGGGGACAAATAGACAGGGAAAGACTGAGCTGCCCATGATCAAACTAACAAAGCACTCATTTTGAATTTCACAAAAGGTTCCCAGCTTAAATTAATTTAATTGATACAGGTCATTTGAATAAATTCCTTCAAGGTTTTCAACAAAATGTAAATAAAAAGCAACCATCATTCAGCTTATTTTAAATCTGATAACACAGTATATATATTTTCGTTAAAGAGGTTGGAATGTGGCTACAATGATAATAGATATGGGCATGTATTTAGCTGTGAGGAAATGCTAGATTAATTTACTAATTGTAGCCCAGTTTAGCACCTGTTTTGCTGAATTTTCAATGACTTGTCATAAAACAAAAGCTAATTGAATAAATAAATTTTTAAAAATAATTCCTACTATATATTGAATTTACATGCTGCTTTCTTAGAGGCAAAGAATTTGCATTATTGTTAAAGACATAGTACAGAATTTTGCCAATTTCACAGTCATGTGCCCTCATCAATGTCTAATTCAACATCCATCTTGCATCCTACCTGAGCTGTTTACTTTTCTCCAGCCAGCAAAAGAAGAACTTACAGTTACTCTTGTTTTATCCCTTTCTCTCTTTTATTCTTGTTGCATTTCTTTGCTGAATCAGAGAAAATCTGATGTTCAAAGAAGCCAGTTCCTTATTTTAGACTTTGACTTCGACTTGACTTTATGATCCCTTTGGGATGACTCCCTCATAGAAATTAAAATTTCAAGCAACAAAAAGGAAAAGCATGCACATAAAATGAAATAAATGAATAAACAAATAAAAAAGAAAATGTAAGAAATAAACAGTAATAAAAAATTAAATAAGTAATAATAATCTGTCTTCACCAGGCTTGTTGCCTTTGTGTTGCGCTTTTAAAGCTCTGTGTCGTTCAAGTGAAAACAATTTTTAGGTGTTGATTTACTCAAAACATTTTTATTAACCACATATTGTCCACAGCTATAAATCAATATTCTCCTGAGTCTGTTTATTTTGTTCTTATAACAGGTTCGAAGTCAAAACAAGATTGCAGATTACATGTATTACATGAGTCAAGCTGCTAAGGTTTATATGCCAGTGTTTTGGCTACATGTTGTGTTGCAGAAGCGTGTAAATGTGAACACGTGTGAGTTGAATAAAGCATTTGGCTCTGTATGTGCGAGTGTAATGGCTGGCACAAGCAGCAACGTCTGGACTGGGAACTCCCGTGGAGATGATGGTAAAAGAATGTGTTTAGTCACTTAACGTAACTGCTCATTTGCTGCTCACACTAGCACTGTCCCTGCTTGTTATCTTGAATGTGTATTTTTTGCGTGTGTGTGCAAGCATGAGCGTGTGTTTACACATGAGTGTTTGACTGAGAAAGAGAGAGCGAGAGAGAGAGGAGAGAAAAACGAGTCAGAGCTGCTCTTGTTTATGTGATTGTGGATTGTGTAGAATGGCAGAGCAGCATCAGACGCTACTGCTTAAAGTGGAAAAGCAGGAATTAGCTTCACTTTGCTTATGAAAAATGTCAATAAAATAATTTAACATAATTTAAAATGGTGTGAGATCTAAAAAAATCATAATGTTTTGTTATTTAATATCTTGTTCACCTTATTAATAAGTTACCATGTTGGGTATATTCAGTTAAAAAATTACATGTAATTATGTTGTTCCATTTTCTATGTAACATAATTACTTCTTTGGACCGATTCAGGGCATATTGTTATCAAAAGTTGCTACCCTCTATTTTTATGCATCTGAAAAATACATAGATATGTTAAAAATAACCAAATGCCTAAAAACGACCAGCTGTCAGCACAATGGCCAATGAGAAATGCTATAATACTATAGAATGAATGCACGCTTGAAATGATAAAAGACATCCAGCATGTTAATAAACCTGTTTTGTATGCGTAAAAAATCATATCCTTTTTCTGTGATCAACTGTTTTCTTAAAAACCTGCAAACTGTTTTATAGACGTTTTCAGACAGCAGTTCTATGTTGAATAACAATCCTGCAGGTTTTCCGTGTATCCCTGTTCCAACACAGCAGCCTCAAATTAATTAGTCATTGCAGGACTTCATTGGTCACTGGGTCCATTTAATTTGAGCCGCGTGTGCTAGAACAGGGATCCATCAAAAAGCTGCGGGACAGCGGCCATTAAAGGAACGACTTTGGACACCACTGCTCTAAAGTAACCAAAAAGTCCCATTTCAGCAGAATTCCTTCTGATGTTGTGTAACTTTGTATTCAATCTGTGTGCAAGTTGTGCTGATCTACTTTAGTATTTCTGACATAATCCTTAATGGAAAGTGAGGGATATTTTAAGAGATATCTATGATTAATCAATCGCCACATATGATACAGCGATTAATTGTGGCATCATGTATGTAAAGGGATTGTTGCAATAGGATGTGCTTTCTGTCTGGCTCAAGTTTGCTAGGAGTCTTTTAAAGTGTTTTGCATAAGAGGACCTCAAGTTTGGAAAAGAACTGTGGGCCATCTGCAGAGCTCAGGGTTTGGATTTATTACTGCTGCATATATGTCGGTTTCTCTGCTCAGCTGCAGTGCAAATACCAGCACATACAGAACACAAGATGATTTTTATGAGCTGAATCCTCACTTTGTAGTTTAAACCTTTAAAACCGTAGAACCTCAGCAGAGCTAGTAACACTGAACCTGATACTTTTCTTTAAATCATATTTATATTAAAACCTAACAAACACACTTACAAAAGTAAACAACCATAAAATCAACACAAATTAAACACAACCAAACACAAAAAACACTGAATATAAAATATGGAAATGAGAGCATCAGGATAACATAGAACCAAAAAACATAAAACCTCAGACAATAATGAGGACAAGCTACTCAATCCTAAAATGACATTTTAGTAAGATTTCAGTGGTATTTCTGTGAGTAAAGCTGCTTAAAAACTCGGTTGAAGTCAGCTGTTGTGTGTGTAGCTCTATTCTCTAACCCACTCCGATATCCAAAAGCAGTCTTTGTTGCCTCTTAAAATGTATGCCAACAGTCATTATCATCACAAAATGCAAGGACACTGTGTTGTCTATGGGCTTATTTTAATATGTCATACCATAAAAAGGCATCAAAAATTATTTTTGTGAAAACAATATTTTGTGATTTGTATTTGCAATACAAATACAAATCACAATATTTGCAATATATTAGTTATTTAATTTGATGAACATATACATACATATATATATATATATATATATATGTATATGTGTGTGTGTGTATATATATATATATATATATATATATATATATATATATATATATATATATATATATATATATATATATATATATATATACACACACATAATAAAAACAGGTAAAACAATTAAAAATAAATAAATACCCAATAAAATAATTAAAAAGAACAATAAAACAAATTACATATATATATGTAATATATATATATATATATATATATATATATATATATATATATATATATATATATATATATATATATATATATATATATAATAAAAACAGGTAAAACAATTAAAAATAAATAAATACCCAATAAAATAATTAAAAGGAACAATAAAACAAATTAAAGACACAGAGGACCACACAACTCACACAGTGTTAAAAGCCAAAGAATAAAAGTGGGCCTTTAGACGAGACTTAAAGCACTCCACTGTGGGGGCAGCTCGGAGATGGAGGGGCAGAGCATTCCAGAGTCTCGGAACGACTGCAGAGAATGCCCTGTCTTAAGTCTCGACTTAGGCACCACAAGCTGGGACTGACCCTGAGACCTCAAGGTGCGAGCTGGGGTGTAAATTTGGAGGGATTTTGTAATGTATTGAGGGGCCAGTCCATGTAAAGCTTTTAAAACAAACAATAAGATCTTAAAATCAATTCTAAAACGTACAGGCAGCCAGTCGAGAGAAGCTAAAATCGGTGCGATGTGTTCATGTTATCTGGTACCAGTTAAAAGTCGTGCAGCAGAATTCTGGACTAACTCCAAGCGTGAAAGAGCCTGTTGGCCGATACTTGCATCAAGACCGTTGCAGTAGTCCAGTCGAGAAGAAATAAAACTTGTTCCAGAACATGAAAAAAAAAAAAAAGGTTTCACTTTTGATAAAAGATGAAGGTGATAAAAACTTGATTATAAAATGGCATTGACCTGTTTATCAAGCTTAAAATCACCGTCCATTGTGAAGCCAAGGCTGGTGACCTTTGAAAGCGCAAAATTTTGAACCGGTCCCAAGTCAACGAGGGAGTTTTCCAACAGCAGGATCTCAATCTTTTCCTCATTTAATTAAAAAAAGTTTTGAGCCAACCAGGCCTTGACGTCACAAAGACAATATTGAGTAAGGGTGTCAGGAGGCAGCAATTGCTTTTGAAGATTGACGTGTACATCTGGCAGTCATCAGCATAAGAGTGATATGACATGCCATGCTTTTTGAAGGTTTCCCTGAGGACTTAGGGGTCTCCAGTCCACATTCTGCTCAGATGTTCCTGTACAATATGCCAGCTACTTGGTTATGGTGCTCTATGTATTCTTTGCCTGCCAGTATCTTGCATCCTGCTGTGAGGTGCTGGATTGTTGTTGATTAGTTAGCTGAGGAGGTTCATGCCTATACAGAACAGCAGTGGGGACAGGGCATCTCCTTGATAAATGCCACATTTGATGGAGACTTGAGCAGTTGGCCTCCAGGGTGGTCTGCCACAGCCAGAGTTAGCAACGAAGGTCCTTATGTCGCCGTTGATCTTGTACAGCTTCAGACATTCCAGGATCCACATGTGTGGCATTGAGTCGTAGGCTTTTCGGTAGTCAATCCAGGCGGTGCACAGCTTTGTCTGTCTAGTTTTGCAGTCTTGGGTGACTTTTCTGTCAACCAGCAGCTGGTGTTTGGCTACTCTGGTTCCTCTGCCAATGCCTTTCTGTGTCTCTGCCATGTATTGATCCATGTGCCCACTTACCTTAGCCACTATGATGCCTGACAGGAGCATCCATGTTGTGGAGAGGCAGGTTATTGGGCGGTAGTTGGATGAAACTGATCCCTTGTGGGGGACTTTCAGTTGAGTACTGTTCGTCCCTTGGTCAGCCATTCAGGGTGAGTCCCATCCCTCAGGAGTTGGTTCATTTGTGCTGCCAGGCGTTCATGGAGTGAAGTCATCCTCTTTAGCCAGAAGGTATGGGTCATATCAGGGCCAAAAAATTGGATTCATATTGGGACAAACTTCCATTCCTTAAGCCGACCTGCCCTTGTGCTTTACTTAGCAGAGTGACAGCCACATCTTCATAGAACCTCTGTTAACCCCCACAGTTCTTCACATGAATATAAACCTAAAAGTGCACAACTTTGTGTATACTCAGATGTAGTAGTTACACAGTGTGTGGCATGACATCTAAACATATAATTCACTCATAACACAATAGGCCTTGTTAAAAGCTGCACAAGACACATGCACACCACACACTTGAACAGCCATCTTAATATAGACTGCACATTCAAGCACGCTTATTGTCTGTTGAAACCTGCTGGAGGAGGCAGTGAAGGAGCACTAAATGCTGGCTGTTTTCACTCGGCTGGCTTGGCTGGATGGCCCTGACTGATCCATTCAGACAGGGAAGGGGAAACAGAGATGCTGGCAGGGGAGTGAGAATATCTTTCTTTTTTAGTGAGAAAAAAAAAATAAATTAATTAAAAAAAAAATATATATATATATATATAAATATATATATATATATATATATATATATATATATATATATATATATATATATATATATATATATATATATATATATATATATATATATATATATACACACACTACTCACAAAAAGTTAGGGATATTTGGCTTTCAGGTGAAATTTATGGAAAATGCAATATGTTCATGCTACAGTGATATAATATCATAAAAGTAAGACATTTAAGTAGAAGGATGCACTACTGATTTCCTCATCTCAAAAAATTCATTCAACACAAAAGGTAACAACAATGGTAGTTACACCACAACAAAAAATTTGAACGTCTCAATATCTTGTCATGTGCCCTTGAGCATCAATTACAGCTTGACAACGACGTCTCATGCTGTTCACAAGGCAACTTATTGCTTGCTGAGGCATGGCATCCCACTCTTCTTGAAGGGCAGCCCTCAGGTCATTGAGGTTCTGGGGTGTTGCATGGTTGGGCTGTTCATGTAGGGGCACAATCACTGGATTAATGATGTTATTCAGGTAGTATGGGCTTGTCACTGTACCATTCACAAAGTGTAGGGCAGTTCTGTACCAATTGGACACCCCTGCCCACACTGTAACACCGCCACCACCAAAAGCTCGCCTGGTGACAACAGTGGCTGATGCATAGCGCTCTCCCTGACGTCTCCAACATCGTTGCCGGCCATCATTTCTGCTCAGTGTGAATCGACTTTCATCAGAGAACAGCACAGAGGCCCACTGGTTCCTCGTCCAGCGTAAATGCTCCCTGGCCCATGCAAGACGATGATGCCTGTGCCTGGTGGTGTGGTCAGGTACCCGTGCAGGTCGTCGAGCACGCAGACCACGCTGATGGAAACGGTTTCGAATGGTCTGACGTGACACTTGGGTGCCTCTCACCTCTCTTAAACGTGCCTGGAGTTGAGTGGCATTCATCATCAGGTTTCTCAGGGCAGTGTTCACAATGTAGCAGTCATCAGCACGGGATGTGGCCAAAGGACGTCCACTTCTAGGCCTTTCTGTGACTCTTCCAGTCTCTCCATATCTCTGTTGCAACCTGCTGATGACACTCTATGACACTCCAAGCTCAGTGGCCACTTCTGTCTGAGAACGTCCTGTTTGAAGCATCGCAATGGCAAGGGACTGTTGTTCCATTGTTTGGTGTCGTCTTGGTCTCATGATGTCAAAATGTGAACAGCATGATGAGGACAACTGTTTAAACACCAGCTCTAATTGAACCAGGACATTTATTGGTCAATTCAAGGATCACACACCTGCCGTGATTTTTGCCGTTAAGCTCCTTGTTAGAGAACAGCAACTTGTGCAAAATTTATTGAAACATTTAACAGTTGGACATGTGCATTTAAAAGCATATATATATATATATATATATGTATATAGATAGATAGATAGATAGATAGATAGATAGATAGATAGATAGATAGATAGATAGATAGATAGATAGATAGATAGATAGATAGATAGATAGATAGATAGATAAATAGATATGATCCCCCCCCCCCCCCTTTTTTTTTCTTTAACATACTGGACAAATCCTCAAGTCAAACTCTCCCATGGACAATATCAGTATTGTATAGCTTACACAAAGTGTGTGTTCCTCACTCTGGACTACATATGATTTTCACCAACATTTGTATGGCTTTCAGCTTGCTGTATTTGCTCTGCGTGTAAGCATTCTGGTCATACAGAGATATCTAACATGCATGTCACTATGACTCTTGTGACTCTGGGCTTGCCGCCACATGCTCAGATGACACGCACATACAGTGTAGTAACAATCAGGTGGTTGTGAAATAAGTAAAACATGAAATTTGTTTTATGCATTCATGCAAAATGTGTTTGTTACAGGATTCACAAATTATACATATGGTTTGTGTCGGGGGATTAATATTTTCATCCTAACAAGAGAATTAAGCTTAAAACATAAAATGTTTTATTATTTCTCATTTAAATTTCACAATCAAGTGAGTTGATTATAGTGATGATTTGTGGTCACAAGCCTCGCTGTTGGCTCTGGACTGTCAGTGTTGCAGATTTAGACTGACTGGTGTGCAGTTGTACAGAACGTTCATTATTATTTTACTACATTTATGTATTGAATTTATATTTTCAGATAAAATACAAATGTCTACTGGGAGTAATACTGGGAGTTTTTTTTCCTCTTAAGTATCGTTCTTATAATCAGGTTTATTTTTTGATAAGTGACACAATGTTTAAAAGTTGAATGGACTCATGTGAACTTTAAAGGTCCCGTATAATGCAAAACAAACTTTATGAAGGTTTTTTAACAGCTGTGTGTGTCCCTATAGCCTGTGTATGAGGTCTAACAATGATAAAATTCGGTCTCCTCTCTCACTTGTTTGCTCTGCTTCTTCAAGATTCTTTGCTTAAACAGCAGAAGCTGAGGTAAAAAGAAAAAAATGGGACCTTTATGCTGATGATGATGGATCTTTAAAGACCCACTCCAGAACTTTTGCCATTTTCCTCGTCACGCGCACCCCCATCGACAGCTAATTCGGCATCCATCCTGCCTGATCTGTTGGCTCTTTCCAGCCAGCAAAAGACAATCTTACAGTGACTCTTGTTTTGTCCCTTACTCCCTTTAAATCTTCTTGTGTTTCCTTGCTGAATCAGTGATGGTGCACTTTGAAAACAACCAGTGTGTTTGTAGTACAATGAAAGCGAAACTCTGCTGCAACATCAAGCAATTTTCGGTATTAAAAATTTGTATGGTGCCGTTTTTTACCTCGGAGCTCTGCTGGTCAGCATCGGCTTTAGAAATGCACATAAAAGATTTCACTGTGTCGTTAAACAAGTCTAGAAAGTTAAGTAGCTAAAGTCTGGAACAGTCGGACTGAAGATGTGAGACAAATGTGTAGCGTGGAAATGTTCAGAACTGGCTGAAAATGTTTTTATTTGGTCCTGCAGGCACCTAAATTTATCTATTCTATCTCTGTACTATTTTATTTGATTCTTTTAAATATTTATCTATTTCTGTTGTTTTAATCTTTTATTGTTTTATTTATGTTGTCTGTAAGGCACATTGAGTTGCTTTTTTGTGATTGTGGACAATAAATACAACAGCCTTGCTTTGCTTATATTATTAGAAAGATTGCTTTGAAGAATCGGAGGAAGTTTTGTTTTTTAGAATGTAAATTGTTAGAAAAATGGAAAATATAGTTTTATTTGACTTTCTGTTTCAATCTTAATAAAGTTAATGCTCAGCCGGTTCTGTCATTGTTAAACAAATAAACAGAATGAATGCCATCTTTTTCATTCAACCTCATTTTATTTAAAAAAAAAAAAAAAAAAAAAAAAAAAAAAAGTCAGATTCCTACTTTAAACTTAGCTTTCTGTGGCTGAATCCGCATCTTTCTTTGTCTTGCTCTTCTCATGCAAGATGTATACAAAGGTTGTCAGTTTCTGTTTTCTAGTTTTCTCCTCCAGAAGGATCTTTTTGAGTTTTACTTTGATATCAGTCTTTAACTCATGGTGCTATAACTGAAAGACTTTTTTAAAAATTATCTTTCTATTTCCATTTCTTACGATAATGCCCTCTGCAGGAAAGATAAACTGCTGCAGATGAGCACTGTGGACATGCCACTCTGAACTGTTAATGTGTTCACTTTACTGCTGTCCGCGTGGCTCAGTCATATGGCGAGTTACGGAGGAGAGTGCATGGTTCAGCGGGTTAGCAGCATCATATGTCACATAGTGAACTGATCAGCTGTGAGATGAACTGAGTGTGCCTGTAGATGTTAACACTCACCCTGTGGCGGAGGAAGTCCAGTTGGGACTGTGGCCATGGGAGGGGGTTGAAGAGGGACTTGCTGTGTCGCATCCTGCAGTGTGAGTTTAGCACTTTGCCGTTAGGATGTATTCAAGGACTTGAAAATGTGCTTTTGCCTCATGAACCAAGATTTTGTGCATGTACCAGAGAGAATATCAGCAAGTGCAGCAAACATGTTTACTGCTTGAAACATGCATAAAGTGTGTGTGAGAAGGCAACACACAGTATTACAGTAGCTCTTCCTTTAAAGCACAAATAAACTAAGATGAGTCAGAGATATTTATGGTCATCCCCAAAGGCCGCTTTCTTTGGTGTCTTTCTCTTGTCTCTCCATATTTTCTGTTTCTTCTTACAGCTCAACATACTGATGAATGAATAAAATGCAGTTTAAGTTTATGGGAGATGGTTACCATTTCCTGATAAGTTCAACATGCTTTGCATAAATTTACTTTAGCTTAAGAAGCTTTAATTGACAAAATAATATTAGTAAACATACTACTTGAGTACTGCTTTAGACACAGAAAGATTTATTAGATATACTTTTCTTTAAAATTCACCATAAAAGTAATATTTCTACAATTTAAAGACATGCTGTCATTTTCTGTTTAATTATCTAATTGTTTATTTGTTTGTCAGGCACTTATGTTAAACTGCTGCATCAGTTTACAGTCTGTCCTTTTTGCTTATAAATGCCTCAAAAATTGTTCACTTGTCTCTCTGTCACTTTCCGTCCATCCTCGCATGAATCGTTCTGCTCTCTCTGCCCCCTGCGGCTGGGAGATGCTCCGTCACAGATTCAGCAGCCTTGAGCTTAAGTCAACCTTTTACTTCAGTAACAAAGAGGCCCATGTCTCCTATTCTGGGCTAAGTGCTTCTCACAATCAGCAGTTAGCTGTTGGGAAAACAGCGGTGCTCTTGCGTTTATGGTGTCTGCAGAGATCAGAGAGCAGAAAGACTCCTCCTGGCAGTGGAGGTTGATATCTACTGTAAGTGAGATGTATATTTGCATTAGCTTGCATTGTGTGTTTCCTGGGTTAGAAGGTAAATTCTTCTCTGTTATGTATTTAGTGTTTTGCACTGAAAGACATACTTTAAATATTCAGCTATGTGCTGCATTTGCGCTGACCTGTCTTATAAATAAAGATGAAAAGCATTTCTCTGTGGTCTCTAGGGAAGTCCCAGGACTGTCCTAAACAAGCTGAGTCACCTATGTTGTATCCACACCTTGTTTCTCACACACCTCGCTGCAGTGAGACACACATGTCTGTGTGTGCCTCTGTTGTCAGCCTCACTCTCAGCCGACCTCAACCTCATGGCTTAATGTTCCTGTGTTCTCTCTGCCTTTGAAACAACCGGAGAAAGGAGCACAACTGAGTTACATCATGTTTCTAATCTCCACATAACCTCTAAAAAGCACTGATTATCCAAGCCATTTCATCTAGTGTGTGTTTGTTCCTTTTTTAACCTCCGCTCCTCTCCAATACATTCATGCCTTAAGAGCTCTCTGCTCGGTTTTTCAATCTATTGAATCAGTTTTCCCCTCTTCAGTGTCACTTTGTTTACTCTCTTTTCCTTTTTGTTCGTAGTGTTTTTTGCCCTTTCTTCCTCCACACTGGCGCACAATGGTCACATTTGTCCGGCATGATACGTATTCAGAATCCCTGTTATTGGAATATGAAAAGATCTTTTTTTTTTTTTCCTTGAGCTCTTTGAAGATCAGAAGTACATAAACTTTTAAGTTATTGGTTTTCATTGGTGTTATAGAAGGTGCATATAATTATCAGCTGTCCAAATCACATGTAACTGAAAAGAAAGCAATGAGTTGACTTGATGTGCTCTTTTAAAGTCATATGTCACACTTTAACAATAAAAACCCTGATCCGCTAATAAGATAGCCAGACCCAATGGTGCAGGAGGTAATAGTTATCTGGGATATCCTGGTTGTGTCACATGACTTTACCCTAAAACTTGAAAAACTTATGCACATTTATTTTGTTGGGTTCAAAAAATGCTGTTGGGTCATGCATTCACTGAAATGCAGAGCTAGAAGCCAGATTACTATCTAATACAGGGGTAATGGCCCAGAATTTCATAATATTCTGGTAATTTCTATTAAAAACTGCTGGTGTGAAGCAATATTTTTAATTACGTTTGTTAAGCTGAACCACAGGCAGCTGAAGACTTTCCCAGCTGTCACTGTGCAAAAGGTGGGGTACTGTCAGGCCAGTCCATTTCACTGCTAAGACACAGACAGGGAGGCGACCAGATGTCTACCTACTGTCTATTTAAAATCACTAGTTAACCTTACAGGCTTGTTTTTGCTCCATGAGAAAAAAATGAATCCGAATAAGAGGAACATGCAGAAACCTTATTCAAGAGTCCAGTTGATGGGCCATCCCATCCCACACAACACAAGCCTTGGCCTGGTCTGGCATCAAGCCGACACTACTGGCTGACAAATGGTATGTCAACAGTTATGATATGACAAAGGTTTTAAAGTTCATAGCCATTAAGTGTTGAAAAACATGCGGTTCTACCCTTTCCTTACTTTACAGGACAACTTTGTATTTGAGTGCTGAGAAATTAAATAACTATTTACTATTCTGAAAAGACTGTCTGCTGATGCCTCCCTGACCACCAACAAATAAAACTTCAGAATGGCCATCCATCTGACAACTGACAAACTCTTTGCTCTTCTTGGCCATCTCTCGACACATGAACCAGTTTTCTACTTTGGTCCTAATTCTCTTTCTGTTGCGTCACTTGGTACAAAACCTTGTTCCTCTCCTGCAGTGAACTGCAGTTATATGCATATAATTATGTTTTTGCATGTTGTAAAGAGCGATTGTACTCTTGCAGTACTTGTCTTCTGATCATGTTTCAGTTTACAGTTTTTTTTTTAATTGGATTTTGAATTGTTAATTGTTTTTGATTGATTTTTCTTTATATAGTGTTATTTAGTAAATAGTCATTAAGTTATTCAGTCAAAAATGGATGTTATTGGTATAACTATCCCTGTTGCTGAGGTAGTTTTAGTCTGACCCAAACATGGCACATGGGTTGATTAAAGTAAACATTAGACTGACATCTGATGCCAGAGGTGTAAAAACGTTCTGGGTCACCACTGTGTGCAAGTGGCCTCGTGCTGGCCAGTGGGTGGGCCACCAGATCCAGGCAACCAAAGAGCTGTCAATCCTTGAGGTACATGGGCCGAGCATCCACAATCGGGCCAGAACAATTTAGATATGTGGGATCTTGCATTGTGGTGACTGCTGATTACTGCATCTCCTACATATGCCAGCAGTGTGCATGGACACCATATACAGCTTAGCTTAGTATGACAGTATGTTCCTAAATCATATCATTTGCATGAAACTTCACTGTTAGTCAAGTTTTGATAAAGTATTTGCAGTGGTAAGCACTTAAAATGTCAACCTGTCAATTTTACAAAGTTATGCATATCGTAAAGTGTTTCCCACTCAGTGAATAAAGTTATGGACTTTTTTTTTTGGACTGTTTATTGCAGCTGTCATTGTAAATATTTTTTATGTGTCTACAGGAAACAGTTGAATATGCCTTCCTCATCATTTTCACAATTGAGACCTTCCTGAAGATTATCGCTTATGGTTTGGTGATGCATCAGAATGCTTATGTGAGAAACGGCTGGAACATGCTGGATTTCGTTATCGTGGTAATAGGGTAAGTCCAATGCAATCCAATCCACTTTATTTATAAAGCACATTTTAAAAACAGAATATGTTTCCAAAGTGCTCCACATAAAAAATCAGCAATATCAATAAATAAAATTACAACAATAACCAATCTTCGAATTCAAATACTTTTGTTGTGCAATAGACATGAAACCAACTCATTTAAACATTTTGTGTCTTTTTAAAGCAAAGTCACAAGGTTTGGTTATTTTTAGTCTGTTGGGTTTGTGCCCTGATCTCAGTTTGACAGTTTTACGTATTTGTGAGGGGACAAGATAAAGTTGCTTAAGCCTCAGCTCCATGTGGCCAAGTACTAACAGAGACCCTGATACACCCACAGTATATGACCCAGAAAAGACAGAGAGAATAAATCAGAGCTTTACCACCACTGGAGTGAGTCACCATCTCTCCATACTTCATCTCCTCTCCTATTTACCCTCCCATCTTTCCCTCTTCTCTCCTCTCATTGACTGTCTTTCTGTCACACACTTCCACCCTCCTCTGCTTTGTCTCTGCAGCTCTTTCTTATTACTTCCTCCTCCTATTTTCGTGTTTCAGATGGTCCGCACTGTGCACATCCCCATCCCACTTTGCCCTCATTCCCATCTCCTGCACACTCTCCTCTTATTATTTTCATCCGTATTGCAGCTTTTCTGTTTTTTGCTCTTTTTTTTCCCCCTTCCTCTCTTTCTTCCCTCTATCTCTCCTCTAATACACACAGTCCAGTGGGTAGCTGGGTCAGATCTCTGTCTGTGTGCCGCATGCTGGGTTGATCTGCCATGCAGTCAAACGCAACGAAGGCTGCTTGTTTGATGAAGACTGCTGCTAAATCAACTGAAAGACACTTAGAGATAATTTTGCTTGTACAGTATGGGATGTCAGAGCAACTGTAAATACAAATATACATTTTAAGCAGTCTACCTTCCAAGTACTTACACATGTAGTAATCTATTTGAAAGCTAAGATACTTGTGATTTGAAAGTTTGAATGATATATTCTAATGCAGACTACATACATAACTGTGGATTTGGTGAACACCTATTTCTGACCAGTCATCAATTAAATTTATCACCGAAGCTGTTTTTTTAGTCTAGTGAAAGTTGATCCAGAACAAGTATTATCCATAAAAACCTGTTTTCAACAAAAACTGAAGGATTTCAAAGGGTTAGATGAAGCAGATAATCAAAAAGACACCTCCAAACAAAGCTGGTGTTGGACACTTGCATACTTTTGTTCGAAACCTTCAATTCTAACTAATTCTGAATGGAAAATTGAAGATAGCAATATGTCCTGAAACTATGTGACATGCCAAAAACCATGTCATGTCACATGGCATGGTTATACTTACTTTACCTCAGTAATTTATATTTATTAACAGCCTACAATTTCAAGTTAACCATTGCAACTTAGAGCAAAGTAGAAAAATGTCCTCTTGAAGGGTCTTAAACTTGGGAGTTTACAAACTAGTCCCTCTTATCAACACTGCTCTCTCCTTCTAAGTGTTTGTGTCCAAATCAGCGGCTTTGCTAGTGCATTGCATCATGTGGTGAGACATCAGCTCTGCCTTTGTGGAAATATGAGCGATAAAACATCAATTTGCAATTTTTAATTCCTCTTTTATAAAACTGCAACATTTTGCTATTACAGGCGAAGTAATGAGATCAGGTTGAGGGCTGGTTTTTATTAGGGGCTGAATAAAAAGGCAGCCGCTTCGCAGGCTGTTCACTGTTGCAACTTTCAGTAGTCTAATAGATCACTGTTTTAAGTTTAATACCAAACTTTAAAGAATTTAAACTAATAAAAAATAAATTATTTGAAACACAATGTGTCATACAGTGTCATGGTTCACCGAATGGCTTTAAGAAATTCAAGTCTAGTTTACTACAACAGGGTATTCATTCAGCTGTGGCAAAAGTATAAACACTACTGCTACTATACATTTGGATTGTGATGGAGCAAAGCATTTGGTTCGTCACTGGCTTCAGAGTCACTGGGAGAGAATCCTGGCAAATTATTTGGCTCTACTCAGGCTTGTTCGATAAAAAGCTGTCAATATGTAATAGAGACTTTTCTTTTGAGCATGATTGGATGACTAATGAAGCCCCCCCAGTTGCGGACGGTCAGTCTTCCAGCTGTGACTCAGTAAAACAGAAGTCAGAGCAGACTGCGCTTTAAGGCCATCAGAACTCCTTCCAGCTCTTATCGGCAGCTTCATTCACCGCTCTTACTCCACAGCTTTTGATGGGATGAGTCTAGATGACTTTCCCTCTTGGCAACGTGAGGAATGTCTCTCTGACTGTAATAAGGTGTCCACTTTCATCAGCAAAGACTTGTTCGGTGTTGATTTCACTTTGTGACCACAGTAGGAAGCAGTTGTGGGGATGCAGCCCTCCATCTATCTATCTATCTATCTATCTATCTATCTATCTATCTATCTATCTATCTATCTATCTATCTATCTATCTATCTATCTATCTATCTATCTATCTATCTATCTATCTATCTATCTATCTATCTATCTATCTATCTATCTATCTATCTATCTATCTATCTATCTATCTATCTATCTATCTATCAGTCTGCTTGTCTGTCTATCTAATAATAAGTTTGTTTTCTACCAGACTTTTCAGTGTTGTCTTGGAGCTTTTGACCAAAGATGAGAAGGGAGAAGGCGAAGGAGAAGAACCCCATCCGTCGATGCATGGGCACGGTGGTAAGCCAGGTGGATTTGACGTTAAAGCCCTTCGAGCCTTCCGTGTGCTGCGACCCCTGCGGCTGGTCTCAGGAGTACCCAGTAAGTGGTAACAACTTTTGAGCTCTGTATAGAGGCAGCGTGAGTTAACAGAGTGTGAGAAACATTTGCCTCATCTACTCTATTTATTATATAATTGTATTATTCCCTAATTCCCATTGCAATCAAGAGGAGAGTAAACAGTCGCACGGCAAGTCCAGATGGTCCAAGTGCAGTCTCAGAAGACTGTTTACCAAAAGCATCCATTCAGCATCCTTGTCAGTACCTCAGAGACAGGTGCTCTGAGTGTAATAACAATAAATAATCTGAGAATAAACACATCTAATATTATGATGAGTTGCAGTTAGATGTGCACAAACACCAAAGCTGTTAATGCTATTACAGAGAGTGGAGTGTCTTTTTTCTGATTAAAGGAAAAACATAGTGTTTGTATACATATTGCAAACTATTACATAAGACTTCACTATGACCCATCTCTACCTTTAATATGAATTTGAAACTATATTATACCATAGTAATTAACTAGACTTCAGTAAAGGATGCAGTGTACCTGTAGCAGGTACTGTTAATGTTTTCATAAAGGAGTCCAGCAGATCTAAGTGTTTATAATTGTATTTTAAACATTCAGCCACACAGAGATCAACTTGACTTCTTCATTTTCCTCTTTTCTTAGGTTTACAGGTGGTGTTGAACTCCATCATTAAAGCCATGGTCCCTCTCCTGCACATTGCCCTCCTGGTCTTGTTTGTCATCATCATCTATGCTATTATCGGGTTGGAGCTTTTCATTGGTAAAATGCACGCATCCTGCTTCATACCTGGTTCTGGTAAGTGCTCTTGGCAGTCTTTAAACATAAAGAAAACCAGCCTTTTATGCAATATGTTTGTTTTTAAGAATTCATCAAAATATGTTTATAAAATTGCTGATCTTGCCTTGTTTATTTGTAAAACTGAGGCATAGGACAGATTTTATTCCCCATATCGCTTCATCACAATAATGATTTTCAATATTTTTCCTATTTGGGATTGTAAGTTTCAAATAATAAAGTGCGTATTTTTTTAATTGCCTCAATCGATTCTGAACATTAATCTTCAAACAGATCTTTTTTGCTGTTGCACCAGTGTCAGCTTATCACATGTTGCTTTGCACGGTCATCCGCTTGAGGCACAGCTCACCCACACACTCATATGGTCTTCTTGGAAAATGCATATGTCGAGGCAATACAGCTTTCCCGAGTTAGTTTTATTACTATTTTTTGCTTATAAACCCTCCCAATGCAGCTAAAAGGTGTTGTTCGGCTATTCAGTAACAGAGGAAGATTTTATTTGTTAACATGTTAACTTTACACCATATATTTAACCACTAGAGTACATATTAACAGATACATAGAGTGAAACATGTTTTTACTCTGTAACTGGCTAATTTTATCTTTATTCTACTGAATAAGCAGGTAATACCATGTCTTTTCAAGAATAAAAAAAAAAAAAAACTATGCCAAGTACAGTTTGCCTGTGAATCTGTCACTGATGTAGGCTTTTTTAAAATCAGTATAAATGCAAGACCAAATAATGATCATACAGTCAAATAATCTTAGCTGTAATGATAATAGGAATGGTAATGGCAATAAGTAATGGGAAACATAAAATATAAATAAGGAAAAAGTCATTACTGCAATTAAATAAATAATTTTAACATGGCAACAATAATTATTTTAAATGTTAAATGAAATAAAAATAATTATAAAAAATAAAAATCTTTATAATTATAATAGGAAGAATGAAAATATTAATATTGATATTATTAATTAACCAGTGACTCCCCATTGTGTATGCACCACTTTTACAGTATACAGAGAAATGTTGCAGTGTTTCTATTGCTTGAAAAATTCGGCATGTTTATTTTTTTCTTTAAAAAAAAAAAAAATTAAAAAATTAAAATATATCTGCAACTGCATGCCATTTCAAGTATGACAATGTGCAAAAAGTTGTCATTTTTACATTATTGTTTTTGATGATTTGTAAGGTTAATTTTTTATTGTAAATACAACGTGCCTCTCTGATAGGTCATATTAGATGGAAATGCAAGTATCTAAACCCTGTGCATTAATGAAATAGATTTTTATCAACCTCTAATTGATGAAACCTTTTACTTTAGACGAGGGGCAAACATTAACTCAGCCTTTTTTGTATTTTTAAAAAGTCCTGAGCATTGTTGGTCGTAGTGCATCTTTATACGAACACATATAGTCGTCCTCAAATTTATTCAGACTCTCCCTGTAAAGAAGGAAAAAACAGTTGCCTGTGAAATAAGATGAAATAAACAAAAGTAATAATAAAATAAAAATTTAATGAAAATCGTTACATTATTTTATAATTCTGGTTCAAAAGAGTTTTTTTTTAACGCAAATACAATTAAATGACATATTTTACATCACTCATAAACTAATATTTTGAAGAACAATCCTTTGATGTTTCCACTACAATCAGGTGTTTCCTGTACCTCTCAATCAGACTTCTGCACCTGCTGACAGGTGATTTCTCCAACTGTTCATAAAAAAAAAAGCTCTAATTTGTCCAGGACTGATTTGTTTGTTCTTCATTCAATTAAATAAAAAAACAATGTCTTAAATCAATAAATTATAGTTTAGCAAATTTTTAGTTATTGTTCCTTTTTGCAATCTCCAGTTATTTGTAAATTCAGCCTTTTCTTTAATGCAAGGGTATGAATAAATCTGAGGACGACTGTAGCTTCCTGAATGTAAATACAAAGTGAGAAACTATCATATTTAATGCATTATTTTACGATAACACAAAGAGCCTGATGATTAAAAATCTCTCTGCAGAAGCAATAGCAGAAGAGGAACCAGCTCCATGTGCGATCTCAGGTCATGGGCGCCAGTGCCACAACGGCACAGAGTGCAGGGAAGGCTGGCAAGGTCCCAATGGCGGCATCACCAACTTTGACAACTTTCTGTTTGCCATGCTGACGGTGTTTCAGTGCATCACCATGGAGGGATGGACAGACGTGCTGTACTGGGTGAGCTTTATACTCGTTGTACCTCTGCACGCCCTGCTCAGTAACCTGTGACAGATACACGCCCTCGGCTTCAAAGTGTCTTATCATCATACACACAGCAGTGATGTGACTGACAATGTGATGATGAAGCAGATGATAATTTCCTGAGGCAGCTCTTATCACTCAGATATGATTGATTGCCTAAATGACTGAATGCATTCATCAACTCCTTCAGCAAAATGCTGCTGTTCTTGCATGATCTTGTGTTCCTATAAGAACTCCGCTTTTCTTAAGACTCCGTACCGTGTATGCTTTCTGACTTTTTCTGCATTTCATACTCCGTTTCTTCTCTTTATCGTCTTCTCCTCCTTCTGTTGCAACTCCTCGCTGATCCAGATGAACGATGCTATGGGCTTTGAGCTTCCATGGGTGTACTTTGTCAGTCTTGTGATCTTCGGCTCCTTTTTCGTTCTGAACCTGGTTTTGGGTGTGTTGAGCGGGTAAGAAACCTTCTTCTGTTTGAAAACAGAGACTTTCTGCTTGATTACAGGCTGAAGGTTCTCTGTTTTCTTTAGTCTGTGCCTGTTAACATCTGCTTTTGGCTCCTGTAGGTCAACGATGCCATTGGATGGGAAACCCCATGGATTTATTTTGTCAGCCTGATTATACTGGGATCCTTTTTCGTTTTAAACCTTGTATTAGGTGTACTAAGTGGGTAAGAGGCAACGTGTGCAGTGGTTTTGGTCTGCAGTGTGCAGAGCATATTTGATTGTGTTTGACAAGCAGTGGCAGCCAGATATAGATACAGTATATGCTATGGTGCAAATGCTTAAAATTTGAGCCATACACACACCAAAATAAATCCTGATCTTAAAACAAACATTTTGAGATGATAAACTTGTAACCTGTCTATGTTAGAGTATCAAAATAAATTATTTCACAGGCGTTTGTATTTCACCGCCCATGTGAAACTATTACATCCTTGCCACGGCAACTGCAAAGTGAGCATTTCTTCCCCCAGCGCACCCCCCAGCCCACCCAGCCTCCTGAGAGAGAAATTAATCTTATTGCTCGCCCTTCACTCCCTCTGTGTTCCTAAGCTCCGTCAAACCCCAGTTTACTTTCCGAGCTCTGTGGAGTGGGGGTGGGGTATTACAGTAGAATTAACTCTGGATAGTTGACCAGTTAGAAAAACTCTTTTATTTATTTATTTATTTATTTTATTATTATATTAATTTACTTATTTAGAAAGCTGACAAGGTTTATTCAATCATGAAATCAGTCCGTCTTGCTGTCTCATTCATCTGCTTTAAATTGGCATCATTTATTAAATCATTTCAGTTTTACCACCTCTACTCTGCAGGCTTCTTATCACTGAAAGTCTTCAATATTTTTATCACATACACTATCTAACTAGAAGCAGACATTTCTCATTTAATTAAGTTGTCCTAACAGTTTCCCATATTAAAGTTTCCACATCATCTTATATAATCTATAAATTGAGATAACGTGCAAATGTTGCATGTCTCCATGAAACCATCTGTCTACCTAAATTCCCTTTTCTTTATGATTAAGATGCTCGCCTGAAGGATGCACTACTGTACTGTTGAGCTCTATTTATAGTACCGTGTTGTCTTGAAAAGGTGTACATCTCCCTCCAGTGGCTACAGTTCAGAAAAGCACACAATATATTGACATGTTGTGACTCAAGTTTGCAAATTTATTCTTTACAGCATGAATGTGACAATAAACAGGAAAGTTTACACCGGATATGATCACACAGTGATTAAAGCTCCTGTTGTCTGACATGATTAGATGTGTTTTATTTTATTTTGTGTTGACAAAAATGAATGTTTGCTGTGATTGTATTGTGTTTGTAGTCTTTCATTCATTTATATGCTTTTTTTTCAACCCCAGTGAGTTCTCCAAAGAGAGAGAGAAAGCAAAAGCTCGTGGAGACTTCCAGAAGCTGCGTGAGAAGCAGCAGCTGGAGGAGGACCTGAAGGGTTACCTGGACTGGATCACCCAGGCTGAAGACATCGACCCTGACAACGAGGACGAGGCAGAGGAGGGGAGCAAACGTAACCGTAAGCACCCAGTTCGGTTTTCTTTTCTCATGCAGTTAAGATAAAGACTACGCAACTATCGCAATAGCTACAACCCATTAAGCAGGTTGACACTGTTCTTGCATCATTTAGTTAAATATCCAGAACTATTGCTCCACTTTTGGACTTTGTTAAAGAGACGACTACTTATCAGAGGTTATATCTTACATCTTATACAAATAGTTGGATAATAATAAGTAATCCGAAATATCTTCAGAAAATCTATCTTAAAATGTGATTTAAATAAAACTCACAAGCAGCTTTCAAGCATCTTCCAGTCTAAAAATGTTTCTGGATCCTTCTCAGTTCTGCGTTATTTAATATATTGTACTGTTAATCATGATAGTGTAATAATTTGCAGTAATGTCATCTAGATGCATGTGTTGTGTATATTTGAATCATACATACTGAATAATCATTGAGTTTTTAATGGTTTTGTTATATTTTCTTGGAAATATGTGATGAGCTGCAGTGACAGTTTGAAAATCACTGGTGATTTAAGTTAAAACGATATTTGGGGGAGACATTTATCACATCCCTCTGGTTCAGAACATTCCCTTTATTCTTGCTCTTGTTTTGGTTTCAAGTGCTCTATTTTCCTTATTGCCCCAGATAACTGATCATGTTCTTGTAGCACAGATACAGATTCCAGGCCTGTTAATCAGATAGAGTATCATATAAAAAAAAAAGAAAGAAAAAAAATTACTTGGAGGCCATATCTTTCTTGAGCCCAAAAATTTATTCTTAATGTTTCAAACATGCAGGAAAAAAATCAGACATTTTTCAACAGAGCCAGCAGTAGTGTAACCCAGTTTGTGCAATTCTCCATGTTAAGTTTGTTTCTTCATGCAGTCACTGACAAACAGGTTGAGCAAATAAAATGCAGGTAAAACAGTGTTAAAAGTAAGAGTCTGTATAATTAGAAATCTGATGTAATTATCAACAATGTTAGACTGTGTTCAACGACACCATTTAGAGGTATTTAGAAGTGTTTATTTTAAACATATAAAATGCATTTGATGCTGTATGTATGAATTAGTTTTGTCTGCATACTTGTGTATGCTACTGATGGAACTGGAGCACACTTTAAGTCTTGCTGCAGTTTATCTGAGAAGGAAAAAAAAAAAATGCATGACTTGAGCAGTGGAGAAACTCTTAATCCAAATCCTCTTTAAATAAGCAGCACACATGATACAGAAGAGACAACCTGCGTCGGCTTCACCGTACAGTTTTGGTTAGGTAGTTCTGGATCTCTTTCACTGTCTGCTCACTATGGTCTCTGTCTGTTGTTGCTTCTCCTACGTGTTTTTTCCTCTTTTTATAATTTAATGTTCAATTTTCATTCGCATCATTACGCATATTTTTCATAATGTCTGAAGATTGCAGTTAAAGTTACAGTATGTTAAAAGTGTTCATGCTGCTTATCTCCAGCATCCATTCTGGCTTTGAGTGTCTGTCAGCAGTACCTGAACCCCAGCTAACATGCCTACATGTTAGTCCTGGTCTGCGTCACCTGCAGATGCTTCCTGTGACTAACAGTTCTCTGTGTTGTTCTTCTGACCTCCTCAGTGTCTGCAGCCCATGTGGTTCCTGCTGCTGTTGTCATTGTTGTATATTGATATTTTGAATACTGTTGTTGTCCTGTGGTGTTGTCTGCTCTGACCCATTTTGATAGCAGCTCATTCTTGCCCCCCCCCCCCCCCCCCCCCCCCCCACCATGTCCCTCTGCTGTGCCGTTATGTCTGAATGCATGGGCTTGCATGCATTACACATGAAGGGGTGACTCTGGCTGACCTCATTGAGAAGAAGAAAGGAAGGTTTGGGTGGTTCAGCCAGTCGTCCGACACTCATGGTAAATCCTGTGGTTCTCCCTTCAGTGTTCTCTACAGTTAGTATGTGTGTGTGTGTGTGTGTGTGTGTGTGTGTGTGTGTGTGTGTGTGTGTGTGTGTATGTGTGTGTGTGTGTGTGTGTGCAAATAAATGTGTTTGTCTGCTGTTTTGATGCTCAAATTGTTCTGATGCTGAAAAAGTTCATGTGTTTTGTTGAAAAAAACAGAACCAAGCTGTTTTAGCTTTTAAAGTAATTAAAATATGATTTGTCATATTTGTTGAACCTAATAGAATGAACAGAATTGGTAAATATATTACTAAAGATGCCAACAATGATAGGCAAACGTGAATAAACAAGGAAAAAAAAAAAAAAAACACTTTTTTTTCAACAGTTTCAGTTGAAAATAGCTCTCAAAATTTGTTTAACCAAGTAAAAGAGAGGAAAAGAAAAACTATTCTGTTGTCTTATTAAAAACTCAGTGTGTCGTTGCTCTGTAGCCTCTAGTGGCCAAAATAAATGCTACAAAAACAAAGACATTAGAAGCCTATCCATCCATTTTGTGGCTGCTTACTTTATTATATTAGTTCAAATAGTTTTTAGGGGTTTTTTTTTTTTTTTTTTTTTTTTTTTTTTGCTAGAGTTGTTTTTATTTAACAAAGTGAAATTATAAATAAAAAACATTCCTAAAGAAAGTGTCCATGCGACCTTTTCTTGACTTTGAAAACTTATTAACTCCGAGAAATAAATAATTTTGGTTAAATTTTAGATATATAGATCAACAAGAATGTTGTTGTTTTTTTTCTCACTGGCCTTTTTTATGGCTTCAATATGAAATAAATGTGTTGTGAAAACAAATTTAGATTGTGACTTTGTGTGCATCTCTATAAGAACAACTTACAATCTTAAGAAATATGTAATCACTTTTTTACTCATTGCGTTCCAATATCACTTTTTTTTTTTTTATTCCTCCTTTAATAGTTCCTCAACAAAGGTCCAATGCAGTACTTCTTAAAATAAATTTCCCCTCTAAATGAGTCTAATTTGGAATAGAAATATGGTGTGATAGCAGCCACACGCAGTTAGCTGCCCCATTTCCGAAGCAGGAACTAAGCATGAATATAGGAAACAGGGCTAAACCCAGATCCCAACTCCGGCAGTCAGCACTATTTTCAGAGCCGAGAGCTGTCCCAACAGCTCAGGAATCAAAGCCAACACGTCTATGTAAGCTAAGCAGGAGCATGCTCCCTCACACGAATTAAACTGCTGAGACGTTTCACGCGCTTAATCATCATCTCGCTGCACAGACAATATTGCTTTGAGTGTAGCATTTCAGGGACAGTTTTAAGAGTCCTGTCCTCCTCGCTTGACTCCATTTTTCCGTCTGTTACTTAATGTCGGGATCAGCTGAACCCGATAGAGCAGCTGTCTGATCTCATGCCTCGTGTCAGCTCACTTTCAGCACCTGGTATTTGATATTGATAATGACAGTGAGCCGGAGCAACGATACAAAGCAGCTCTCTCTTGTCTTAAAAGCTGTTGTGTGGTTCTGGTGCGGCTTTGAAGATTAAAATCTTCATCAAATGAGTGTGACTCATTTGAATTCAGTGTATCATAATGAGCTCTAGCTTTGCTGATTTGTATGTTCCTTTTGTGTGTCTTTTCAAGTCTTTAATGAAATTAGAATTTATAAGAGGAGGACAAGCTCTGCTTTGTTTCTTCCCTATGGGATATGTTGCATTGTATTTTCCCAAAGAACCCTTTTCCACTGCAGAGTGATTATATGTCATGTTGTTGTTGTTTTTTAACAAACATTTATGTGCTGCTACAGCGAGTGTTCCTGCCAGTGAAACAGAATCTGTGAACACTGAAAATCAGAACGGGGAGGATGAAAAGACGACATGTTGTGGACCTCTCTGGTGAGGATGTGCAGCTTTTGTGGACAACAAACTTTGTTTTTAACACAAAGCATGTCCACAAAACATGTCCTGTTTCAACTGTTTTAAACTAGAGCATATTAATGTTGTGTTTACAATTTTATTGACCTTTATACAGTCATTGCTCCCAAACAAATTTTTAAAAGTTTTTCTTTCTTCCAGTCAAAAAATTTCGAAGTCAAAGTTCAGGTCAGTACATTTATCTCCCTGTGATGTTATATATGTGTTCCTTAGTATTGCAAAAACTGTATCTTTTACTGTAAAGTTAGTCCCTGTTTTACTTTATGGTGATTTTTTATTTGCTTTGCTTTTGTTTCGCTGCATTTAAAATGAAGTGTTACAGGGGTGATAAATTAACGCTTTTCATAAGGTCAGCATGTACTGAGAATAGCCTTACACAGTGTTTTCTACAACAGCTCATTTACTGAACAGTATGACTTACACAATTTTATTCATGCACCTCCCCAGTGGCTCCCTCTACCATCTCACACTGCGTTCTTGTTATGAATGAACACAAACTTTTCTTTAGAAATTTCCTTTAGAAACACTGAGGTGATCTTTCTATTCCACTGCCTCGACAGTAGTTTCTATCTGACCACATTTTGTGCTATTTTACATTGGGTTTTTTTGTAGAAAGTAAGAACACTAACGTCCTTCTGCACACAATGAAGTAGTTGTCTCTTCCTGCAGTCGGCGCTGGCGCCGCTGGAACAGGTTCTGCCGCAGGAAGTGCCGTTTGGCTGTCAAGTCGGTGCCTTTCTATTGGCTGGTCATCATCCTGGTGTTCCTGAACACTCTCACCATTTCATCAGAGCATTATAACCAACCTTTGTGGCTCACCCAAGTGCAGGGTAGGAATTCATTTGAAGTATAGAGATTGTCCAATTAATTTTATATTATTATTATTATAAAGTTGAGTGTTTTGTCTTGAAAACCAGAAAATTGATCAAAGTTGTCTTAATATTTCTTAGTAATAAAGTGAAGAAATATCTATATTGAACAACGGCTTTTCTGTGCTGCAAAACAATTATCTTTTGAAGCACAATTATACGTACATTTTTTGTTTATGTCTGGTTTTCTGCATTTTAGATGTGGCCAACAAGGTGCTGCTAGCCTTGTTCACATGTGAGATGTTGGTGAAGATGTACAGTTTAGGGCTACAGGCCTATTTTGTTTCCCTGTTCAACCGCTTTGATTGCTTCGTGGTGTGTGGAGGAATCACTGAAACCATTCTGGTCGAGCTGGAAATCATGTCTCCCCTCGGGATTTCTGTGTTTCGCTGCGTCCGCCTGCTGAGAATTTTCAAGGTCACACGGTATGATTATAATGAAAATGCGTCTATTTGCATGTTCTCAGTACACTGTAAGTGATATGCAGGTAATAGTCTGTCTCTCCTGTGTTCTCTTGGTCATCTGTTCCTCACAGACACTGGCAGTCTTTAAGTAACCTGGTAGCATCTCTGCTCAACTCCATGAAGTCCATTGCTTCCTTGCTGCTGCTGCTCTTCCTCTTTATCATCATCTTCTCACTGCTGGGCATGCAAGTGTTTGGTGGAAAATTCAACTTTGATGAAACCCAGACAAAGAGGAGTACCTTTGACAACTTTCCACAAGCCCTTCTCACTGTGTTTCAAGTATGAAAACCTTCATTTATATTTTAAATAATAATCCAGCTTTATTTGTAAATACTACCTATCAGCACATTGCTTATAGACATTAAACATTCAGCGATTATGCAGGCTTAACAAGAATAAAATAAGTTTTCTTGCTGGGTGGTAAGCAAAACCTCTATTTGGAAATGGATTTGATTTGATTGCCTCCACTGTCACATAAAAAGTCAAACAAACAGTGAGAAAAGGAATAAAGGCTTAAAGTAAAAAAATTTAGCTTAGGATAAGGTTGGGGTGTTAAACTCCAGTCCTTGAGAGCTGGTATCCGGCAGGTTTTTGTTGTTTCCCTGAACCAACACATCTGATTCAAATCAAATGGGTCCAACGGCTTCTTTTCAACCTATTCATTCATTTTGGTCGGGTGTGTCGGAGCATGGAGACAATAAAAACTTGCATATACTGGCCCTTGAGCACTGGAGTTTTGGGCATTAATAAACAGAAACATGGAAACATAAATAAATGTTAGTTTTTAAGACTCCTTTTTCAGCAACAGCTGTCTGAAGTTTCGACTACATGAACACCAAACAAGCCAAACAAGTCAGTTAGATAAATGTGGTAATTCTAATAAAAGCGGCACAAAGGTTTATAAATATCAGCTTTGTTCTTGTAAATCCTCCTACCCTGTCTTATTGGATCTCACATATTGTTTTGATCCATTCAGATTCTGACTGGAGAAGACTGGAATGCTGTTATGTATGATGGGATCATGGCATATGGAGGCCCCTCTTCTACTGGCATGGTTGTGTGTTTTTACTTCATCATCCTCTTCATTTGTGGAAACTGTATCCTCTGACATGCCTAAAGAAAAGTCCATACATTGCTGGTTTTATAAAATGATTTTCTGTGGTGCACATATACACAGCAAATGTGCTATCAGGTATTTCTGGAGAGGTTGGGTGTGTCAAACAAGATGGTTATTGTTTACTGAATCAGTTGCTCAGATATCCTCCTGAATGTCTTCTTGGCTATCGCTGTGGACAACTTGGCAGACGCAGAGTCTCTCAACACAGATGAAGGGGACAAAAAAGAGTGAAGTCTTGATCTTGAAGTTTTTCTGTGGCAAACATACAGTAATTTCACATATTGGTACCAAAATTTTGATAAGATGCACTAACTTTTTTTCTGCAATTCCTTACAGTGACAAAAAGGACGATGAAAAAGATGAAAAGGTATTCTTTAATTTTGTTCAGTCAATGAATCAAAAAGGGATTTTCCCAAGCCATGTGACATGCATTTCACATGTTCTGCTTATTTTGAAAGGACGAAGAGGAGGACATTGATGACAATGCAGGGGAAGAGGAAGACCCAGAGGTTCCATCGGGGCCTCGGCCGGCCATTTCTGACTTGGTAAAGAAAGAGAAGATCACTCCTATTCCAGAGGGAAGTGCCTTCTTCATCTTCAGCAACACAAACCCGTAAGATGCAATTACTTTAAGTTCTGTACAAATACACAGTGCCAGTGTTTCCTGTCACACTGCTGTGATATTTTTCTTTTCGCTTTCAGGGTGCGTGTGTTTTGCCACAAACTCATCAATCATCACATATTCACCAACCTCATCCTGGTGTTCATCATGCTCAGCTCAGTCTCTCTTGCTGCTGAGGATCCGATCAGAAACTTCTCAGCCCGTAACATTGTAAGTCCACCCTCCTTCCACAGAAAAGCAATCACAAGACAATGAGGCAATTTTACTGATAGGATTATTTGTTTAGCATTTAGCGATTTCTTTAAATTACCAAAATGTTGTCTTTGCATGCTTTAGAGCATTTGATGTTCAGCGAAAGTATAATTAATAAAAGCAAAATTTCAGAGTTTTTCCAGTCACAAATACAAGAACTTTTACTTTACACTGTTTGGTCTCCTCAGTATATTACATTGGAGCAGTTTAGCATACGCTGGTCTTCATGTTCTCATGCAGTTTGGGTCCTGTTGTAAAGATTAATGAACAAGTGTTTTTTTCCTGCTCAGGGGGAGACATATAACCCAGCATGGAAAATTCCTTAAATTTATGCTTTAAAATGTGATCAATTCAGGAACTAAAAAATATTAATTTGCAAGACAAAAACAGCTTTCACGTATTTGATATTATTCAATACCTGAAGTACAGTTTAGTCGTTTGAATTGACATGAAGCTAATGAGCACGAACTGTTGTTGTAAACAAAGAGCTGACTGATGGGAACGGCTGAAATATTGATGTGTTTAAATGACAACTGTTGGATTTCTCTCAGTCTCTGATTATTTATAAAATGAACTCACTGTCTTTATTGGGCTCTGCCTGATTAATGTAACTGCTGCAGTTCACACTTGTGCCGTGTTGACAGTGACACATTTGTCTTACTGGGTCTGACCTCATCAGATTTCTGTCTAAAAATGTGTCAGAGGAGCACCAGTGGGGTCAATCACATGGCACCGATAGGCTTGGTTTTATGGAAAGCAGTGTGTGTTTAAGCGGTAAAGTGAGGAGAAAAACTGTATTGTATGTTTGAAAAAAAAAAAACCTTACTTTGATTTTTGTTCATTTTACGTCTGTGGTTTTTTCAATTTGGAAAACACACAGCAGATTAGGAGAGTCATAGTTCTTTGCCATTATCCTCATGTATCCATGGTGCTGTGTATAATTGATGAAATGGAAAATATGTGGCTACCATGACTTTACCTGTTAGTCTGGGAACTGGCATGTTGGTGTCCTAAGTGCTTCATTTTGCTCCTGCCATCTTTTTGAATGTCAGAACTGATTGTATTTGGATAGAGTGATATTTGGAAGCTGAATGAATTAAAACAACTCTGTTTTCTTGCTTCTTAGTTATACTTCAGAAGGACAACAAGCAAAGTGTCCAGAGTGTAAATTCAGCTACTCACATCAAAGCAATGTGGAAAAAAATAATATAATATAAAGTATTTACATTTCTAAGTGACCTTACTCACATTATTCAAGTTTTTGAGTCCACAATAAATAGTTATTTTTTTCGATGAATTTGTATAAATTTATTGGACGTCTGATTTAAACATATTTTTTTAAACTGTAATGAATCCACCAACTTAATCTCCAATTATTTCGAACAAAAATGAAAACTTAGGTGTGAACTCATCTGTATGGGCTAAAACATGCAAATACACTAGTATTGTGCGGTCATGCATTGTAATGATTTCGAATGCAAAATACTTTCTGTGTTTATATTCAGGAACCAGAGGAGCTGACCCTTTTCAATCCTCCTCAAAAATGCTTTAATTTTTTCTCCTTTCTTTCGTCTTGTGTACATACTTTGTATGAAGCTGCACAATGACCTGTCTTTGTTAAACATCTACATTGCTTTTTGCAGATACTTGGTTACTTTGACTATGCTTTCACCGCTATCTTTACTGTTGAGATCGTTTTGAAGGTAAATGCCCTGTGTCCCCTGTCCGTGCTGTCACTAACCTCACCCAATAACACTCCAAACGTCTCGTTGCCTTCCAGGTCCTAGGCTATGCAGATTATGTCTTCACTAGTATGTTTACATTTGAGATCATATTGAAGGTAACCCCTTAAAATGACAACGAGAGCCTTGCTGCATTCTCTCCTTGTGTGTCACCTGCCGCTCAGTACAACCTGGCTTGTTTGTTTCCTTTCTCTTATTTACTTTTTTTCTTCATGGCACCTCTTTTAAAAAAGCAAAATAAAAAAAAAACATATATTGGAATATTTTTAGCTATTTTGTTTTGTACACACATTAAGCAATTTGTTAAAAATTGTTCAAATTGTGTAAATCAAAGAGCTATTGTTGGGGGAAGGAAACATCAAATCAACATTACATTATACTCACATGGGTTTCATGTCATTTGGGCAGTCATCGCTGAAATCATTTTAGTAAAAATATATACATAATTATACGTAGTGCAACCCCTCTGTGCGATGCAACAAAATTTAACGGGCTGTCCAGACATTGCTTATGCATTGGCTGAAGTTGAGTTTGAAGTCAGGGTCCTGTTGAACAATGTAAAGTCAGCTCCAGTCAAAGCTACCTCCGCGCCTCTCTTACTGACTGCTCTTCAGATTACCCATAAAAGAGGGGGCAAAACCAACCATGTTCCTGCCGAGCATGGTTCAGTCTGCTTTCCCTGACTGACTGCATCTAAATGTGGAGTTGCCTCTGCAGTTGTTTGGGGGGAAAAATGAACAAACAAATAACCAAAAAGAAGAAAAACTGAGAAATCCACTGATGTTTGACCCTAAATTTCCTAGTGCTCTCAGTTAGCAATTTCCTATCTTTAACTGTCTGCAGGGCTTCACGTTTAAATGTACTCAGAAAATTAGTCCTTTACTTTTATTATTTGAAGAAGAGTTATTTTGGCTGGTTTTTCTTCTCTGCCTGCTGAACGCTGAACTCTTAATTGGGAGCTGCCTCCCTTTTTATTCCAAAGTATTAAAGAACATAACGGAATGTGCTTTAAGATGACGGTCCACATGAATGTGCCAGTAAGGCCATTTCTACTTTCCAATCGCTATAACTAGACTTCTTGCAGGTAGTAAATATCCCTGGAATCATGGCAACAAAATGCATGTTTTATTGCCTCATCCCATAGTCGATTGTGAAATGAATGACTTACTACTACATTCATGTAATTAAGGGCCGTGTGGGTGGCGACGGTAGATATAGCCTCCTGTTTCAATGCTTTGAGCTCGCCACCCCAAATCAGAGTGAACAAGAGTGTAGAGAAGTGTGTGCGTGTGTGTTTGACTGCAAGGTAGTGAGTGTTGAGAATATGTTTTTCCTTTTGGAAATTTTTGTATAGGCTGTGTGTTGTGTGGAATAGAGAAGTTGTGTGTGTTTAATGTGTGTTTGATGAAGAATGTGTGCTTTTTCTCCCTTAACAACGTCTGTCCTTTCCTCAGATGACGACATACGGAGCTTTTCTCCATAAAGGAGCGTTCTGCAGGAATTACTTCAATCTCCTGGACCTGTTGGTGGTGGGAGTTTCTCTCGTCTCCTTTGGCATTCAGTGAGTACAAGAGAAACGGAACCACTGTGCTTGCTTTGCATTTGGGCTGGAAGCAGCACAGTTTGGGACCAAAATGTCAGAAGAATGAAACCCCAGAAAAACCACTGAGGAGATTCAACAGGCCAGAGGTGTCCAACGAGGATCCACAGGGGCATTTCTGAGGGGGCTTGAAATTTTTGGTAGATTTTTACCCACAAATTTAAATTGACTCATTGACATTAATCCAACATGTTGTGATGAATGAAATAGAGACAGAAAATGTTGACTATCTCAGTCACAACAGAAGACCAGCCCGGACCTGTCTCTTCACACCTCCTCCAACACTTTTACTGCTCTGACAATCAGGAGGCTTCATGTTACACACTGGCTGTCTTAGGCTGCCTTGACTGACCTTCTCATCAGCTGGCTGAGATCCATAACACAAAGATGCACCCACCAGTAATATTAAAATGAACAAAAATATATATCTTTGTCAAATAAATAACACAAATTAATGAATAATAAAGTAATTTACTACCAAGGAATCTTATCCATTCAAATCAAGACATTCCTAGCTAAAGCACTGCAGTTCTTATCCACCACAGCAATGACCGAGCCCAGTGGATGGTTTTGTAATTCATCCAAAAAATTCTATGAGCACAAGAGAGATTTCCTCCGTCTCTGAAACGATGATGAAACTGTTGAGGCAGCACCTGCTGCTGATTTTACAACTGAAATAGATAAATGCAAATGAGAGAAGACCTGAAAATATACAAATAATTATCTTAAGTTTATATTTACCTTGAAAGAGACAGATGGCGTTGAATCACTAATCTGTACCGAAGTAATTGCATTAAGTGGCTGTTAAGCAGACTGATTGCACTTGTAAAGGGTGTGACTCCGCAAGTGATTTGGAGACTCAAGTACTTCATGTCAGATGCAATGGATTCTCTCATGAAAGGTGTAAATGTAGTCAAGAAAAAAAAGCTTTCTTTTCTTTAATCTGTGTTACTGATGGAGAAGAAGACATGGTTCTGCTGTACCATGTTTTATGGCTTTTGAATGCAAAGGGTTTGTCTTATGTGCTGGAATTACACACGTCTATCTTGAAGTTTTTAATTTGTCAAAAGCAGATAGAGTGACTGCACAGTCACTATGTGTAACAAAAATATGCAACCAAACTTGCATATCTTTATGACATTTTCACTAAACTAAATAAATTTACCAGTTTTAAAAGGTCTCAGTAAACATGCCAGTCAGCAATGATGGTCCCTCTCTGGTCCATCTCTGCATTTATTTGTAGGCCAGAAAAAAGTTGCATAACCCTGCACTGGGGTACTAAAGTTCCCTGCTAGTATGTCACATGAGCCCATGTTAGGATTTCTTTATTTATTACACTCATATGTTTACACTGCGCAGGTCGTCGGCCATCTCCGTGGTAAAGATTCTTCGAGTACTTCGAGTGCTTCGACCGCTGAGGGCCATAAATAGGGCTAAAGGCCTGAAGGTGGGAGACTGAGATCCTTTTCAGCTTATACACATTGATTACCACAATCTTAGATTCAGCCGAAAAACACTTCGATGTCTTTGTCTTACAGCACGTTGTGCAGTGTGTGTTCGTGGCAATTAGAACTATTGGCAACATCATGATCGTTACCACTCTGCTTCAGTTCATGTTTGCCTGTATAGGGGTGCAACTATTCAAGGTCAGCAGGACAGCTTGAAAGAGAAAACATTAGTTAACAAAAAGCCAGAAATAATGATCATTGTAAATATATATTGTTTCCATCCGCAGGGAAAATTTTACCGCTGCACAGATGAAGCCAAGTCAAGCCCAGAAGAGTGCAAGTTCGTTTCACTTCTGTTGTTTTTGTACAGACTCACACTCACCATCCCATGTTGGACTTTATCTTCATGCAATGTGTCATTTTTTTCATAGGGGTACCTACATTGTGTATAAGGATGGAGACGTCAACCAGCCAACCATCCACAGGCGCGTGTGGCACAACAGTGACTTCAACTTTGACAACGTCCTTATGGCCATGATGGCTCTGTTCACTGTTTCTACTTTTGAAGGCTGGCCTGCGTAAGACTAAAAGCTTTAATATACACTATTAAAACTCTCAATAGATGATGAGAAGTTAAATCTTCAAATCACTTTAGTTCAATTGAAATTGGTCAACTGACTGAAAGTTTAGTATTTTCTCTGTCATATGTATCACAGAGAATTTTTTTGCTCCCATTGCACTTAATTACATGTTGCCCTAATTTGTCTCTCCTCAGGTTACTATACAAAGCCATTGACTCCAACAGAGAGAACCTTGGCCCCATTTACAATTACCGTGTGGAAATTTCCATCTTCTTTATTATCTACATCATCATCATTGCTTTCTTTATGATGAACATATTTGTAGGTTTTGTGATCGTCACGTTTCAGGAACAGGGAGAAAAAGAGTACAAAAACTGTGAATTAGACAAGAATCAGGTGAGTTACTCAGGGATAATGCATTCATTTTTATGTTTGCAAGAAATTTTTTATAGTTACATGACAAAGCTGGTAGGTTATTGTATTTCTCTTGTCTTTGAGTTGGAGCAGTAGATATGTATAGTTTGGGCATAAAAACCAGACTGACTGCCATTATCCCACTATGAACAGTCCCTTAGATTAGCACACTAATTCAATTAGGCTTAATTTGTGCATTGCTAATTCATACCAATGTCACCTTAGGGCATTTTACAGGCAAATTAATTCAAGCCAACATATAAGATAAGATAAGTCTTTATTAGTCCCACCGTGGTATAATAATGTGGTCTGATCAGTTTTCATACAAGCTAATTCATAAAATAATAGTCTAGCTAAGGAAATCAACCAATTGCATCAAATCTTGACTTAGATGCAATTCCTCATTAGTAACAGCACTATCTGACAAACACCTACATTGTGAAAAGTCAATGGAATTTTGTATAGAATTAAAAGCAATATTTAAGTTATCATCTTTAATGTTAGAACCAGCTAGTCAATGACAATCAGACAAAAAGTCTGAAAAATCTGTGAGAAACTCAGAGTAAGTTCCAGATGGACAATGCTACTGTTTGCAAAAATGACTTCTCTGACATATTATTCATGCTGTTTTGGATGTGTCTGTGCAGCGCCAGTGTGTGGAGTATGCTCTTAAGGCACATCCTTTGAGGAGGTATATCCCTAAGAACCCATACCAGTACAAGTTTTGGTATGTGGTGAACTCCACTGGCTTTGAGTACATCATGTTTGTGCTCATTATGCTGAACACACTTTGCTTGGCTGTACAGGTAAGAAGCCAATAGATTTCATCCTTAAAAGCAATAACTGTAAAAATGCTTCTCTTGGAAATATTTGTACCTTTTGATGGATGAGCATGATGGGTGACATTAGTAAAGTTACAGCTCTGTTGTTCAAACTCCCTTATTTTATTTGTTTTAATCATGCTTTACCATCTATTTCTGCAGCATTACGGCCAATCAGCGCTTTTTAACTATGTGATGGACATTCTCAATATGGTCTTCACTGCTGTATTCACTGTGGAAATGTTTCTCAAACTCATCGCTTTCAAACCCAGGGTGAGTTGCCCTTTTACATTGCTTCATTTTTCCACCAGATTTGAATTTTTTTTAGTCAAATCTACAATCTGACCAGGCAACTGTAGTAGTCAGCAGAGATAACAGAAAAGCAGTCCTTACAACATGGAAACTCCCATCCCATGATGCAACATGGAATGACATGTCTTTCTCCATTCAGCCCTCTTTTTCTGAGGATTAAGCTAATTCCACTGTTTACATGTAAGCTAAGACACAAGGCTGAATATGAAACTTGGCCATAAATCAATAGACTGAGTTTAGCTTAGCTTAGCTTAGCTTAGTATGGCTTGCTTACTTTTGAATAGAAAATGAAAACATGGGAGCCAGCTTGTCTCTGTATGAAGTGAAATAAAAGCAGAAGGAAAGACATCTATTTTTCAAACTAATGAAAGACCTTGAGTTAACACAAGATATCAAATTTGTGTTGTAAGACGAAGAAGTCACATCACTTCAGGGAACTGCTCAGCTAAGTTTTGTTACTTAGTTTTGTAGTTTTGATAAAGACTTGCAAATGGCATTTTCTGCTTAAATCTCTGTCTCAAGCATGTTTCTCAAAATTGAAAAAAACAATGTTTTGGCTTTAATTAAAGCTGGGGTAGGTATTGTTGGGGAATTAGCAAGATTTGAAAGTGGCATCCTGTCTTGGTTCCTCCTCCTCCAATCAATAATCTGGTTTTGCTTCTTGGATGATTCAAGGCTAATCTATTCGCAGCTTTTTCCACCAACGATTTTCTCTTTCTCGGCTTTATAGCTGGAGGAGGCAAATAAACCAATCTGGGTCAGGGAAATCCTTCCTGCATTTTCTCAGCCATGTTTGCCTTCAGAGTTTCTTCTTCTTATTATTTTCATCCTAACTCACTGCAGGGTGTGGCTATCAGATATGCGCTGTAGGAGGGGGAGGAGGGGAGCCATGAGAAGACGCTTAGAAAATATAAGAAATGAACAACTTGGTCAGTTTTTTTCAGATTTACAGTAAATTGAGGGGTCTAACTATATTTCTTTTTGTTCGTGATTACAAAATGTATAGAACACTATCAGGACGAGGAAACTCTTTACCCAAAGTAAAAAAAATGTCTGAGCAAGATTACATACCCCAGCTTTAAAGGAACAGCATACAGTGTGGAAATATCTAAATACTGAGAAGTCTGTTCATCTTTTTTCCCATTTTCTATAATACCAACGTGGCTGACAGCTCTTTGTTCCAAAGAAGGACAGGATGCTAGTAAGAGGAAAAAGTGTGGAGTGCAGTGGTCTATTTTCTTTTAATTTAATACATATATTTTTATTTCAACTTTGTCAACCTCTATGTAGCAGTTTTATTTATTTTTTGTGTTTGAATGAATTTGTTGTTAATATTTTACTTTATATCAATGCACTTCTCCACTAAAGTTATCGGCAGGGTTTCTTTGTGTTCGAAATGAACTGCATCAGTGGATTTATATTTTAGTTTAAGAGTAACACCTTTTTTGTTGTTTTTTTTTTTACACATTTAACTCACCCACCACTTGCTCCACCTTGCTAAGGGATATTTTGGGGATGCCTGGAATGTGTTCGACGCCCTGGTAGTCATTGGCAGCATAGTAGACATTGTTCTCAGTGAGATAGATGTAAGTAAGCTCAGCTACAGCAGTAAGCCTCCCACTGTTTGACCTCTTCCTCTTCTGGTCTCCTCTGCAGTAGGTGTCAGTGGCAGATGTCTGGCTTTTGATCTGATTTTTCCTAATACCTTACATTCCTTTCTTTGTCTCTCTTTTCCCTTGACCCTGCCATTCCACCTTTTGGCTTATTTTTTACCATATTTTTTATTTTCTGCTCCTCTGTGATCATCCATCTGACTCTGCCATAATTCTGTTCACTGTTTCATTACCATCTTTCCCCTACATGTTAACTTTAACAGCACTATTTTGCTGATGCTTGGAACACATTTGATGCCTTAATTGTTGTTGGTAGCGTCGTCGATATTGCTATCACTGAAGTCAATGTAAGTACCAATTTTCTCTGATTCCCAAGTTTAACTGAAGCTTTACAGCAAGTCCACATGGCAAGCACCAATGCTGATATCTTTAATTTACATATCTTGTTGTGGTGACCTGCAATTAAAAGTATCAGGAAGCCACATTTTTCTGTTTAAGAAAGAAAAGAACATTGTAAGGCCATTGGCTTGTTTATGAAAAGCTTCAGTTTAACTTTCAAGTATATCTTTATGTAATCTGTGCTGCATATAAAACTTAATCTGCCTCACACCTTTCTTGTTTAAATACTTCTTTCTCTAGATGTGTGAATTTCATTGTGCTCTTTCTGGCTGCATATATTATGACAAAAATCTGTGAAGACTGTTTGCTGATTGTTTACTTTTGCATATTCCGGTGTTAAAACAGTAGTCACATTTCTGTGTGAGCTGTATTTCGTTCACAGGAAGATGCCTTTTGATACGGTTGTCTAATCTTTACTTTTGTTCATTTTGTTTCCATAGAAACTTGTAGAGGCAAGTATGGCAATGACCAAAAAATGTTGCTTGTGTGTAACCTGTTGTTGTTATCAACTTTATCTTTGGAACCCCTTTAAAGCTGGCTAAAGTTAAATTACTCGCAGAATGGTTTATTGATTAGAGCAAAGATAGAAACTACAAACACAACCATCTATTTTTTTTCTAATGGTATTTATCTGCTCCAAAACACCTAAAGCAAAGCCTTGATGTTGATTTTTCTTGTTTGGTGCCTGACCACATAGTTTAATAGATTTGAGGTTTAAGTTACAAGCATTTACCAAGAACCATGAGAGACTGAGTTGCAGTGAAATACAAAGGCGCTTGCTGTAGGTGCAGTGCACCGTGTATTAACTCCTCGACTTAACCCTCCTTCCCTGTCCTGAGTGCTCTGATGTCTGAGCTGCAGTGCTGTTTTTCTGGAGAAATAATTCATGTTTTCAGTGTTGTGTTTTGAAAAATGTGTTGCATGAGTGTGTTAACAAACACTAACTTTGTTTAAAGCCTAAGGTAGTGTGATATTTTTAGGTTTTTTTGTTGTTATGCATGTATGTGTTTTACACGTGTATAATTTGTATATTTTAAATGTCAGTGTTTGCAGGCTATGTGTGTTGTGACTGTTGGGAATACGTCATTGATTTCATGAGGACTGACCATTCATGGCATTTATTTCTGATTTGCATCCAGTTTGCATGTTTGTTGTTCAGATATTGTTCCATTGACTCATAACAGCTGAACTGTTATGAGTTTGCTTTGTGATATGTGGAGTGTTGCTTCTTTGTTCCAGTCATGACTCAAGTGATCAAGAATCATATCTGGACACTTTCCAAATGCATGCTGGGGTGTCAGACCATCACCTCATTCCCTAACATCCTTTCCATATCCTGCCTTTCGCAGATTGCGCTTGGCCACCCGCTCCATTCCCCTCCGGTCAGTGTTATCCATAGAGCTTTGTACAGCTTGCTTTTCTTTTGTAATTTCTTTTTTTTTTTTTTTGCTTGCTACCCCCTTTGTTCTTTACTTCCAGACAGAATGGCCCTGGAGCTCAGAGCTTGGAAACGCTACACAACATTAAGGAATACTTAACAGAAGCAGTCAAGTTCAATATTTTTATAAAATAATGAAAGTTGAGATTTCTCTTTCTAAATGACAGTTTACTTTCCTTAAAGTTGTGTAGGTCACTGCAGCTTTGCATACCGCTGGTGTAAAGCATCAAATATAAGGAAGTAGATCAAGTTTATTTAGTAACCTGAAAAGAAATGAAAGCTTAATGAGCAATTTCATCTTATGCCGCAATTTTTAGTCCCAAATCCAAGTAAAACAGCTTTTTCAGTAACAATGCCCATAATCAGGTAAGATGTGATCAAAATCATTTACTGGCAGATCAGAAGATGCTAAATTAGTCCTGATTTTGTACATTTCCTTGAGCTTGGGTTAATGCAGCTGAGTATGAGGTTCTTTGATGATCTTGTGTGTGTGTGTGTGTGTGTCTCTGAGTGATTGTCTCTGTGTTTATTTCTGTCTTCTTGTAGTGAGCTCTTAAAGCTCAGAATGGAGCTCATGTGTAGCGCAGGTGTGTAGACTCCAGTCAGGTGCATGAACTTTCCTGCAGCAGCACTCTCCTCTTTTCCTCTTCTTTGCCTTTCCTCTATTTTCATTACTTCTGTTCCAGCGTTGGTCTCAAGCGCTTGTCTTCTCTTTCTCCTCAACTCTCCGCCTTCCTCTCTTCTCTGTTATTTATTCACTTCTCTTGCACCGGACTGTGAGAGCGCCCTGCTGTGGCAGTTTTGTTGCAGGGCACCACTGGCATGCATGAGTTTTGCTGCATTGCTAAAAGAAATCACCATCTGCTCCACATCATTCAAATGTCTTGTGTGTGCGTGCAGTGCTACCCCAGCGATTTGACAATTCAGAATGCATGTTCCATCAGGGCTGTGGCCAGGATTACCTAAAGAACCTCCTCAAGCTAATTATACTTTTATTTTAACCATTTTTGCTCATTCTGCACCTCATACTGATGGTTTGTTGTGCTGAAAGAATAAAATAAAGATATAACTGTCTGGAAAATCTTTATTTTTCTGAGCTGAGACTCAACAATATTAAAGCTGATCTATTTATGTTCCTGGTAAATAATGTTTATCAGTCTAAACGCCACCACTATGACTATTGTTTCTGCATTATTTCGCACCCAGAATTTTTTTGTGCACAAATGCTCGCTGATTTTGGCTGATATCCAATAATTAAGCACTAGCAACATGAATTGTACACAGGTGTTGGTCTTTGTGAACAAATGTCTATTGGGTTTGGTATGTTCAAGCTCTCTTAAATCTGCGATTATTTTAAACAAAACGCAGCTATAATATATCGTACATCTCAAAGCAATAGAGAATGTGTCTACGTATTAGTGCTAAAACAGATGCATTATGCATATTATGTTTGATTTTTTTTCCCTCAAATCATGTGCTGATGCGTATTTGTGTGAGCCTGAAGCCTACAGGGTTCATGAAGTCTGCTAAGAGTTGGAGTTCTGTAAAATCAGCTGCTGATGCTTTGCTCATATCATGATCACACATGATCTCACATTTTTATGTCAGTTGGTGGACTTGCCATAAACATTGTATAAATCTCAACAAAGACATCTCACCATGAAATCCATGTAGTTCCATAAATAATGACCATAACACTGGGGGAGTGATAAAGTTGAGTGCCAGTCTTACATGTTGACTAAGTGATTTCATGTTGTTCGTCAGTCTGACATGCTGCCGTTAAGTCCCACATAGAAATGTTAAGCTGTAAAACTTGTTTTGTGGCAGTTGTTTTTAAAGTGTTAAGATCATTTTCGTCATTATACTCAGTGTGCATATGCAGTAGTGAATAAGTGTTTGTCTTTTTGTAGTGAAACTATAAGACACATTTTGTCCTGTCAGTGAGAAGAGTAGTGACTTTGTTCTGTCTACGTCCTGACTGACGTGTACTGGCGTTGTGTGAGAAAAACTTCAAATGTCATGTGTTTGGCCCACTGTGTGTGAGACCTGGGGGCAATGTTCAAGTCATTAATACAGGTCTTTGATTTTAAAGCCAACGGAGACTCCTCAGGTGGATGAAATGGGGGTAAGATGTTCCGCCCCCACCCCCACCCCCCACCCCCACAACCCCCTGTCAGGGCCATGCCATGTTTTGGATTTGCATTTCTTTGTTTGTTACTCTTGTCTTTTTCACCTTGAAAGATCTGTTGCTTTTTTCAGTTGTCATGTTAAGGTTTTCATTCTCTCAAATTTTCTCATTTCTGTTTTGTTCAATCATTTGCATATCTCCTCTGAACATTTGCTTTACATTTTCCTGAATGTTTGGAGTTATTTCGGAGAGGGATGTGTCACTCAAACGTGACGCTTGTGTCCTGTTAGGTGGGAGCGCTTTCTTTGAGCCGCTCTTCACGTTTGTACTGTTGACACTGCTACATGGTCTCTGCCACCATTCTGGCGTGGGGTAGTGACCCATGGATGACCCCTGGGATCAGGTCATCTAGCTCTGACCTGCGAACCTCCTAGCCGACCCGTTCGGGTTGGTCCCACTGTGACTCCGCATGCAGTGACTCTGGACTGAGGGTGCCATGCTTGTGCAGATGTGTCCTGTCAAGTATGGCAAAGGTTTTCTCCAGCATGCTTGCCTCCTTGCTTCCTCCCCTTTAGGTCTGTTCACTGACAGAGATCCTGACAGTGCTTTGGTAGCAGACTTACAGAAACATATCAGCTGCAGCTACACTGCATGAAAAACTAAAATCTACACTTATAGTCTCAATTATGCTACATCAAATATTTCCATGTGATCAGTACTCCCCACCAACAGGTAGTTCTATCTACTCAAAATTTAGTCAGCTTTGTTTTAAACACAAAGTTTGCTATGATATAAAAATGCAGCGTTGCTTTCTCAGCCCATATGTGTCTGGTATGAAGGTCTTGGTTCATCCTGCAAAGCACAGTCAGGCGCTCTATGCTCACTCGATACGCTGCTGCTCACCCCACCCATCTGACTCAAGACTGCTTCTCCACAGAACACGGAGGACAGTGCTCGCATCTCCATCACCTTCTTTCGCCTTTTTCGAGTCATGCGGCTGGTCAAACTTCTCAGCAGGGGGGAGGGAATCCGCACCCTCCTGTGGACTTTCATCAAGTCCTTCCAGGTGAGGTGTAGTTTATTGAAATGATCAGGCACAGAAAGGAAAAGTTATATGTTTTAATCTTGTTCTACTTTTTTCTTGTTTTTGCCCAAAGGCCCTGCCATATGTTGCTCTCCTCATAGCCATGTTGTTTTTCATCTACGCCGTCATTGGCATGCAGGTTGGTAACTAAATAGAAGAAAATGATTTTGCACCCTGTCATACCTGTTGTTGATTTTATACTCAGCTGGGGAGAATTTTTGCTTCAGGTGTTTGGAAAGATTGCCATGGTGGATGGCACGCAGATTAACAGAAACAACAACTTCCAGACGTTCCCCCAGGCTGTGCTCCTGCTTTTCAGGTCCGTAGGAGTCTGGTTTCATAGTCAGAATGTAAATCAAAATGTTAGCTTTGTTAGAGATAAATCTGTCATGCCTGTCTGTTCTTCAGGTGTGCCACTGGTGAAGCGTGGCAAGAGATAATGTTGGCCTGCATGCCAGGGAAACTTTGTGACCCAGAGTCGGACTACAACCCGGGGGAGGAGATGACGTGTGGCAGTGGATTTGCAATTGTTTATTTCATTACCTTCTACATGCTCTGTGCTTTCTTGGTATGTAAAAAAAAAAGTCATGTTTTGCTGACCTAATTTTTCTAAATATAAAATTTCTTTCTGCAACTTTCTGCTTTCTGCAGCTGATTCAATCACATGCAGCATTATGATGTTTCTTAAGTATTGATTAATGATTTAACATTAACATGATAATGCCAATCCCATTTTTAAAAAAAAGATGGAAAACTTTAAAAAATGTAACAAAAATTTGTATCTGCAATGTGTTTATTCTCTTTTGATTTTTTGAACAAAGTTATTTAATATCATTGTCATCCTTATTACACAATATGAACAAATCTGATGTGAACTCAAAACACTTGCCCACTGCCTATAGAGCTTATATATGACACTCTTCAGGTTATATTTCTGGATGCTTTGGTGGACTTTGTTGAGTGGAAATGATTTTCTACTGTGCATTTGAGCCCTATGGGACTCTGCTGACGGTGGTGGTATTCTAATTTCCCATCCCGTGTACCCTGTACCTCAAAGATCGCCAAACAGTGCATTCTGACACACTGAGATTTTCCCTGATGCCCTAAATACCCTGTATTTACCCAGTTTGTCTTTAATACTAATTTCTTATCTGTTCTTTTAATTTTAAAAATGCAATTACATTTTTCAGTATACACTCTGAAAATTATTTATTTTTTGTAAAATACAAGATCAAACAAATGAACATATTACAGATTGAAGACTTCCCAGCTTTTTTGGTATAGAGTGTATCAAAAATGTAATATTTTAAAATAATCATGTCTATGGACAACATAAATCCTGCAAAGAGAAAACAGCATTGCTTTGTAAAACAGTGCTGGGCACTCTGGCATGTTTTTGTCATTTATCGCAGCTTATGACTTCTTCTATTTATAAGACATATGATGTAAAATGTCTAATAATAAATTACTTTAAAGTTTAGAGACATTATACAACTGTATGACATCATTTTTACTTCTTTCTATGCAGATCATCAACTTGTTTGTAGCCGTCATTATGGACAACTTTGATTATCTGACACGCGATTGGTCCATTCTTGGCCCTCACCACCTCGATGAATTCAAAAGAATTTGGTCAGAGTATGATCCCGAGGCAAAGTATGGGCTCTGTTCTTTATTATTTCTGTTCAGACATTTAACTCTGTCTGCTCATTTCTTAAATCTATTGTTTTCTTTCATGTAGAGGCAGAATTAAACATCTGGATGTTGTGACCCTTCTTCGTCGCATCCAGCCTCCTCTTGGATTTGGCAAACTGTGTCCTCACAGAGTAGCTTGCAAGGTCTTCTCTCCTCCCTTTTAATGCAGTCCCGATCACAAATTTCAGATGGAAATTATAATTACAATTATTTACAAACCATGTTAAAACTCTATAACTGCCTTCTTCTTTTAGAGGCTGGTGGCCATGAACATGCCTCTAAACAGCGATGGCACCGTAATGTTTAACGCCACCTTGTTTGCTCTGGTGCGGACAGCCCTGAAAATCAAAACAGAAGGTATGAGCTAAATATGAATGCCAGCATTATGTTTTGCTCCTGCCTATTAAATTATTCCTTGCATAAGGCTCACTGTTCTCTGTCTGCCTTAACTGCGATCACATGGATTTGAAATAGCTGTGAACTGGAGCACTTGGTTCTCAAGGATGTTTGTTTCCCTGTGGTGCAGGTAATCTAGAGCAGGCCAACGAAGAGCTGCGGGCCGTCATCAAGAAAATCTGGAAGAGAACCAGCATGAAGTTGCTGGATCAAGTAGTGCCTCCTGCTGGTGGTTAGTAGAACTCGCCCCATCTTGTCTACCAAATCACACACCTCCTTCTGTTGTATTTTAGCACACATGCCAAGCTAAAGAAGCCTGCAGAGAAGAGCGCACACACAACATATGCTGCCAAAGCTGCTGGCATATAATTACTCCAAGCTGTTCTTTCATAGCAGTAACCTAAAAATACTCGTACACATACTTGAACTGAACCTATATCCTGCTGTTTATGCTCTGCTCATGTTCTCCTGGTTGTCCCCTCAGCAGTGTGTCTTTTATCTGTGTGTATTTGGTCCACACTCCTCCCTCCTGCCCTGGATGCTGATGGAGACCACTGACTATCTGCTGGGCTTTGGGCTTGCATGGCCTTGTAGACCATATTGCAAGTGCATGCTTTGTCTTTCTCACTAATAACTCTGCCCCCTCTCTCTGCTGTCTCTCGCTCTGACTCACTCTGTCGTCTCATGTCTGTTCTCACCGCTTGAGCTTTTACAGCGTATTCTCCTCACAAATTAATATTTCTGTTTCCAAAACTGTGAAGCACTTCAGAATATTCTGAAGCAGTTCTGTTTTAGGGTGGTGGCATGGAACTAGTGTTGCCTCTCTGTCCAATCTCCGTCCCCAGCGTGCTTGTTCGAAGTGATTCAGACCCCTGCTTCAGAATGATTCTCACGGACTCTGGCGCACACTCTTCAGAATAAAAAAAGGAAAACAATAGACAAATAAGGAGATAAATATCCCCAAATATTTACACCCATGCGCAACTTTAATTGTAGCTTTTCTATTAGGCATACATCAGACATACACAAGTGTTAAAACTGATGAATTTACACAAGGATATCAACACGTATCACACTTATTGTCGATCTGCATGTTTGCATGTGCTAATGCAGAAAATGTAACGCTTTATGGGACATTTAAGAAATATTTTGGTTCAAACACCAATCGCCAGACATTTCTTAAAACATTTGATAACTTGTCAAATGGGTGAAAATGTTTGTGGTAAAAGCCGTGCTGTAAAAAATGAAGGATAACTACACAGATTTTAAAATAACCAATAGTTTTCAGGCATGCTTTCTTATCTATTTTACAGTTTAGTTCACTGGAACCTCTTTTTCATGTAAGAAGGGAGACTTTATGGTTACACCAGTTATTACTGAATGTGTGAATGAATCAAATTTGGTGTTTGAACAGTGATTCCTCCAATTGGAACCATGAAAATTAAAATCAGACTGTCGTATTTAGTGGTTGAAGCCCTGCCCATACAGAAATACAGACACACGCCATTCCATAGGCACATAAAGTGAAGATATGTATAAAAGCATTTTCTGTTTTTGAAATACAACAAAGGATCCTACTGTAGGTGCTGCACTCCAAGGTACAGTATATACACCATCAAGATGGATGTATAGAATTTGGACATAAATGATTTGGCTGGTTGAGACCACCTAACTTGTCTACCATCCAAAGCCGGTGGAGCCATATTTTTTAAGGAGAATGGACGCAGGAGGAGAAGAGCATCCCCTTTTCTCTCCCAGGGTGCTGTTTGTAGTGGCCTGCTGACAGAGGAAGCATTTGTGTGGTCTGTTCACTCAGATGATGAGGTAACCGTGGGGAAGTTCTATGCCACCTTCCTGATACAGGACTACTTTAGGAAATTCAAGAAACGTAAAGAGGAAGGCCTGGTGGGTGCACACCCTTCCCAGAACAACACAGCCATTGCCTTACAGGTGAGTGCTCAGGCGTGTTTGCGAGACTGTGACGTGTGAAGAGGAGAAAGTTGAAAACTTTGTGAGAATGGATGTTATGATATTGTTAAGTCAAGTCTGTAACATGTCTTTGTGCATTTCATTCAGATTTCATCAAGTGTGCTAATGTTATGGTTTATGATCCAGCAGGCCGTTCATGATCTTGATGTACAGTATGAATCTGTTCCTGTGGTTTCTATGTTTTCATTGATTGCTCCTGGTATCTGTGTCCCCGTGTCTTTAAATATCATATATGTTGATGTTAAGCACGTGTTATTATCTCCAGCCTCCATTTCATGTTTCATTACAAGTCACAGCACATGATATCCACAAAGCTTGTGGCCATTTTTGTTACCTTGAAATGTACGATATATGGTTTCAGTATATCCCATATATCTTTTATATCAAAGAGAATACATCCTCTACTTTCTTTATGATAAGTTTTATATATATTATACAAATTTTGCTCTGCATACATACAAAGGAAATGACTGGAGGAAAAGGGATTTTTTTTCTCAGCAAACACAAAATGCTCAGAGTGACAAAGCTGGATGCTACTGGAGACATTTCAGCTTAATCCACAGTATTCAGGAGAGAACATCTGTCTGTCTCTGTGTTCTCATCTGTCAGTCTGCCAGTACTGTGAATGTCAGGTGTCGCATAGCTCAGGTGCGTGTATGTTCAGTATGTGTGGTGGTTGTGACTGTACATGGTGTCAGATTTGTAAGGTGTGAAATGGAGGTCCCAGCTATAGCGCTTAGCCCTGTTGTTGTCATGGTTACAGGCTGGCCTTCGCACGCTACATGATATTGGGCCCGAGATCCGCCGAGCGATATCATGTGATCTGCAGGATGACGAACTAGTAGACTTTATTCCAGAGGAAGACGAGGAAGTTTATAGGGTAACTGATTTAAATTTACACAAGCAGAAATGTTTAGATTTATGCTGAGATATATATATATATATATCTATATCTATTTCTATATATATCTATATCTATCTATCTATATATATATATATATATATATATATATATATATATATATATATATATATATATATAGATAGTCTTTTTTAATGGTGATGCACTTATAAAAAGTTTAATGTAGAGGGGAATGTACATAGAGGTACACAAAGTACTTGCGTTAGAAGCTCCACATTTAAAGTCTAAATTTGACCACTTGTACAATGTGTTTGTAGGGCTTTGTTATGTTTTATCCTGTGGTTTTCCTCCACTTCAATTCCAACAAAATTGGAACACTTCTGTCATTATGCTCACATTTGCCATACCATAAACCAGCTTTTAAATTTGATTTTGCTCATATGATTTCTGAAACAATATCAGTACTCAGCCTTAACATCAATGGGATTTGTGCTCTGCTGTACCAGCTCGAAGCTCTGGTGGTTTTACTTTGAGCATTCCTTCACAGCGCAACGGTGGCCTCTTTGGTAGCCACCTCATGAACGGTGGTCACCGGCGATCCAACGGGCATCAAACCAACGCCACTCAGCGCCCTCTGCAGGTGCAGCCTCCCCCTCACTATGCTCACATGGAGCAGCCAGTGGGGCGCCTGTCTCGAGCCAATGCAATGTCCCACCCTAACCACCATCATCATCATCACCACCACCATCACCACCGACACCACAACTCCTATGGAAAGTCTCCCAAATCCACCAACATCAACCTCAACAATGCCAACGTGTCCAGCCTGCCCAATGGAGGACACCATCGCTACTACGAACATGCACCCCCTAATGGATACCCAGGTCTACGCAGCTCCTATTATGACTACGACAAGCCTCGGACACCGCAGGGTCAAAGGTATTCACACACATCACTTCCAAATAAAACACAATAAAATATTCAGTCCATACTGAAACTTTTTAACACTCTGTAGTGCCGTCTGTCTCCAAATGTGTTGTTTGATAGCCTTTTACTCTTTAAGCTTTCTAAATATTTAAAATTACATGTGAGAAAAACAAGGAAAGACAGATATTTGTTTGTATAATTATTTGTAAAATTCTCTTCTCTCTCTACTCACCAGACCGTAAGGGTCATGCCTGAAAGAACATGAAAATGTATGGAATTAGTAATGAATTTATAAATGGTTGAAGGTACCAAAGAAAAGAAAGAAAACTCATAGGAAACATTACGTAAAAGTCTCTATGAGTCAGAGGGTGTAGTGTTTTTAAAGTGACCTGCGACTCAAAAAACTTACGTTACAAAAAGAAAAAACTGCTTACCCTCTAAATTTATTTGAGGGCTTTCCAATTCAGATGACATATAATCAATCACAATGTTCAACTTTTGTTATTTAGGGTAAATTTGTGTCACAGTGCAGCAAAGAATAGAATCCTTCGCCTCCTCATCATTATTATTTTATATAATACCATTATAAAATCTTGATTACCTTCTAATAAATCACTTTGCTTTTTTATTAATCTATTTACCAAAACTCTTTTACATCTCTTTTTATTCTAAATGTTCAATCTGTACATGCACCTGTTTTTTCTCTACGATCCTATACCAAATAGGTTATCAAGGTGTGTTCATGGTTTTGTGAGAAGATATTTTCTTTTGGAATAAGGACTTGTTTACTCAGTAAGAAAAAGCTGCAATTCAAATTAAGCTGCAAAACGCACATTGATGAATCACAATTGTCTTATTCTTGGTTCTTTACATTTCTAGTAACAATAGTTTCTCATTCGCAGTTACAAGTCAGACAAAACTGAGATCAAATTAAGCAAATAATACCCTGCAAGTACTTTGTTTAATGTCTTATATCCAAGTAGAAAAAAAAGACTTGTATGTATTTACTTTTTTCCAGTTGGAAACTTCTATTTATTATTGAATGCAGTAGTTATTACCTGTAACCTGTAACTCTTGGCTGTTCCATTACTTCAGTTTTTCTGTTGTACAGTAATAATATTATTTTGTGTTGTCAGGCACTTTGATTAAGTGTTTTGGCAACTATAAACAGGTATGAAAGTAGAGGGTAAAAACGGAGCTGAAGTACTAGAGGTGATTAAATATTTTGTCCAAAGTCTGTCACAGAACTTAGAAAACTGATATTTTGCAAAAAAAAAGGCCATAATATGTCTACTTTAGAAATGCTTTAGTACTATCACCAGCATTCAGTCAGATGAGTAATGTTTGTGTACGTAGAGTTGCGTCTTCTTCCATTTTTCATCTCAGACACTTTCTTGCTCATTTCATGCATATATCTTAAATAATATGACGGTACATATCTGAGAAAAGAGAAAAAGATGGAAAGCTTCTCTGCACTGAGGGATTGCTGCAACAAGACAACTTGAGGACATTGTTTTCTGCAAAGCCTTATCCACAAGCAGATTCTTATCAGCCCTTTCACAAACCTTGACTGTAATCTCACCGTTCTGTAAAGAATCACCAGCCTGCGTTCATTCTGACACCTAATTTCCTAAATGACCAACCTCAGTCTCATTTCCTGATTTCCCATCCTCTGTTCAGTCAGCTGCTGCAGTGCTGGACTTGTTTCTCTTTAGTCCCCACTGTGTTTGGAGGACAATTTCATGGCTGCCTCTTTACACATGAGGAATGATTCTTATCCTAAGGATAGAAAATGGAATTGTCATCCAACACTGGAGCTGTCACCTGGCATCATACTCTCTCCTCCTCATACATATATATGAGAATGCTGTATATGTTTCATATACTGTATGATATATATGTCACTCTTTCCCCACCCTGTTCTCTGTGTTCCCCCCTTCTCCTTATCTTCTTCCTAACTAAAATGCTTTCTTTCAACCATCCCTCTGCTTTCTTGGACAGAAGGCGCTACTATGAGACCTATGTTAGGTATGTTGTTTTTCTAGGTTTGACATCAGCAATATGCATCAACAGCAATAGGAGGACTATTTTAGTATGTTTGCTTCATGTTGACATAGTTTTGAACGGGTGAATGGTTGCATCCTCGCTAAGTCCACAGTATGTGCTACATGTTGGCCAGTTATTCATTTGGTTATCATCCATCTTTGCTTTAGACTGAATAAAGCTGGCCACATATAATAGAAATATATGTGGCCAGAATATAGGTCATTCCAAGCCAAAAAACCAAACCCTCACAGTTAATGCCATTGATATTATATATATATATATATATATATATATATATATATATATATATATATATATATATATATATATATATATATATATATATATATATATATATATATATATATATATATATATATATATAAAGGGCTCATATAAAGTTTGTGTGACCTTTCAAAGTCCTAATCTCTACTTCCTATATTTTGTTTAGTATGGCGCTTGGTGTTGAATTTATTCATGTTAGCACTTCTTTGTAAGCCTCTCCAGCCATTCATTCTGTGTTTGACTTTTTAAAATTTGGACTGAACATGTTCAACACCGTAAGGGTACTTTGCTTCTACATAGTTATTATTAACTGTTTTAAGATTATCACATTAATAATATTAAATAAAGGTGGCATTTCAAAGGTTAAAAATGCTACCTGCTGTATTTTTATTTTATTTTATTTTACTTGATTTTATTTTACTTTACTTTACATTACTTTACTTTACTTTATTTTATTTTTGTAAATCTGTCTAAGTTCATAATGAATATTTAAAATAAGCATCTTTTTTCTTCATTCAAGAATTTTCCCTGAAAACAGCTATTTTACTTAGTTATTCGTTATTGTGTTTGAATATCTTATATTATATTTATTAAATGCCAATTAAAAAGGGTTGATTGGTTGTGAGTAGAAAGAATTACACAAATAATTTTTTCAAGTTTAAATTTATAAAATTCAAAATTGTAAAAGTTTAAGGAGTAGAGCTGTAAGATTTTGTAAAGCCACACAATTTTTCTTTAGTTATGAAAATCCATGGCATAGCATGGGAGAGTGAGGTGAGTTGGCGTGAAATGATGAGTAATTGCTGGAAGCTGCCCTGCTCAAGCATGTGTCGAAGTGATGCAATTGCTTTGAAGAAGGACCAGATGCTTGAATTTCAGGAATTTTAAGAGAATGTTTAAACACTTATTTCCTTTTTTGACCCTCTACAACACTGCCCTGTCCTACAATTTCATGACTTCTCACCAGAAAGACATCTGTGTTTTAAACTAGACGATGGTGAATGCAAAGTTTAAATGACAGGAATGTGCTCTTTAGCCCACTCTATCTGCCTGTTGTCTTGGTCTGAGTGTGGTAAATAAGCTCCAATAAGGATAGTCACTTGCATTGCTGCCCCCTGGAGGCTTGTGTTTGCATGGCAGTGCATGGCCCTTCTGCAGTAAATCCCCCCTGAACTGGAGCAATGTGCAAGCAAATAACCCCATCTCCTGATCATTCCTCAGGTCCCACAGAGGGGATGGCGGCCATCCCACCATCCGCAGAGAGGAGGAGTTTGATGAAGACCGTTTCTCTGGGGAATATTACAGTGGCGAAGAGTTTTATGAAGATGACAGCATGCTCTCAGGAGAGAGGTATTTCTGTTTCTAATTCATGTTACTTGTTATATTTTGCAACTTTATTTTTTTTAAAAAAAAGGGGGAAAACATTTATCCAGATTCATTCAGAAATCTATCTATCTATCTATCTATACTGTATATATATATGTGTATGTATATATATATATATATATATTAAATAATATAAAATTTAAAAAAATTAATTTATTTTTTGTTTTCTTTAATTATTATAGGAGGCTGTGATCCAAACAAATTCAGGTTATTTGTGTCGAGCCACAGCTTTTCCAACAAACCCTTTATTTTCTATGGTTGGCAGGTATCAGAACAGTGATACAGAGTATGAAACTCCTAAAGGTTACCATCACCCCGATAGTTACTATGATGATGATGAGCAGCCTCTCTACCGTGATTCACGGAGGTCACCAAAGAGAAGGCTGCTTCCTGCAACACCTCAAGGTATCTGCTCACTTTTACACAAATACAAATATTAAGTATATCCTTCATTTTAACTGAATATCACAACACAACACATGTAAGCTATTTTACAAAACCAGGAGCACTAGCTGAGTTTTACATGCAAATATGTTGTAAATTCTAACTAAATAAATTCAGGAATTCATCAACATTTTACACATTTCCACTGCAGTAATGCATCTATTTAACATTACTTTATCAAAATGTACAGTCGTTGATGCCAATTCTCCCATTGGAACAGCAAAGTAAGACAAAACACTGAGAAGCTTAAAGTTAAGTAAAAAGCCATGCCAGTCAAGCTTGAAAAGAATGAAATCAGAATAAGAATAAATAAACTTCACTGAAACAGAATTAGAGCACAGGGCACAATGGCAAGTGAGACAGCAGCTGTTCAGCTGTTGTTATACTTCTACTGTTTCTGCAATGTTTGCTGCTTATCACAAACAGCACATTTTTCACCATGCAAGTTTCCCACTAGCTTACCCTTGTGTTATTTCTCGTCTTCACAACTGGCTATCAATGTTTCCAGTATGACTTTTCTTACTTTCCTTGGTTGTTTCAGGTCACAGAAGGCCGTCCTTCAATTTTGAGTGTTTGCGCAGACAAAGTAGCCAGGATGAGCTTCCACATCAGCGTACTGCTCTTCCGCTGCACCTTATGCAGCATCAGGTATGCCAGGTCTACCTCCATACCTTATGTGTCCCATTTTGGTTTCTGCTGGTGTGAAGTACAAATGGAGTGGAGCAGCAATAAGTTGAAACAATGCAAAGATTGACTTAATGTATCACTTTGTATTCATGGGTCCCTTCTGACTATTTAGGTTATGGCTGTAGCAGGCTTGGACTCGAGCAGAGCCCACCGCCTCTCGCCGACTCGCTCCACCCGCTCCTGGGCCACACCTCCTGCCACCCCTGCCAGCAAAGACCAGTCACCATACTATACCCCTCTTATCCGTGTGGACCGCCCCCACAGGGAGAGCGTTGTAGGCAGCCAAGTGTCTGTGCGTAAGAGTTCCTGGTACACAGATGATCCAGAGTTCTCCCAGAGGACATACTCACCTGTCCACCTGCAGGTGCCACCTGAGTACCACAACCAGTACCACCAGAAGAGAGGAAGCGCAACCAGCCTTGTAGAAGCTGTAGGTTTCATGCTGTTGGTTCATATACTGCTGTTTTTTTTTTGTTGTTTTTTTTTTTGTTTTAGATATGACAAATTTATCTCACAGGGTTTGGTTTTAAAAAAATATTATGAGGAAAAGATAACAAATCTCAGTTCTTAAAATCCACAGTAATGCGTCTTTCCTTGCTTTTTGTCTTACAGGTTTTAATATCAGAAGGGCTTGGGAGATACGCCAAGGATCCAAAGTTTGTTGCTGCCACAAAACATGAGATAGCAGATGCATGTGAGATGACAATAGACGAGATGGAGAGTGCAGCGAGCCACCTACTAAATGGAGGGATGGCCCCAGGAATTAACGGGGTCAATGTGTTTCCCCTTCTAACTCCAAGGGACTATGAACTGCAGGACACCGGAGCCAGCTACAGTGACGAGGAGCCAGAGACGGAACCCAGGGCTCCTTATGAGGAGGACCTGGCGGACGAAATGATCTGCATCACGACTTTATAGCAGTGGCTGGAGACTTATGCAGATCACAAGCTTGATAGACTACAGTCGAGAAACTTTTAAAAAGAAATGCATCCGTTGGCTCTGACCAAAAGAAGTGCCTTTTACACAGAAGGGAAAGGCATATAGAAGAAGGACACACCACAGTAGTCCCGTCTTTTAAATGTTCTCCGCCTGCCAGCAAAGGAGGTCACAGCACCGAGCTAGCTACCATCCCTGCTGAGCCCAGAGGGACTGACTTTACCCTCCTCCAAAGGTCTGGACCTTGAGGTAACTTGCAGGTACAGCCTGAAGCCAGTGAAGGCGAGGACATTGATGCCAGTGAAAGAGAAGGACCAGCTGGCAAAGGTGTGAGATACTCTACAGGATGGGTTTCTAAGGGTGATGACAATCACATTTATGATGTCATTACCTCAGTCACTTTATTAAGGTTTGGCATATCATGCAAGTTTTCAATGCAAGCGTAGAGAGGCATATCTTGTCGAGTAGTTGTTAGAAAAAAAACGGTCCCCTTGTTGTTTAAGCAGGTTGTTCAAAGATTGCTAAAGCTGAGTGAAAATGTCAGGAGCACTAATAGAGTCATACCAGATTATGCAGGAACTAACTTTCCTAATTATAGCATCATTCAACTTGAGATGTGTACTTTTGAAGCAACAAAAGCATTTGTGACAAATGCTCTAGCAGGCAGGTTATTTTAAAATTTTAGAATAGCCTGATTAATATTTCCTAGTTGATATGCTGTAAATTGTATTATATAGCAAGAGAAACTTTGTAAAGAGATCTTCTATATTTTGTAATTATGTATCATTTAAAAATCAGCAATATGAATCCTTGTGACTTCTGTTATGCTATAAAAGCAGACACGTTATTTTGTAAGGCACACTGCTCTGATGTTTATTTGCCTTTTATGTTAATGCTAATATGCACTTTTTGTTTTGCCTATGAAAACAACATTTATTAGAGGTTCTGCTTTTGTGACGCATCTGCTCAAAATATGCAAATGACTAATTTCTTAGCATGGTGTGCATGTGTTAGTGCATGACACCAACATTACTTGCATAAGGTTAAAACCCCTTTAGAGGAGCTTCTTCAGCAGGCAAACTTCAAGCAGTGTTTGAACTTGATCTGGTTTAACATCTTAGTTTGCATATTTTGTGCAGAGCATGCACAGGCATTTTAAATGCATCATGCATTAACACTGCTGCTTTTTTTTTTTTTACAGACATATTACACCTAGGTTTCAATAGCCCCTTCTGAAATGCCTTTTTGCTGCTTAAAGAACTAAAAAGATGGATGGAAAAACAGGGACAAACTGATACTTCTCAAATCTCCTGCTTGGATTTTCCGTGACATATTGATCATGCCGTTCCATTAAACCTGTGCATTTCACAGTCACATCCTAGCCTCCATATGGTGTGTGAGGGCTCAGAGACACATGCACACATCCAAAGGTCCAAAACAGTCCAAGTTGTGTTTTTTTGATGATAGGACAGAGAGTGCTCTGGTTTCAGGATTCTTGAGAGAGGCAAAGCAATACTAACCCCTCTGCCCCTTTCTCTCTCAACCTGCCCGGTTCTTGCATACAGTATACCTCGTTCGACAACGGTGACAACATATCATTGTCTCAACTTGTCTCTTTGCACAGTGTGGAGTCTGTGAAAGAGATTACATAGGATTAAGCCTGGACTCTGTGTTTTTTTTCCTAATAGCTTGGAGGGGGGAAAAGAACCATGGTTTCTTAAAAATGGAGCAATTGAAATCAACAAGACAAGTTTTTATTAATTTAGCCATCACATAAGGATACTGGACTTATTAAATTGAAGTGGGGCTTTTTCAGGCATTCCCACCGCAAGTTAAAATGACCACAAAGTATATTTAAGGTTATTGTGATCCGTTGTTCGAGTGTTGGATTTGAAGGCGGAAGGGTTACGTACTCTAATTTAGCCGAATACTGTCATGAAAATGTAGGTTTTCCATTTTGTGTGCACATTGAAAGGGCTCTTTGAATTGTTTGTGAGTTTTAAAAAAATGTGTTGTAGTCCTTTTGTTGATGACTGTCATATAAAAGGACCAATGCACATAAAAGGCACATTGTACTATTCGTAGCAATTACAGTACTGATGAACTGAAGATATGCATAATTTTGTAAAGACTTTTAAAAGTTATGTTAACTAAAGATAAAAAGACCTTACTTTTACCTCATGTCAGGGAGTCCTGAAAAAAAAGAAAGAGAAAATTATCTGGTTCAGTCTATACCAATGGTATTTAAATATTAGCACATAGCTGTTTGTCTTTGCACAAGTAAATGTATAGTGCTTTTGTTTCTCCTTTTTCTAAACAGATTTGTGTATTAAGGTGAGACAATTTTGTACTTTTTTGTGACTGTGCGTATGGTTTAGTGGAATCTATATCTGTCATTTACACCTCACTTTTCAATGCTGGGAATGAAAGAGTATTAAAAAAAATTAAGGTGCACTGTTCATCTGTTTCGCAGGTTTTGGGAAAAAAATCAAATGTTAAGTACCAGTTTACAAAGAAACTAATTAATTCAGATGTTTCTATTAGTTTTCTTCATCTTGTTATGATTATTATTACTATTACAACTATTAATGTTCAGAAAGCTGTATTAAAATAGAAGATACTGTAAAATATGTACAAAATGTATGGGAAGACCCATGGTAATGTTCTCTACTTGAAAGTCATGATATTTGCTCCTTAATGTTTTTATTTAGTAAAAATTTATCTTAGTAGCAAATGCTTTAATATATATAACCCCATAGATTTTGTATCAATCCATTTTTTGTATTTTTCCTTTTTTTTTTTTTTTTTATTTGCTTTGACTTTTATTTGAATCAATACTGTTTTTGTTTTTCTATTAGTCATCACTGAATAAACTTATGCTGAATTACTCTTCTTGTTTTATTTGCATTCTATATAAAAATGGCATGGCAGCATACTGTTGTGCTATCCCTGGCTGCAATTTTAAATGAAAACATGTTGTGTAACAAGCAGTGAAATAGATTTTGTTAAATATTTTATTGTTTTTTTTATTTAAATGTTTAATGGGCAGTAACGGGCATTTCTGCATTTCAGCTTGGAGACACTTTGTTTGTTATCTCCACGGTGGTTGTGGCTTCTGATGTCTCCTCATCCTCCCATAGCTCTTTCCCACAAAGCAGGAAGGGCACAGCGTATTTACGGAACTAAAAGAAGAAAAAAAAGAGTATATTAAAAAAAAAAAAAATAGGCATATTTTATTTTTAAATGTTATACTGTATCATCATGTCGAGACAAAATGTGCACAAAAACATCCCTTCAAATTACTTTCAGCTGCAAATTAACCTTAACATGCAGAATATCAATACTGAATTCATGTAATAAAAAGATTAGTGACCTTATGTAATTGTATGTGCATAATTTGTGCATTCTTAGTATGTCAGATAGGCCCCAGCTTCCAGCTACTTTTTAGACTTGTAATTGTAAACATGGTTGTAATGATGATTGTAAACAAAAGTGCTCATAATTGTAGCTCCTCCTAATTAAGGATTTGTTTTCAAGTGGTTTATTCATTTTGAATTGCAAGTAAAAATGCACTTCAGCATTTTTGCCCTCACTCAATTTGGATGTGTGGGCAATATGTTAGATCACCACTAGGTGGTGCTGATGTGATGTCAGCAGAAGCATTTTGATTCCCAACAGTTTAAAATCTTATTACTAGAATCATGCAATTGTGTTGTCACGGCACCTGTTTGTTGAGGTAGATGTAGATGATGGGATTGTAGACAGTGCTGCTCTTAGCCAGGTAGACAGGCACCGTGCCCACCAGCGGATATATCTCAGCATCGGGATTAGCAACCACAAACATGGCCAGACCAGCATAAGGCAGCCAGCTGATCAGGAATGTGAGGACCATGAGGATCACCATTGTTGCCACTTTCATTTCCCCTTTAGCTACGGCTCCACCTTCCACACAAGCCATCCTTGACACCTGTGCAACAGAAGGTCATTAAAACAACCATATATCCAAAGACCCTACAGTAAAACACTGAAACCTGCAGTTGAGTGTTTGTCTTATTTCTTGTGTTTGAGGTTTTGCATGCCCACTCTTACCTTTGGAATGGATTAAAAGTTCACAGCCATTCATTAAACTTTAGGGTTTAGGGTCAATAGAGTATAGTGTCAGTAAAATCTGTAGAATTGCTACAATCAGTGTTTTTATTCAGAGTCCTCAAATAGAAGCAAAAATTATCAGTATTCTTGTCAAACCAATACTAAACTTCATTATTCTGAATTTGTAGGTATATAATATTACTATATTGTGACTGCTGCAACATACAAATAATAATTTACCTGTCCTGCTCAGGAGATCATGCTAACATTTTCTCAAAAAAAGTTTGCATGATGCATGAAATATGAAACACTAAAATGATACATTTAGCTGGAAATAGAGCAAAGACTATTTGCTTGAACATATATTTTTGACAGCATGTTTTTATCAAAACTGCTTAAACACAGGCACTTTTTAAACAACTCGTTCAATCGAACAGGTGATTAGTTTAATTGTGAAAAGATCAATATTTTTATAGGGATTTGGATAGAGCACAAAGAAATAGATTTCTCAGATATAAAGAACAACTATGAGGTCATCTCTATATAGAGATATCTATAATATGTAACATTAACTGAAGACAGAAGACTAAAGAAATCTTTGTGCACATTTAGTTTTACACAGAATTTAGAAAAAAAAAAGTTTTTTGTACTGTTTTTGCATTTTACAGAAATAAAAGGCTGTACGTTTTAAATATTTTTAAATCAGTTTAGTGGAATATATATTTTGTTTAAAAAATACACATTAAATCTGACAGATCAGGGACTCTTACTTTTGCAATTGGATGTCTATTTAAATATTTATTAATTTTATATTACATTGTTCACAGTAAATAGCAGTAAATACTTGATCTGATCTCTGTATTTGGTGGCAACAGTTTTGAGCTGTAATGAGGCTCAATCTTATCATTTTTTGTAATAGTTTCAAGAGAAAGCCTTTGAAAATGATAAAGTACATCACTTATCTATGAAATGCAAAGCAGCAATGAGAAATATTAGATCAATTGATATGAAGTCAAAGTACATCAAATTTTCACTTTGAGTGCTTGAATTAATATCATCAAGCCTGCAATGGTGCATAACGTCTCACCTGGTGCAATGTCCACATTAGTTTGGTATAGGAGGCCAGGATCAAGGCGAAAGGAATAGCAAAGCACACAGCAAAATACACCACAATGTAGGAGACATTACTGGAGTCTGTGTTGTGCCAATCTGGAGCGCACGATGTACCAACACCTTCCATCTCATACCTGCCCCATCCAAAGAGAGGGGGTAAATTCCAGGTAAGGGACCACAGCCAGGACAAGGCAATACCACCAACTGCATGCTTCTTTTGGAAGGTTATCTGTCCCAGAGGTTTGCATACCACAAACATCCGCTCCACTGCAATCAGAGCGACTGTGCACAGGGATGTGATGCCTGGAGAAATGTAAGGAAAGTAAATGTCATGAAAACACCTGGAGTGGAAAAATGTAGGTCACTGTTTATATGTAGTTATCTTAATTAACCACAGGAAAGTCAATTAAATAGTATTTAATACGATCTTTAAAAAAAAACTGGTTCCTTCTTAATTCCTAAAAAACCTAAATAATGAGAGCCTCATTTTACATTTCATGTATTTTTTTTTTTTTTTTGTAAATATGTTTACATAAAATGAGCAGTTAGTAAATTATTCCAGCTCCACTGTGATCTTCTTGCCACTCACCACACAAGGACACTGCAAAGCCCTCCATCACACAGCCTGTTCTGCCCAGAGAGTAGTGCCCTAGGGCGTTGTTGACCACAGCAAGCACTCCTCCGGTCATGGCTGTGCCCAGATCGGCCACAGCCATGTTCACTAGAGCGTAGTTGAGCGGCTGCCTCAGCTGCTTGTGCATGAGGGACACAATGATCACTGTAGCGTTGAGTACGATGGCTGGAACGGTGAAAAATGCCATGATGATGGAGAGGATGATGAAGCCAGTGCGTGACAGAGGGGGCTCCCCCTCTGGACCCACGTAAAATGAAGCATTTGGTGATAGCTCAGGGTGCTGCATGGATGCAAAGCTGCAAAAAACTGGTCAGGTACGTTGTCTTCTTCGTAAGGTAGTGAAGTTAGATGTTCAATATCTTGCTGCTTGAGTGGGACTACAGAGATTAGACACCTAAAATAAATCCTTTAGATCTGGAATTAACAAAGAGTAATTCCTCCAGATGATCATCCTTGATCCTTCACCTTTTGCTTGATTGTAAAGGGACTTAAACAGGATGAAAATGCAGTGCTCTTTGCTGGCGGCTTACTGAGCACTCCAATGTACGCCCAGTCTAAGATTACAAATGATGCCGAAATGTGTGGAGAAGCTAAATATTCTATTCAGACTAGTAAAGCTTAGTACAGTTTATCATCTCTTTTAAGTTCATTTATTCACTTTCTGTGCTCCCACACTACATCCACTCTCCACTCATTCTTACTCTTTTCATACAAATGGGGAAGTTGGATATTTAAACAGCAGAAAGAATGAAAACTTCACTGCAAGTACAATTCAATCATAACACATGACTGAAGAACAAAGGTAATGATGTCGAAATGTAAAAAAATGCATGAAAAGCTTAAAATGAAATATAAATTACTCTTGAAGCATGTGTGAGATGAGATTGTATTGACTACTGTTTGATGTTGACTACTGTTGACGTCTGTAAAGGCATTTTGAACATACATGAAGTTGTATAGCACTACATTTGGAATTTGGTGTAAAACGTACAAGATGTTTTCAGGTAAAATGTGCATGAGGCAATGTAAAAAAAATAGCTAACAAAGGAAGGCAAAGGGCCAACTGGATTACTTATTACCTAATAATGAGTAGATTAAATTAAACACATATTGAATCTTGTAATACAGCATGATACATTTCATCTTGTTTTTAGTAAATACATAATAACATTGTGTATAATGTGTGTTTTATAATGTTGCTGTTAACATGAGTTTGTACTTTTTTAGTTTAAAAACAGATTGGTTAATTTTTTTTTTTTCTATGATGTCCTGCATGTAAAAACCTAACACAAAAAAGTGTACCTTCTTTGTCATAGGATTTCTGAATTTCCACTGTGTAAAATCCAAAGTCACATGTAGAATTAATTTTTGTTATTGTTTTATTATAATGGACAGTTAGCTGGGTTTGCACTAAGATCCCATAAACATGCTACAATTTCTGACATTAGGGAAGTTGCTAGTTATTCCTTTCTTTCTTCTTGTTTCTTTTTATTTTTAATTCTTCTTTTCTGATGTAATGTGTTGTTTGGATTAAAGGGTCATTATGTCATGCTCTATTTAGACCTTCCTAAACTTGTTATCAAACACAATTCTATGATCAGTTCTGACATTATTTCAGTGTACCAGTGTAGGAAATAATGTTTTAATGTAGTTATTATAGATATACATTCATACTTTAAAGCTTTAGTGACTGTACTTCAAATCTCAAACATATGGTACACCAAGCTGTTTCAGCATACTCAGTTTGACCCATCGTGGTTTACTACTGAAAGTGATTCTGAATGGAGTAATCCACAGATGCTGAAGAAGTGAGGTGAGGTTAAGTCCAAGATTTATCAAGAAACCATGACAAGAGGTGTCCGACGTTTCACCTCCTAAGAGGTTTACATTCAATCAAGTCAAGACGCAGATTACAAGCGTCTGTGTTGAATGTTCAAGACCCTCAGACGACACACAATCATCGGATTCTGATTATCAAACTTTATTTTAAGTACAATTAAGTTTTTTCATAAGTTTTTTTCTCTGTGATCACAGACAGTTAAAATGATGAAAACTAATACCCATTTAATTTTCTGTGTTTGTTTACAAAGTATGATTGGATTCAAGCCATGGAAATTGTTTATAATCATTCTACTATGCAAGCTTACACAAGTGAAGTGTACATGCTTCAGCTTTTTGGATTTACTCGTCTTTCTTCTAATAAAATAAGTACACTCTTTTTGAAAAGTCCAAACAAAACTGTGGAAGCAAAAATACTCTCCATAAAGGTTTGATGAGATGAGAAGATAGGCTGAAACAAAACGCAAATATTTTCTAAGTCATTTAAGCATCTTATATAATTGAAAATAACATAAATAGAAGAGATAAAATGTTTTGATGCATATCATATTGTTTTATCATGTATGTTTTGTTTTAGTTTGATAGCACAGGAAAGAATAATAAAAGACTGGAAGAGTTGTCCAGCACTAAATAATAATAAAGATAAGAACAAGAAGAACTTGACAATGAAGAACAATGGAAAATAGGAAGAGGACGATTGAGAAAGAAAAAATACCCTCCATACACACACACACACACACACACACACTTGATGTTAATTGATACAAATAACATTTCAAGTTGGATAGAAAAGACTTAATGAAATACTGAACACAGCAGTCATAGACTGCTGGCCTCCACGAACACCCTGACAACTCCAACCTTGTCCCCGCATCAGCACCTTCTCCAAGCACATTCTTAAGAGATTAAAATAATTGATAATTACAAACCAGCAGACAAGTATAACAAGATAACAAAGCCCTTTCAGGTCATCGTTATCTCAGTCAGAGATGGTGGTTAAAATGAACAGGTTATAAATGAGGTATTGCTGAGGCATTAAAAACAGCCATAAAACCTTCTTAAAGAACTGCTTTGGGGATTACTGTCAGACAAATCAAACCATCAGGACCTTCCAGAGGCTTTAACAAACTCTGAAGTGAGTGACGTTGTTTTTATAATAAAATATCTGTACGAAGATATCCTTTGTGGATTAGGAAAACCTTTCCTGAACCAACACAGTTTTGTATTTAGATGAAGATCTAAACAAGTCCAATTTTTTTTTTTTAAATTCTCCATGCATGAAACAGAAATTTAAAACCACGGTGAAAAGGTAAAGTTTTGTAAAGGTGGATCTACTTAGCTGTGAAATGTGATCCTCATACAAATAAAAGTCTGACAAAGAGATGCTTCCCTAAACAGGACGAAGAACTTGAATAAATCTAAAAACGCATTTTGAACTATACCTCAAAAGCTAAATGTGTTGCTTTGGCCTTCAGGGTCCCCCGTCATGGTAAACCTTAAAACAAATGGAGTTTGGTCCTACTGGAGGACCATTGTGCCAAAGTAACAGAATTCAGTACCATGGAGGGAGTAACTATACTCCCTGCAGCCTATAGAAGGCTGATGAACTCTCTGATTGGATTTTAAACTGGATTTAACTCTCCCTCAAACACGCAGTGCTGAAAGTGAAAAGCATTTAAATAAATAACTGTGAATCTGATGCACTTTTAAAGCGATCTTGAGACCCACTCTGTTTCACTGAAAAAACGGCTTATTTGCAGGAACATTACGGAACTGCCGTCTACTGCGTCAAATGTTGATTAAATACCTATTTACGTCGCAGCCGAAACCACGGAGAGGAAGACTACATGGCTCGGCTTGCTCAGTGACACTCTTATCTAAAACAGATCCAATAAAAAAAAATAAATTAAAAAAAAAACCGGGAGGACTCTCTTCCACGTTGACAGAAAGCTACTTTCATTTGCTTTTATTCGGTTAATTAAAGCATCCTGCATGTCGCGCTGTGAGCAGCCCGCCGGTCAGAGAAGAGACAGGATGATATTGTCCGTCATCCAACACGCAGGCGCCTTATCGGCGCGTCCCAGGCAGCGTGGGCCCCTCACAACTTTGATGTACGATGCAATTACTAAACTAATAAAAGCCTCAAGTCGAAACAAGGTTCCTGTGGAGGTGATGGCGGAGCGGGAGGGGCGGCGGTGGTGGTCGTGGAGGCGCGCTGCATCAACGGCCTTGACATCATTATCGCTTCCTAATCAGCGTTTACGGCGCAGGACGACGTGGTGGGGACACCTCCCGGTGTGATGGAATAACGGGCTCTTTTCCATACATGAAGAGTTTGCTCCTTCAGCTCTGTTGCAGGAGCTGCTCCACAAGGAGCTCCTCGTGGAAAAAAGTTGCTGGTGGGTGACGTGACGTCACTGGTCGAAGTGATGAATTAGCTTGTTACAATTCAGCCAATCAGGAGCAAAAAGAAAAAGTTCAAACCGACTTTTCACTGGTTTCTCATTTATTCTGTTCCTCACTTGAGTTTTCAGACAGTTGTCAGTGTAGTGAGCAGAGATCTTCCGAAATCCAAATTACTTCCACTTCCTCTCTTTACTATGATTCTGTTGCTGGCAGTGTCTGTGTGTGTGTGTGTGTGTGTGTGTGTGTGTGTGTGGGTGGGTGGGTGGGGGGTGGGGTGGGGGTGGGGGGTTCATCACAAGCCCATCTGCAGGATCATTATCTCCCACAGAACCATTTTCTGGAATCTCCCTTTAAAGTCATTTTAGGTTTCTAATTATAAGTTTATGATTAGACCCAAACAACATGTCCCATTCCCACTGACATATATGTCATTTCTCTGAAAGCTGCGCACTTTTGCATGTTTGCAGTTTCAGAAACAAAATGTGATTATCATGCAGCCTCGATGATAAAGTAACACATTTACAAGAGTCTTGCTTTTAGTCCACTTGGATGCAGGCTGGCAAAAATATGCCATTTCCTATAGGGTTTGTTTGTTTTTCTCTGCAACTTGGTGATCGATGCACCTGCCTATTCTGTTGATGTGAACATTAAACTGAGGAAGCGCTGAACGGTCTTTAAAATGATATTCTGCCCCTCACAGCTCTTCAGCTGCAAACAAAGAGATGAGATGACGGGAATTCACGCGCAAATCCCAATTCCTGCACCATGAGCCGAATGAGGGGGGTTTAGAGAAAGGCAGGGCGGAGCAGGGGATGAAGAAGAATCCCCTCTCTTCTCTCTCTCTCTCTCTCTCTCTCTTTTTTTTTTTTCACACACAGGCAGATACAGTAGGAAACGTGCTGGCCGCAGCAGCATCTGGAGAAGTTGCACCGGGAGTCTAACAGTGACGGGATTTTTCTGTGCAGAGCTTTTCTGAGCAGTGTTGGAGATGCAGGGGAACTGCAGGACCCTGTTCTCGCACATGTGCAGCACCAGCTTCCTCTGGATCTTCATCGGCTTGAATGTGATAGAGGTGGCGGGGTCCCAGCAAGGGATCCCTCTGTCAGTGTGAGTGAAAATTAAGTAGCCGTCCAACTTTTATTTCTAATGCAGGTTATGTGTTGTTTCTCTCGGAGAAGGAAAATAAAGTCAGTTGAGAAGCAAAAGGGAGAGTTAGACATGTTGAAATTGGGAATAAAGATGCAACAAAGAAGTTTGGGCGCAGAAAATGTCATTTTATATTCTGAGAGGATCTATTTTTATCTCTGTTTGACTTGGATTTCTCATTTAACAGTAGTATGGTCACAAACTTCTGTTTAAATTATTCCTTAAGGATCAAATTACCGACTTGTCCACAAGTGAGATTGTGGTGTTTTATTGGTGGAGGGAAACAGTTAGGTCCACCAGTAAGATTTTATGAACAATGTAAAAGGAAAATTAAGGTAAATGTGCAAAATGGAAAACAGATGGCAACATTTTATAAGAACTGACAACTTGTTTTATTCTCAGTCAGTTAGTCAACATTAGTTTTCCATTAGATTCCTCTTTGTGTCTGAGCATGACAGGCATTCAGAATCACTTATTTGTCTTTATTGAGTGTAGTTTTTATGGTATAAACTAAGGCAACAGATGTATTGAATATTAGGTCTTATTGACAGACTATTATGGTGACTGTAATCTGTTAAAATTGAAATCATAATTACTCTTTTACAGGTTGCATAATTTCCACTGTCATCTTGTTCTGATTGATCTTATACTAAAGAGGTGTATCATATTGTTTGCAAGTTTTTACTGGATGTGCAAACAACTGGAAATTTTTCTCTGAAATGTAAAATCCATATAAACTCTAAGCAAAGGGCATAATGTATAAAATGCTAATCAACTCTTACTTGCTTGTAAAATGGTGATTTACATCTCTACATGCGTTTTTACACACTTGTAAAAGAAATGGTTGAATTGTGTGTCTTTAAAGAAGAAGCAAGGAAGAAATTAGGTTAACCTGAATTTACACTTCAACCTTTAATGTAAAATGTAGCAATTTTCCAATATAGTATTTTTAATAAGAATTTCAGCTGAAAAACAAATATATTTTTCAGTGCCTTCTGCAAAAAGCCCACAAAGCATCTCCTTTTAGCAAAGTTGCTCATGGGGTTACTTTATCCGCATCACATAACAGGCAAATATTGTATTTGTTCGTAAGCTTATTTGAATTATTCTGACTTTATATATGTGAAAGGATTTTATTTTACATTTCATTTCTTTGTGTTTTTCTTATGGCAAAATTCAAGTTTGCAACTGACCTTAGTTTTTCAATCTGCTGCTCATAGAGTCATTTACATTTTAATAGAAACTCCAGTAACTACAGTACACGTGACCAAAACTGCAATCATTTATCAAGTGAAGGTCAGGGCCACCGGACCATGATGTTCATCTTTTGACTGATTGCGTCAGTCAGAAGATGAAGAAGACTCAACAGTAGAAGATGACAGAGATTTGTGGGTAGACAGTGATTAAAACTGACATCATACCTGTCAGTTATCTTTGTTTTAGAAAAAAAAAAAAAAAAGGTACTCCAGCTTCTTATACAACTATATATTTCTTGTTTGGTTTTGTCCATTTTATGCAGGGGGGTCTCGGCTAATTTGCCTTTTTCTTGTCTTTTTAATGTCCCAGTGTGAAGCTTTGGGCCTCTGCATTTGGTGGGGAAATTAAATCCATTTCTGCAAAATATTCTGGATCACAGCTACTGCAAAAGGTACGTGTTTTATTTTTCTCTCTTGTATGAACATTTTGTCTGATGATCATGTGGTTAAATCTATTGTGTGCTGTAATGTTGTGTTCCCTCTTTAATGGTTGCAGAGACATTTAGGTGTCTCAGCTGAATGCGTTATTTTAGAAGAGACTCAGGTGTGTTTTGTAAAGAGAAAGCTGTGCATGTGTGTGTGTGTGTAAGTGCGTATGCGTGCATGTGTGTTTGTACTTGACATGGTCCATTAACCACAGCGCTGATTCCTCTCTCATCTCATCTCTCCAGTGAACTCTCTTGAGTCGAGAGCTTCAACCTCTGGATATGAATGCGACAAGGAGACAAATTGAATAAGTGTGGCTAGGTTTGATAGTGTATTTATGTGTGTAGTTGTGTGGGTGTGTGTGTGTGTTAAGGTGGATAGGTATGATATGATGAACAAGTGAAATCTGCAGAGAATGAGCAATGTTCCAGAGCCGTGGGTTTAGCTGTCTGACCACTTGATGGCAGAGGTGTGCATGCTCGCAGGCCCCCGGTTTAAAAAGGTGTGCAGAGTGAACTCAGGTTGATGAATGGTGAACTGTCCATTTCACTTAAATGGGACCAGTCCAGGGACTATGGAGTAAACAGCTGGAGGGGTTCTTCTGTATGAATGCAGAACAATTCTGCAGTTGTGGGTTAAGACTTTTATAATACATCAAAATTCAGGAAAATTATATAATAGAAATTAGCGTAAAGATTTAGACTATAACAGGTGTGCATTTACTATTTTTATGTTTTATGGCTCTTTGTGGACATTAAAAAAGTCTAAATTCAATCTATATTTAATCTATGGTCATTTTTGTTGTAATTTCCCTGTAGTATCAGGAAAGGTAATGCGGTTTAACTAAAGAACTTAGTAAGAGAAAAACAAAGGAGTCTAACGAGATCAAAACAATGACACAGATTTTATAAACCATAAATATGCAAGTGTTGTTTTGTAAAGTTATTATTACATTTATGACATTAACAAAAACTCTTAGTTTGAAAATGTATATTAGCATCTGTTTTTACAGGAAAAACAGAAAGTCAACAAAAGTCAACATTCCACACATTGAAGTATTGTTATTGTGCATATTTTCCTAAAATGAGCCTGATGCACACAGATAACCAGAGGTGGCAATTCCTGGTCCATAAAGTAAAAGTCCTGTCCGGCAACTGTTTCGACCAGTCACCAAACCAGCTGAATTCAATGAGCAAAGTTTATTTGCCAGGTAAAAATAAAGCCTGTTAGTGAAAACACTTGCTCTAAATGTACAGGTAGACCAAAAATCATGGCAGGACTTTTACTTTCTGGACCAGGAATTGCCAGCTCTGCAGATAACAAATAAAAAAAAACACAAATAAAGAGTTCTAATAGAGTTCTTATATGAATAACATTATGGCTTTCTTTCAAGATATTCCCATGTTTCAGTGATGAAGAAGAACAGAAAGAAATGTTTCATCACATAAATATGGACGTTACAGTTTTCTGTTGGTTTGGACTGGTTCTTCTCTTAAAAGGGATCCATCAGTAAAAAGTTAAGTATAGTTTTGAGTCATTTAAGATCAGACAAACTTAACTTAAACTTGTATATAGTATGATGCAGAATGAAACCTCTTCAAACATTAGAGCAACAAGTCACAATGCAACTTTTTAACAACCATATGTAAGCTTCTTGAGTGTAAACTCATTTCTGAGATGCAGCACGTTGTCGGACTGAATGTCATAATGCAAGTGGACACAGTGTGTAGAAAAACAAGACAATAGTGACACTAGCTACAAAAGAGCTGGTGACAACTTTCACCTTAATATTAGAGGCTATGATACAGAACATAGTGTATGTTAATCTGCATTTGACAACCTCACTTTTCCAGGAGCTGTGGTCCATCTCAGCACCACGCGCAGGAACCAACTCCAGCTCTGATGGCAGCCCTTCAGTCAAGAAAGAAGTAGCAGGAACAAGAAATAGCAGGATTAATCCTAAAAACTCAGCTGGTTGTCCTGGAATGTGGGAGGAAAGCGGCGTACCCAGAGGAAGTCCACGCAGATATGGGGAAAGTGTGCAAACTGCATTCAGAAAGCGGCTCCAGGCTCAAAACCCAGGACCTTCATGCCCTGAGGTAACAGTAATAAGATTTAAGATCAAATGCGTATTGCGAATGAAAGCAGTGTATATCACCAAGCATGCATTTAATTTGTACAGAAACCATATTTGCAATCTGCCCTGCAGATTTCTTACTTTTTGTCAGTATGAAGCACTTTGCTTGTGTTCCTGGTCATGGAGACATGAGTGTAGAGAGATGTGCTGATCCAGTCAGCACAAACCAGCGAGCTGTGAGAGAACTGACGGGTCGTTAGGGGCTGGTCATTAATGCTAATCATTAGCTGCTTTTTTATGATGATTTTTTCAATTTCACTATGATTTCTGTAAAATGGGGGAACACTGAGGATCCTCAAGCTCCCAGCCCTCCTGCATTGGTCATTACACTAATCAATAATCATGATCAGTGTTTTTGATGGATGGGGCTCAACCTCCACTTGATGACTTGAGGGCTTGGAAGAAGGGAGGTGGGGGTCTGGGTCGGGACTGGGGACTCTGGTTGCTGGGGCGAGGAGGACAAGCGTGAAATGAACTGTTCTGCTCCACTGCAAGTCCACACTCTTCCTTTCAGTAGGTAATTTGTCGCCTCATGTACTGGTGTGTGTGTGTTTTTGTGCCCATCCTGTTCACACAATGTGCACGGGCTTTGAACGTGTGCTATGAGCCTATTGTGGCCTATGTTTATTTTTGGATAAGGTTATTAGAAGTGTGCATGATGTGGTTGACTGGATCGTTTTGTTTGTTTTTATTTGGCAAGTGTATGTAGGTGTCTGTTTGTGTGTATGTCAGGCAGATGTGGGATTATGTAATGCTATATTCCTCTAAGTTGTGACGAGCTTTGTTCTATCACTGGAGGTCCTGTGCGTCCTGCAGAATCAGCGTTATGTGAGGTGTAGTTCATTACACAGAGTTGCCCAAGCTTGACACGTTATTATCTTTTGCCTGTGCTTTGACTCCATTTCAATTACCCTCTTACCATGCATAGCCTTAACATCTAGCCCCGCCCCCAACGGCCACCCAACATGGCTATCTCCAGCCAAGAGAGAAAGAGAGAGGGAGAGTGCATGTGCAGCTTCTAAGTGAGAACAGATAAAGACTATCAGTCATTCTCTGTTGCAGCAGGGATTTTATCAGTCATTCATCTGAGTCTAGCTGCTGGCATCTTGTCAGCCAACATGTGAAGACTTATAAGCCTTGTTTAACAATTACCTACCACTCTGGAGTGAGTATGGTGGAACAATGAGGTGCTGATGCAGGGTACACACACAAGAAGACACGATTGTCTTATTGTTTCCATTTCTTGTCTTTTTAAATGAACATTTTCAGGTGATCTTTATAACGTTTCCAGTGCTGCAAAATTTACACTTGTCCCACCTGTCAACGCTGCTCTTCTCTTCCTGGTTGTATTTTTAATTTTAGAAATCTAAAGAGTTTGAGAAGTCAGTCAGAGTGGAAGAGATTGATGGTGTGAAACTGGTGAAAAATCTGGCTGTGAAGATGGCGGAAATGTTCCAGAAAAAAGCTGAGGCCACAAGTGTAAGTAACATTTACCCTCACACACAACCCCACACAAAACACCTGAACGTCCTGTAAAAAAATAACACGCTGCCACAAGCTTTGCTGTAGGCCTACCCAACTCAGGGGTTTGCAGTCTGGACGTGTAAAACCTGGTCAATTTGAAAAGGAAATAGCAAATTGCATAAATAGATTATTGTATTTTATTTGAGTATTATTATCATTAACAGAGTGGTGTTGGCAGTTGGTTGGTTGTAGAGGCAAAAAGAAAGGGGCGGGGATAAAATAATAGTGGAAAAAAAAAAGGTGCAAAATCGTCCAACTGCAACAGCCAATCAGGATGATTTATCTCACTGACGCGCTTGACGCTAAATCATTCATGCTGAATCATCTGATGAAGACGGAGTTAAATAGTTCAGATGATCGTTACAGACTTAAAAGACAACATGATCCTACCAATCTGTTTAATTACATATTTATGAACATGTCCATATTATTTTGTTTTCATAAGTTATTGGGTCATTATTTGGTCATCATTCATAGCCACCCACGCGAAGCTCTGCTTTTTTGTAAGACGCTAATAATTAAAATGTTGGAAAGCAGAGGTTTATTCAGTGTGTTGATTTTAAATGGCATTGTGTGATATAAAAACCTGTCATTAATGCTGTGAAGTGGAGCAGACTATTTTCTCTGCAGGTAATTGAGACATAAAGCATAACATGGAGATACTAAAGTAAAACAAAAATAATTTCAATTGTTATTCAGTTTTCTACACCCTTTATGCTGCGTTATCTTCCACCACTTTGATTTCCTGTTTGATTCCCACACTGGTGAAAAGCAGTGTGAGGAAATAGTGTGACATCACGTGATCTAATTTATGTTTATTTAATTATTCAGGGTTGGGATAAGAATAATTACACGGCTAATTCCCTTCCATTCACACCTCAGTTGGAGTTACTGCTATTCATAATGCTGCCATGTTTGTTTGTTTGTTTGGTTTTTTTTTTTTTTTTAAGATTATGCTGCATCGTGAGTTTGAATCGGCGTCTGTTTCAAACATTTCCTTTGACCTGATTGGTGTACAGGTTAATCAACTTGTAATTTTTGAGGAACCGAAATTTGCCAATGTGTTGAGGTAAAAAGTCTCACATCAGCTCTCCAGCATGCAGCCTGTCTACGACCTCCAAGCCTGGAATCGCTTTAATGCGAAACCTCTGCAGTGTCTGCAGAGGAATGATAAGGTTTATCTCCCCGCGCCTGATCCCATGTGAGCGATAAATCATAGCAATTAAGGGTGTAAATTACATTTAAAGGGAAGTTTTTAATTTGATAAGCTGAATTCTGTGAGATAAGTAAGCTCACAGAGACCTTATTTTGTACAAAGCAGTCATAAAGGTCCTAGAAAAGAAAACAAAAATAACCAATAAGAGATCAATGGAAAATCGACTGCGTGACCACTTTGCTCCAAATCAAATTGGGATTTTTTTTTTTCCTGGTTCTCATTCTTCCCATGAAGCACAGAGTTGGACTGAAAGACTGGCGCAAGGTGCATTTCACAAGAAGGAAAGTTACCCAGGCCTAGAAAAGGGTTCTCCATCTAAATCAGCAGACATTAAATTCAGCTCATGATGCTTTTATTCGCCCGCTGCTGACGACACAAGATCTCGTCATATGAGGTCAATTGAATTTGGCCACCAAGGTTCAAGCAGTTGCTGAAAAGCCCCAGTTGTGTTTATGTAGCAGTTATTTTTGACACATGTGACAGATGTTAATTGCCTGCTCGGCTCCAAAGGCGAGAGTGATTTCAGGTTAAGGTGGCATTTCCCGGGAAACACAGAGCCAAGCACATTTTCCAGCATCCAGTTATTATTGAACTTATTGCGGCTTTGGTGAGCATGGCTACGAAAATTCTGCTCCAAACCTGCCGCCATCAATCACGCCACAACTCTACTGCACCACGTTTTATGCGTAGTGGTACCGCCTTTTTAATATAGATATGTATGCATACAAAATATATTAACTTGGCCAACATCATCAATAACTTTACCAACAGAATGACGCGTGTTGTTGGGATACATAACGGAAACACATGCTGAATAAACAAACAAGAAAAATATGAGGGAAAAATATGCAAGAAGGGAGAAATAGTAAAAATCTCGCCTTACTTCAATTTTTTTTTTTAAAAGAGTAGGATTTAAGATGATTTATACCCCATGTGGGATGGTGGATGTGACAGCATGCTGGAGGCCTGTAGAAGTCTGCAAGTCTCACACACACACACGCCATGTATTGTTCTTACTTCCAGCGGCTGGTGGAGGCAGCAGAAGAAGCGCACCATCAGCACGAGGATAATCCAGACCTGCAGGTGAGGTTTGACCAGGACAAAAGAAGTAAAGGGGGGGGGAGAAATGATTAAAAATGTGGTTCGTCACTGTACTGAATCATTTTAAGTTGCTGGAGCGGGGAGGAGCGGCTGCAAGGTGAGGGAAGGGCAAGAGGCCCTGGAAGTTTTTAATTGTGCTGGCGTCGTCCTTCCTCCGTCCTGATGTCCTGTCAGCGTTTGATACATAACACATCTTTGATGCAGTGCCGCACATGTTGGCTGTTCACTTTCATAACTCACTCTGACCGAATTTAAGTATAATAGTTTAAAAAAAAACACTTTCTCTCCTGCATCTTCCACTCACTGAATGGTTGTTTAACACAGAAGAGAGAAATAAAACCTTGTGCTTAACAGCTCAGTTGAAAGGTGTGTGTTTATATTAGAAGAGATTTTATTGTGTGTCCGTTTTTGGTTAATCATTTCGGTTTAATAATAAGGGAAACAGCAGACCAACAGTCCGTCTGCTAAATCTCATAATATCTAACAAGATGTGCGTTTTCTTGGGACTTCAGCGGCTCTCATTGCGGATTTCCTCAGTCTCTGCAGAGGGAATGCAGTATTTCTGCTCTCCCTCTCTCTGTGCAGTGGACAAAGATAAATGAAACTCTTTTACGAGGGGCATTGTTTCACTTACATGGCTCTAGATTGGAAAACCCACTCGAGCAACAAAACACAGAAATAACAGCAGCACTTTACAGTTAATAGAAGCATTTTCATCAGATGGATATGAATACATTCAGCCCCTTTGTCTTTTCGTAGTTTTTTGCTGATTATGCTGCATTAATGAGACAGGAGGATGTGTTGGGGTTTTTTTTTTTTGTTTTTTTTTTTTGTATTTTTAAAGTACTTACAGGTTATGAAAATAATATCGTGTTCGTGAAACTGCATAGAATTGGTCAAATTAAAGTCATCCTTGCTCTTGTTTAAAGCATCACCCTAATAGATAATCTATTGTCATTTATTTATAGCAATGAATGTACTTTGATCTTTGATAATGTTTATCTCAAAATTACATATTTGAACTTTTTTTTTTTTTACAAGAAGTTCTCAGGGAACTTTTGACTGCTATTGGTACCTAACTTTCAATAAATAAGCGATCGTGCAGACATAAGTGTCATTTTGTTTTTTATAATAATTTGACCACTCATTAATTGAATGTGAATAATGTTTATTTTAGTTTGCAGAATTGTAATTTATAGTTACACATATATTCTTATAATTTGAACTGAACAACTGTGTACGTATGGAATTTTACAGATTAAAACTTGATCACTGCATTTAATACAGGTATGTTTAAAAAAAAAAAAAAAAAAAAAAAAAAAAAAAAGCTAAGACTGTCTTGATTGCTTGAAGATGATTATTTTTATCCAAGCAATGAGAAGAAAAGCTACTGTCATACAAACCTTAATATTATGTTGACATTTAATCTTAAAAGCCATTAAGAAAAGCAGTAATGAAAATTCAATATCCACCTGTGATAATAATATGATGTCATGTTATCACTCCATGTGACATCATTAAGGCAAGCATGCCTCCTCCAACACTGCACATTTTTCACACACCATTTCACTGACCACAGGAAGATAAGCCAGCTGCTTTTATCTTAGCTGCTTCCTGTCAGGGGTGTCACACGTTTTGTAATGACCTGACTCCAGCATCACGTTCAAGGGTGTGCAGATCAGATCGGATGTTGATGTCCAAAATGATTCATTTTTCTGTCATTTTTATTTACTGTTATTCAAGTATAATTATTAAAAAAAATGTTGAAACCTTTTTTTTTTTCTCTAAAACTAAAAGAAAAACACTCAAAAGAGTTTCTGTTATCTATTCTTGAGAATACTGGGCTCTTAAAAGTTTTAAGGAAAAAAAAAACAAAGATCCTTTATGAATTATTTTTCAAATAGTTATTTTAGGAGGACAGAGTGAGAGAAATAGTCTTAATCTTTTGGGGCTATGTGTTTTTTTGCCTTAGAATTCTGAATAATTTGCAACTAAAAATTGTTAATTACAGATACATTTAGTGAATTACTTCACCTCTTTACTCCACATAAACAGCTCCCTGTGCTATTTTGCTGATTTACTTTGTGTTTTTGCTGATCAGGCTGCAACTTGGTGTTTATTTAAAATATATTTTTTCCTGGAACAATGTGATGTGCTGCTTGAGACAAAGACTTACAAAGCAAATGAGGAAGCTGATGAGGATAGTAAGCGTGGGATGATTCAAAGTCTCTCATACCAAACAAAGCTTAGTGACAAGCACCATCTCTAGTTACCAGAACCAAGTTGTACAGCAAGGCCCCAGCAGTCTGTAATGGAGGGCAGATCTCTGCAGTATGGCCTCCAGCTAACTGCGGCGGTGTAAGTCAGTGGGCTGTCTCAGAAAGCTGCAGTGTCCAATGGTGTGCTCTACAGTAACACACCCTGGTGGTTAACGCGCTTCTCTACAGCATTCAAGTTCTGCTGAGTGTGCACATTTCTCTCCCCAGCTGCTCCCCCTCCACAGCTCCTCCCTCCTTCCCTGCGCACCACCGCAGCTCGTCAGAGAGCTGCTCAGGCGTGGTATGAGCTGTCAGGGGCTGCTTGATGGTGATGCTTGCTCGCTCTCCCCTGAGAGTGATGCTGTAGAGTCCATCAGCCATCTCTCCCTGCCTCCCACCCTCCTTCCATCGTTCCCATCTCTCTCTTTTTCTCTTAGTGAAGACAATAAGGACTAGAGGCCACAGAGAGGCCGCTCAGACAGGATAGGTTAGTATTTTTTATGCAGCAGTAGGCAGTGAAGGACAGGAAAAACTATTGAAAGCTTAAGTTATGTTTACCCATGGTCAAAGAAGTTTTCCCATATTTTTTAAGCAAAAGTGGAAATGCCAAAAATTTCATATGGATTCTGAAAAATATGGGGAAAATGAGAAAAAGCTGCAAACAAAACTTTGTTGAAAAATTTGCACACATTTTTTTTACACTCATAGCTTATCTAGAAGTTATTAATTGTAAACCAGTCAGTAACAACTTGTTCTGATCCTGATCTCAACATGTTGTAATATTCTTATGCAAGTGGAGTACCCTTGTTTCCTATTCTAAAGCACATTATATATGGCTGCACGGTGGCATGGTGGTTAGCACCGTGGCTCCACAACAAGAAGGTTGCTGGTTGCTGCATGTTCTCCCTGTGTATGCGTGGGCTCTCTCCAGGTACTCTGGTTTCCTCCCACTGTCCAAAGACATGCATGTTAGGTTGATTGGTTACTTTAAATTGCCCATAGGTATGAGCATAGGTGGTTGTCTATGTGTGGCCCTGCAATGGACTGGCAATCTGTCCAGGGTGTACCCTGCCTTTCACCCAAAGACTGCTGGGATAGGCTCCAGCTTCCCCACGACCCTTCATTGGATTAAGCGGATAGGATTATATCGATACATATACATATACATATACATATACATATACATATACATATGCATATACATATACATATATACCTTAAAGCACAGTGGTGAATGCATCATGCTATGGACTGTTTTACTTCCACTGGAACAGACATAGATAGAATAATTAATTAGGCTAATTAACTCAGAATTGCAAAGCATATCCTCAGCCAACAAATAGAAAGCCTAAATATGAAGAGAGATCCTGATAAATTGATAAATTCATGAAAGTTTAATTTAAATGTAAAGGGGACTTGTACTATGACTCTGCTCCATACTATACTGTATACACACTCTTTCAATATAGACTTGAAACTTTCAAGGCTGATCTTAATAAAGTATCATTAGTATTGTTATAATTGTCGTTTTTTTTTTTTTTACCTGAAAAAGGTTCAAAGATGTGGATAGTTCATTTGCTGTCTTAGTTGATGGTAACATTGCCTGCAAATCCACCATTTTATGTACTCACTCTTTACAGTATGAGTACTTCAATGCTGTACTGATAAATGAAGTGGATGAGGAAGGCAATAACGTGGAGCTTGGTGGAGAGTTCCTCTTGGAGCCCAATGACCATTTCAACAACCTTTCAGTCAACCTGAGTCTCAGCGTTGTCCAGGTCCCCACAAACATGTACAACAAAGGTAAGAATTTTTCCCAACGCCTGCCAAAAGAAAGAATTATGTGAATGTTATTTACCTACAGAAGGAGTAGCTGATGAGGAGGGTGAGCAGAGAAAAGAGGTAAGTAAGTGGTGAAAATGAGAAATGGAAGCTGGAGCTGTATTAGTATCACAGCCTGGGGAAAGTGGAGGTGGAGGATCAATATTAGTCCATAAAAGCAGACCTTTCTGTGAAGAAGTTGTTCTGTTGTAGCTTCTCTGTCAGTTCTTTGTGTCACTTCCCTCTGTGCATCGCCCTGGTGGCTTTTGTTTGGCTGTAATGGACTCCCCATAACTCTCTGCTCACAATACAAAGGGAGGCAAGTCCAGCAGGAGGAGGGGAGGGATGATTTTGTCACAGCCATTGTATCTCCTTCAGTGGGAGTCAATAGGGAACAAAGATCAACCATGCAATCAGTAATGGTGACCAAGATGGTAACTATTATCACCATTTAATTCGCTTGTCTCTTGCTTCTTCTCTGTCTGTGTGTCCTCCTCAGATCCTGATATAGTGAACGGGGTTTACTGGTCCGAGGCCCTGAACAAAGTATTTGTCGAAAATTTCAGAAGAGATCCAACACTTATCTGGCAGTACTTTGGGAGTGCCAAAGGTTTCTTCAGGCAGTACCCTGGTGAGCATTTTACTGTTTCTTTCTTCTGACTGCTTTCCTTGTTGGGACAAGTGGTTTAATCAGCAGCTCAGTTTTATGACTAAATGGGAACAAGATTAAAATGTAAGTATTCATTCAGGTGGACTCAAATAATGCACTTTTTTAATCAAATAAAAAAATTAATAAGCATTACCATGGGGAGTTATCTCATGTCTACATCACGTAATTGTATTCTGTTAAGTGGGCAAAACATTTTGTTTAGAAAAAAGATCTAACATGCAGATGCTGGTATTAAAGCATTGATTTTAAGGCAAATTTTCTAAACCTAAACAGAGACGTCTGAAATGTCCAAACCTTTCCAGCAAAATGAGAGCAATACTAGTAAATAACTAGTATTGTAAATACTGTAGTAAATAATGACATGACAACAGATCAGTTTGCCCCTACAGATAAAAAGGGATTTTTGAGGGTTAAGGCTTGGTTCTGGGGTCAGAAACAGAAGTATGGTTAGGTTTAAGGTTAGGGTTTGGCATTTAGTTGTGATGGCTAAGGTTACCTTAAGTGTCTGGGGAAAAATGCACCGTGATAATAGAAAAGGTCCACATGCAGTAAAAAACAGGCGTCTGTGTGTGTTGGACTGGGAAAAAGGAAAAGAAAGGGTTGTCCCATGGGAGCTGTCAACACATGAAAAAAAAGAGAAAAAAACAGATCGGAGCAAATGATTTAGAATTACTAAAAGGGTAATTTGGCTAATGTTGTAATTTTACACTCCATCAGAGAGGATGCACATATACAGCCTGCAATTAATCAGAATTTGTCCGTGTTGGTCGGCAGCCACACTGAGGATCAGCCATCAGTTTCTAGATTCAGCCACTGTTCTCATGTGTAACACAATCTGTGAAACTAGCAAATGGCTCATTGAGATGCTGAAGAGAAGTCACAGGAATGAGATAAACTACAACTTATGATATTGTTATAAACATGTTTTTGTTTAATGTACTGTATAAAGAGAAATCCACAAAGAAGAGATACTTCTCATTTGCACTTGATGATGTCATTTTACCAACATATTCCTCATTTTGAACACACACACACACACACACACACACATACACACATCAAGACTGCATAGATTACTTAATTTTCTGTTGATAGAAAAGAACATTAAAACAGGATATAGGTTGTTGGTTTTGAAAAAAAAAAGTGAAATTAAAAAAAATGATTTACATTATTTAACTTAAACAAGCATCTTAAAGACCAAAAACAATCATGCTGCTATATGTTACTGAACATTTTTAAACAGTGCTATTCTGTGTGTACCTCTCACCTCAAAACTAATTACCTCTTATCAAAGATGCATATCTTTTGTTATTTAAAAATCCATCACAGATTGCAATATTTGAGCACTTCTTTACAGTAGGTTTTTAACAAATAGCAGACATGTTGAATTTTGGACATGGTTTAATCCACATTTGGTGTCGTGGTGAGTTTACTGCAGCAGGATGGTAAATACAGAGTCAAGATAAAACACAGTGAGAGTGTTTATCATAAAGAAAGACTGTGCTGCCCAGTGCAGCAATATGGCTCAATGATGTGTTTTTAACGGCCTTACAGCAGAAGAGTTCTGCAGCACAGAGGAATTCGCCCTTTCCATACACAGGCAGTACTTGTAAATATAAGCAGTATTTTGATGATTTTGTTTTGTTTCTTTTCGGACTATTATTTAGATGGCTTTATTTGGCAAACCTTTAAGTATACAGAGTCGTTTTTGCTTTCTGAATTTGTTGCATTGCACCGATATTCTAAAGCATATACAAATAAAGATTACAATGATGTATTTTCATTGCAAATTAATACACAATAAAACTGAATTTGACATGATATGAAGTTTATTGTAAATATAATTAGTTATATATGTGTAAATGCAGCTATATGTTAGTGTGCACTACTGATGGGCTTCAGTGAAAGATGAAAGGGCTGCTCTTTAATCTCATTTCACCTGACATACCAAATATCATGTGTCCGTGTTTAAATCTATTCACCTCAATTCAATTCAGCTAAAGTTCCAATTCAAAGTCACCTAAAGACACATCAAAATTCATTCCAATTTAATATAATTCATTTATAATCCAGTTAAAACAAATCCATTAAATAATCTGTATCCAGTTTAATTAAATCACAATAGCAATGTCATATGTTTATAAACCTAAAGAATAAAGAGAAAAAAAATGGCAGGAGGTGCTCAGTATATCACAGGACGTCCACTAGCAGCCCAGTAGCAACACAATTACACCCAGCAAGTTAGCACAAGCTCTAAATATAAGCTTTATCAAAAGGAAAGTTCTCAGCCCAATCCTAAACCCAAACTGGGCTCATCTCTCGTTTTACCCATAAACCTACCACTTGGCTTGTCTCGCAGGAGTAAAGTGGCATCCGGATGAGCATGGTGTCATTGGCTTTGACTGCAGAAATCGAAAGTGGTACGCTTATTTTTTGCTTGGAAAAAAATATTTTTTATCAAATAGCATGTAAAGAAAAATCTGTATTTTATTGGTGGCTGGAGGTGCTTAGTTTTTCTGTGTCACAGGTACATCCAGGCAGCTACCTCTCCAAAGGATGTGGTCATTTTAGTTGATGTGAGTGGAAGCATGAAGGGGCTGAGACTGACCATTGCCAGACAGACTGTTTCTTCCATATTAGACACACTGGGAGATGATGACTTCTTCAACATCATTGCAGTATGTGTACATATCCTTATGTTAATAAGTGGTTTTTTAACTGTATTTTCCAGACATCATTTAACTTAAAAGAAAAAGTTTAGCCATCTTTTGATTTGGAGGTCTTTTGTTTAACTCATGTTTACATTTACAGTACAACCAGGAGATCCACTATGTGGAGCCTTGTTTGAATGGCACGCTGGTGAGAGCTGATAGAAACAATAAAGATGTAAGCCCCTGATCAATCTCACAGATATGAGTCATGCCATGCTGAATATATTAGATTAATGTCTAAAGCTCTTCTCTGTGATATTTGTTGTTATCTGACAGCATTTCCGTGAACATCTGGACAAGCTGTTTGCCAAAGGGATCGGGCTGCTGGGTGAAGCTCTGAGCGAAGCATTCACAATCCTGAACGATGTAAGTTCTGCCACAGTAAACTTTGACTGTCAGTTTAATGAGGACGCTGTTCAAACATTCATCATTTCCGTCTAAATTCCACCAGATAATGCATCACAAAGCAGATCAGCTTAATTTTTGTTTACTGATAATGTAGTAACCATTAGTATTCATAAATTCTTATGAAATGATTCATTTATTTATCAATTAACTTGACATAAAAATAACAAATGAATGCATGTGCCCAGCTATTACAAATACATTTTGTTCCCATTTATTTCAAAGGCGCCACTCATCAAGAACAGGAGGAAAACTTTCATTTCAGAAGCTACATTTGTTTTCACTGACAGAAGTGCTCATGTACAACACTCTGCTTGTTTTCTACTAATCATAAAAAGTAGCACACACGACTCAAATGTATTTGAAGCATTTGGGAGGTGTGTCGACTGTCGAAACGCTCCACTGCTATCCCCGTTCCACCCTCCAAACACAGACACATCTATGCTGAAGCATGATTAATGACTCTAATTAATGTCAATGATTAATATTGTTGCTGATTGGAACACAAAGAAGATAAGGCTAGGAGCCAAGCTGCACTTGTTTTATCTCCCTGTTTTCAGGCGAGCTTTGGCTGTTCCACTGAAGCTGAGGGAGCACAGCTCCTACCTCTGCATTTGTCAGATTAATTAAAGCTCTGCAATGAATATGGAAATCAGGTAGCCAGTAGCCTATTGCTGATATTCCCTGTTACTCTGATGCCCAGTGAATCAAGTCCAAAGAATATAACTTATCAAAAATCTTACTGAAGAAAGACTCATTACATTATGAATACTGGAGTGTTCATATCAAGCACTGGTTTATTGAGAGATCCAGTGTTGCTTAGAGTTGCTTGCAACACTACAGACTGCTCCTTCTAAAAAGATCACTGATATGAAACAAGCACGAACCAGAATGCACATTATAAATTTTCTTGTCATCACAAAATACATTGATGTTAAAAAGAAAGGACATCCTCTTTCACCTATAAGGTTTAACATATCAAGATAAAGTACAAAATCGTGACAGTAATAATCAGTTCTTATCGAACTGGTCTTTAAATGACATTAACCTTGGATAAACAATGCATGTCATTATATATTATGTTACTGTTTTGTCGAAGTGTAAAAGGAGTGTGTGAAAAATCAGTACTTCATAAATGCATCCATAGAAATGATGAACTTGTATTTCACAAAATGAGCACATTCATAAAAGCAGGAGTTTTGCTGGTGTAGAGCATTTAGGCCAAGAACAAAAGACATCAGCAAGTATGTTAGCAAGTGACCGATGCTAACCATCAATCTGGAAAAATTTATAGTTATTTTCAAACATTTTAGTGTGATTTCTTCTATCATCGACCAGGATATTCACTTGTGGAAAACTGTGAAGAAGGCTGCCAATCTCAAATCACAAAGGCAACAATAATGGTTGCTTTCACGTGCTGATTTTAAGCCAAAGTCTACGTGATTTATTTAAAAAGTGCAAAGCCGACATATCCTTCATATCATCTGTCAAGAGCAGCAATTGAGGGCTGATGAGTTGAGCTTCGTTTTCCAACTGTTGCACCTAAACATCTTGCAGTTACTGAGTCGACCATCAAAGTCTTTTTATGTCCAAGTATTCTAGAGTCAAATGAGAGGCCATCTACCTGACAGCTAAACCTTGACTGGTATTTGGTATTGAAACAAGAATATGATCCCAAGCACAGCAGCAACTATACAACAGCAGGGTTTAAAAAGAAAAGAACTGAGGTGTTGCAGTGGCCCCGTCAGGGTCCAGACACTAATGTGATTAAAATGTTGTGGCTGGTTATTAAGAGTTAAGTGTTAATAAATGTCTGCAAACCCCAATTAAATAAAGGAATATAAAGAAGAGTGGGCCAAACTAGCACCACAGTGATGTGAGATACTGATAATATCACACAAAAAATATTATTTTAGGTTATTGACACCAGATTTGGTACAATTTATTTAATAACTGGACATACCTAAATTTTCAAGCACATTTATCTTAAGTTTTTGTTCATTGAGTAATATTACTTTGAAACACAGTAGTAGTAGTGGTTTTAGATTGATTAGATTTTATTTGCATCAACTCCCTATTGATCCTGGTCACAGTTAAAAAATTACTCTTACTAATTCTTACTCACTTGTAATTCTCACATACATTTAAAGCAGGGCCTTACAAATCAAGGGAGATGGTGCATTAACAAGAGCCTGGATGAGCTGTCAGCGTCTCACTGTCACTGACTTCCTGAGCATGACAAGAGCTGTCCACAGCCTGGGCCGGGGTGTTCATGGGCTTTTTCACACAAAAGACATGTTGTCATGTGAAATCATGTAGTAAATAATCCAGTTGCAGAGTTGCTTCAGTGCCTGATGTTGCATGTGATGGTTCACTGTCATGGTTTAGTTTTGATGGATCAAAAAGTCCTGCTAGAAACAGAAATATAACAACATATAATCTTATGTTCAGCTGTGGTGAATGATCACATTTGGTAGTGATTTAGTTGTTTTTTCCTTCACTCCTCCTACAATAAAATGAAGAGGAAAATGATAGTTTGAATAATGAACAATCTTCATAGATTGCTGGATAATGTCTGTATCTAATCAGTGTTTAATAGTTTATGATTATTTCAATCTTTTATATTTAAATCATACTAATATGTTGTATCATGTTTTATGAAAGTGTAAGGTGTAACAGGAATGTCATTCCAATAAGTTTCTCAAAACTCAATTTATTAAATTGCTTTTGTTTAGAAATGTTTGTCATGCATATTCTGATTATTACATTAATTTTAACATACTAATGAAAAACAATTTAATATTACAGCTTATTTTAAGTCAGTGTTATGGTGGCTACAACCTCAAACATTAATAACATACATTGCATGAAGAAGGAAAACCATCTGAAAATGATCACACCAGTAATAAATAAATAGATAAAGAAAAAAATAAATATAACATATATTTGTTGAATGTTAGGTCACAAACAACATTCCTGTAAAAAATATTTTATGAATTTATACATAAAATTATTGTCAGCGACAGCAACTAATTAAAAAAAAAGAAGAAAAAGTTATATATGGATATACTTAATGCGGTTGGTGCAATATTCTGAATTATCTAATGAATTAGATTATTATGAGTTCATGCTGAATGTAGATCAAATTTATTCTAACCAAACATCACAGGCTGCCTAAACGTTACATGGTCATACATACACCACTGAGAGTAAGCACGGTTACTGAAAGTACTGTAGCAACTGGGAAACAGTTCTCAGAAATAAACACAACTTCTATATAAGTTAAGTGATAAGGCATTGCGTTTTATAAGCTGCTGTGCCTCTGTGTGAGGCCTGTGTGATTTAAGAGCAGATGAGCTCAGCAGGATTTATCCTGTGATTGTGTCACAACACACTCTTTTGTCTCCACATTCACACTGTTGCAGGTCAATAAACCACTTAATTACTGCACTGCATCTTGTGGCATCAGAATGAAGCATGCCACATTATTCAGGATTACTTAAACACACTGTGCTGCTGAATGACTGAGGCCTTGCAGACAACATGAGAAACTGTGCAGTGTGGAAAAACATCAACTCTGATGTATTTTGATTTGTTAGGTTTTTCTTTTCTCCTAACATATTTTTCTACCTCTTTCTGTAGTTTAATCAGACTGGACGGGGCAGTGTGTGCAGCCAGGCCATCATGCTTGTGACTGACGGGGCAACAGAAATGTATGATGATGTTTTTGAGAAGTACAATTGGCCCGAAAGAAAAGTAAGTGCTGACCTCTCTCTTGTGGTTCCCACTTTTTTCTAATTTTCAGTTTTATACCTCTTCTTTCTGAACTTTCTGCTTGCACTGCAGTTTTCTTACATCAGGAATAGATGTAGATTTTAATACTTTGTGCCAGCTCGAGCTCCTGTCTGATGCTGTGAGGAATTGGCTTCTCACTTCATTACAACTCTGTAATGTAAAATCTGTCCGTTTTCTTTTTTCCTGGTATGTTGATGCTTTACAGCTCAATACTTTTCCCACAAGGAAGAAAATGTGGGAAGTTAACTGCTTTCAAGGGCAGTGGATGTAGAAGAGTTCAACTTAGAAAAGGCTTTACTCAGTCTGCCCCACTGCTGCACTCTCTCCATATTTCTTCCTGGACTCAACACTGCCTCTAAAATCCTTTGTCATGCAATGTTTGTAACATCTAAATGCAATTGATATTAACTCAACTGCTGTGCTGTTCACAGAGCAATAAAAGCAACAGCTTAGGGGCTTTTGTTCAGTTCTATCAAGCATATGTGTGTTGGCGGTGTTTGGCAGAGTACAAGGCGGTGTTTGGTTCCCCCCACCCCCACCCCATCCATACACCCTGAGGACTGCTATATGGCAGCTATTCAGTGTTTTCTATATGCGTTATGCTTAGCAAAGCATCTGGAGCCAATGAGGCATGCAGGTCTGGCAAAAATACACACGTTCTCCAAAAGGACAGTTGCACATGCCCTCATCCTCAGACCCTGACAAAAGAAAATTAACTTAATTTAACCACAGTAGAAAATAAAAACTACAGCTAATACAATCTGTAAGGGATTGGCTAAAAAAAAAAAAAAAAAAAGAGCCTAAAAGGCAGCTAAACAGTAAGCACACCCTTACAAGGTTGTAACCGCTTGTGCTTCAGAGCCGATAGGATCAGGAAAGAAAGATGAAGCGCTAAAGAAGGGCACCACTTTGCATGTTTTTTTTCTTATCCTTCCATCTTTAAAAATGTTGGCATTTCTTTATCTTTTGCACAGGTGCGGATATTCCCTTACCTGATTGGACGAGAGTCTGCATTTGCTGATAACCTCAAATGGATGGCTTGTGCCAACAAAGGTTGGAGACTTTTTGATAAACACTTTCCAAGACAGCTTCGTATCGGAGCAGTGAAAAGAGCCTGATGGGACGCTTCTGTGCAATAATATGATAGATTGTGGGGTTTTGGCTACATGCATGTTCTAGCTAGACTCCTCCTGCCAAGAGGCAATGAAGTGTCACTTGAGGGGGGGTCAGAGGTCAATCTGCTTTAATCCCTCTTCCTGTCAGTGTCTACCTCTTGGCTGCTGGCTGCTGATGGTTCCCACGTGTCAGTGCTCCGGATGAGTGCCCTCTGAAAGGGAAAGTCACAGCCAGGAAAACAGATCGCAGGGGGATTGTAGAATGACAAACCCCAAACCTCTTTCCCCTCACAAACCCCTGCCGTGAAATAACCTTACATGTCTAATGTGAAACATTGTCAGCATCAGCAGGAACCGACACCAAGTCAAATGATTCCTGCGCTGCTCTGAGCTGATGCACTAAAAATCTGCTGCAGCAATGTTCAGTGCAGTCCAGTAATGATTGGGACATCAGCGGCAGTGAACAGTAATGAAATACACAATGACCAAATGGATTTTAACGTCACTACTTTGCCTGAGAACTGCATTTCCATCTGGTGATCTACAATTACTTCCATTAGGCTGAAATTTCATTTAGTGATTATCAAATAAAATTAAAAAAAATTATACAAAACAGTCAGACAGCTATTCTGCATAATAAGCACTTCTGATTCCATTCTGAATATTAATTAAATGTCTGGATGATAGGATTTTGGGATATCTAACATGGGAGGGAAATTTTCATAGCTGTTGACATGCTGGGTATTTGGCAGCCTGATTTCAGTTGTAAAAGTTTCACCTGCATGGAAATCTTGGACTACCTTCGAACAAAAGCCGCATTTTAAAACCACATTTTATATATATATATATATATATATATATATATATATATATATATATATATATATATATATATATATATATATATATATATATATATATATATTTATTATATTAATAATATAGCAGATGCAAATAGTGATTAAAATTTTTTTTCAGGATTTACAGTATTTGTTTTATTTTATTTTATGAAACAGAAAGTTAGTTGAAGCTTTTTTAATAAAGATTTTTTTTTTCTTTTTCTTTTTTTTTTGTTTTATGTGTTTGTTTTACTGCAGGGTACTTTAGTCAGATCTCCACTTTAGCTGATGTTCAGGAGAACGTGATGAGGTATCTTCATGTCATGAGCCGCCCGAAGGTTATCGATCACGAGCATGACACGGTGTGGACTGAAGCTTACGTGGACAGTGCTGTAAGTTTGCTACAGTGTTTGTTAGATACCATATACACATTATTATTACATAATGTTCAGCCAGAGCAGGGTACCAGGGTGACTGCATGTTTGAATAAACTATTTGGACTCTTACAGTAAGAAAGACATTACAGTTTAGATATTACATTGTAGTTGCAGATACTTTGTAGACTGTCTGTTGTGGTGTTGCCCTCCTACATTATTTCAAAGTGCCTCTACTATACAGTGAGAGTGTCCATGTCTGGATATGTTTCCTCATCATCATTCTTCCTGCTGATGGAATAATTCCTCATTTTGAGCTTCATTAAACTGCATGGATCCCCCACCACCATCTCCAGTGTACATCTGTGTCCACAAAGCCAATGCAAAAGGTGCATACTTTAATTCTCTGACAATGCTTCTTCTTTCTCATCAGCTTTCTCTGGCTCACAAGGTAAACATCACATTTTATTTGTAATCTTACAGAGGAATTAGCCAGACACTGTCCAGATAAATCTAAAGTATAGAACCAAAAAGAGGCTTTGAAAAAGGTTACTTCTCACACTCTGCAAGTTTGAGTCATGCTATGTAAAGTAGAAGTGACTTGAGAGGTTAAATAGTTAAATGTTGCCATCATGCTTCAATATTCCCCTGGAAGTTTAAAGTGAGGGTTGGTCCTTCCCGCTGAGGGCCAGAAACAGCACAGAGGCATTTATTGTATTTCATTGCAGTTTGGAAACTATCTCCACACTAAAACACATACGCACACACACACAAAAGGGTTGGAGATTGTCCTCTGGAGTGTGTGCTCGTGTATTGCAGCCTCAGACACACCATTCATCATTCTGTGGATCATTGCACTTTATCTCCTAAAGCCCATAATAAAACTGACATTGGAGTGGAGACCAAGAAAGCGGCAGAGGAAACGGAGAGAAGGATGGGGGTGGAGGGCTGTTAGGCATCCATGGGTTTACCTGTGTGCATGTTGGTACGCGCATGGGTTTTGTGAAGACTACAGCAGCCCAGATTTTTCCTCCATTGTGTGTAGTAATGAATTTAAGGGCCATACATTCTTCATTTTGTCAGGCTAGCTTGTACACACAACTGTTCACGGCTCGTTTCCTTCACATACACGTATATACACAAATACACACACACACACATGCACACATACACATATTGACTCACAAGGTGAAGGAACAGCAGACCTACTTTTACAGTCCTCATGTGCTTAATTATGTCAGCCTTCATCCTCCTGAGAACATCACATGGTTCACATGTGACAATGGGAAGGCTTCGACCGAGGTCACATTTATGAGTTTTTCTGCTTTTTTAGAACTTCAAACATTACGTACAACACAAAAACTAATAGTGTGTGGATCCACATATCCACATGTGGAACAACCTTTATTTTTACTCATAGTTAAGTCCTCAAGACAGACATAATCTACTGCAGCCTGCACTTTCCATGTAGTCTGTTTTATTTAGCAATCTTCCAAACTTAGTAAATTGCCCTGAAACAACTAAGTGTTTTATTTTTGTGCTTTTTCTTTCTTAATGAAAAACCTTGATCATAAAATGATCATTTAAATCATACATAGTAATTTGATATACCTTCCTGTATTATGATACAGTTGCATTAGATGAAGTATATGAAATACTTTTTGTAGAATATTTAATGAACGTCTGTAGTTTCAGTGCTTCAGACTTGCTTAACAGGATTAGTGTAAATATGGTTGGATGCACATTGCAGAACAGTTGTCTTCGACGACACCCCCTTTTTTCCGACCATCTTTTTTCAACTGTATCTTTTCTAAAGTGGCAAGAGAAATGATAGGTCACTTTTTTAAACGTTTGACCTAACTTTTTTACTCCACAAGGCTGACTTTGTTTAGCTCATCTCTTGTGGGCAACTGTTGTAATATAACAGAACAATATGCCAGAGTGACAAGGAGGGGCACCAGCTGCACTTCTGGACATAAAATAATAATTTAAGGTACTAAGATCCGAGCCATTAACACTTTAATGACCTCTACTATTTGGAAAACATGGATATTATATGCATCTCTGAAAACAGATTGCCATAAATTTCATACAATAAAACCATATCTAACCTTTATTATCTGTGTGAAAATTGGAAATACATTTTATGCCTTCAGTGGCGTTTATTGACTTACTTTTTCATGAAATGTAATTCACCCCTATGATGAAATATATATTAACTGTAGCAGAGCAACTAATTAATGATAGTCAGTGCAATCTGTTTGCTGAAAATAATTACTAAGAATACTTTATATAATGTTAATTTTTTATTAGTTATAAATGATGAGGAAATGATCTACCATTTAAAGTCCCATGATGTGAAAATATAGTGTGATGCAGTCACTGTTTATACTCAAAGTTTAATTAGGTGGACATCAACTCATTTCACTTTGATCACCAGTTTTTCCAAAGCTGATAAGATGCTTTTATGTAGTTTTTCTTTTGAAGGATGCTTAAGAATATAATCTCAAAGAACAGTGACACCTTTACCAATGGGACCAGTATGTTATCAGCTGCTTCGATAAGGTTTTTTTTTTTTATTATTATTTCAGCTCAATGACAAATCAGGCCCATCTCTGACGACTACGGTAGCGATGCCAGTTTTCAGCACAAAGAATGAAACGGTAAGTGAATTACTCATTTAAAGTACTCAAGCACTTTTGTCATTTCATACACATCCACTGTATTTTTTATCACTGTACTCTTCATATTTGAAGATAAATTAGCATAACAGATTTAATCAGCAGCTATGAACGTCATTGGCTTGAAACAAAATGGTGAGCTGGTGTTTTTTGTGGTAGTGGATCAATGAGGAGATAAAAACTATCCAGAGTGGCATATTTCACCTGGCTGGCATTGTTTTACCCACAGGTGTGAATTCAGTTCTGTGAGTACTTCCACTGCCAGTTCAGAGCACCAAATTTGTCCCTCTAAACCATATTATTATTTTAGAGATAATGCAGTAAGGCAAAGTACAGAAGTGAAAACTGTATGAAAAAAGTTTTATTACTTAAGTATCCATTTCTTTTTCTTTTTTTCTTTTGTCTGCTTAGTAACTGAGCAGTAATGAAATAAAAATTAAAAGAATGATATCTATCCAAGAGGGAATTTGCTGTGTTTTAGACATTTTTTCCCTTTTTTTCATTTTATTTTCTGTTTTTAATAAAAAAAAATATATATATATATATCTATATATATAGATATATATATTTATATATATATATATAAATATATATATATAGATATATACATTTAGAATATAGTGAGTTGCTCCTGCAGGTGATGACTGCTGGTAGGTAGGATCTCATGTACCTTAGACTGCATTGTATTTGAAAAGCCTCTCACCAAACAAGCTGACATGATTCCTCCCTATGTTGTGTAAAGGATGGGAGGACTCTTACATTATTCCCAGCAGCTTGTGCAACATTCTTCTCTGGACAATCAGCTCCAGTGGCTCCAGAATGATCCCCAACACAGAACCAACCATCTTAATCAGTTTTTTCAGCTTCTTTAAGTCTCTGGCCCTGGTGCTGCTGCCAGATGGCTGCAAAGCTGATTACACTTTCCACGACAGACTTACAGACAATATGCAACATTTTGGTGCTGACGTTGAATCATCTCAGCTTCCTTAATGTGTAAAGTCTGATCTGTCCTTTCCTGCAAATAGTTTCTATGTTGTATTTCCCCTTTAGACTATTGTTTAGCTAAATTAATGTTAATGCTGGTTCAGACTGAAGCTATGTGTTCCTTTTTAATCTTTTCATGCAGAAGAACCAGGGTATTCTGTTGGGGGTCGTAGGAACAGACATTCCTCTGCAGGAGTTGATGAAGCTCATCCCAAAACATATGGTACAATCAGCTGCCTCTCACTAGATTGATGTATTTATGCTTTTTGTCGTTGTTATTGTACACATTTCTTTCTCTGTCTCTAGTTGGGGATCCACGGATACGCATTTGCAATCACAAACAACGGCTACATACTGATACATCCAGACCTCAGGCCTTTGGTAACTCAGTTTCTTTGCTTTAAAACCTCAACAGTTACACAGCATTCCCTGACTTTACCCTGCTTTTTCCCTTTTCTTTTGTCCATGCTATTGTGTAGATGACCAAAAATATAAGGGCACACAGAGACAAATGTGTTAACTGGCTTAGGAAGCTCGTATAGTCTGTAATCCCCACCTTTTCCTTTGATGTATGCATGCAGGGATAAGGGCCACTCATAGGGCTGGCTGGCCTGAGATTTCCCAGAGGTAACTTAACACTCGCTGGCAGAGACCACAGCCCCACGCCCTGGGACCACTGGTGTCTCAGGAGCTTTGGCTGTGCTAGTGGATCTGTGTGTGCCAGTGTTAGTGCTACTCCTCTCTGTGCAACTGTGTGTGTTGGTCTGTGTTGGTTCTTCGTGAATGTTTCTTTGTGGCTGTGGTTGTAGTCATTAACTTTTGTCGTTTCATGTGCAACATACAGTAGCAGAGTTTCAACATGAAGACTTTAAAGCCTTGATGTAGACTTGTTTGAGCGTGGATTTTCTATCAGTCATATTCATTATTTTTAATTTACCTGACAGTGTTAATTTCACAGATGATTTGTTAAACAATTACTCTCCAAAAGCACCATAAAAGTGCTTGAAAAAGGAGAATGTATAGTGAGTCTTCATTTTATGACAAAGGACAAATTACAACAAAATATATCCAAATTGATTTATTTTATTTATACTATGCATATATATTTTATATTTATACACTTAGGACCAAATGGAGATATGACTGTTTTAGGAAAGATGAGCTGAGTTTAGGCAGATCTTTTTATGAAATTAAAGCAGAATAGCAGTAAAGCGGTCATTAATCTGCACACATTGTGTCACTTTGTGCAGTATCAGGAGGGTCAGAAGAGGAGGAAGCCCAACTACAGCAGCGTGGATCTCTCGGAGGTGGAATGGGAGGACAAAGATGACATTGTATGCACTAAAAATATATATTATAGGATTAGAGAAGTTGCTTTTCATAAAGAAAAACAGCATCCACATTGTATTAATCTGAATCTGGATCTGCCATTTTTCTTAATTTTGCCCCTTCATATCAGGCACTTCTATTAAATTGAATGAGAATAAGAATGGTCAAGTTTTTGCAGCCAGTTTTGATTATTGCTGTGTAAATGCAATGAAATCCAGACCGGCTGCTTTGTCACTGACCCAACCTTTACATTCTCTGCCCCCTTCACTGCACTTTATCCCTAAGCTGCGTAACGCTATGGTGAACAGGAAGACAGGGACTTTTTCAATGGAAGTGAAGAAGACTGTGGACAGAGGGGTGAGGTTGCAGATTCAGATGTTTAATGCATGTTTATCAGATTATTGTTGTTTCCTCTGGACTAAAAGAGCAAATATCTCCTTTTTTTTTTTTTTAGAGGCGTGTACTCAGAATGCACAATGACTATTATTACACTGACATCAAAGGAACTCCTTTCAGGTGGAAAAATATAATAATGCCTAAATTACATTAATTAATGACATTGCTTTTTAGTCAGCCCCAAGCAAAAGTTTACTGACTCATGTTGATGCTTTTCCATATTTGTGATGCCAGTGTCGGAGTAGCTCTCTCAAGAGGCCATGGCAAGTACTTCTTCAGAGGAAATGTGTCTGTTGAAGCAGGTACTTCATTCACATTATGTTGTACAATACCTTTTCTTAAGGCAAAATACTTTAACAACCTGTAAAAGGTGTTTAAATGCAACATTGTTCATATCTATTAGAGATTACTAAGACATATCTGAAACATTAAAAAACACATCACATCACATGGGTTTCCCCCCAGAATTTATTGTTGCCACGATAACTGTTCTCACCAAGACACATTCAAAGTGCATCAGTCCACACAGAATGGCATTACTGAAGCGTTACTGACTTGTGTTTTTCAGGGCTCCGTGATTTGGAACAGCCAGATGTCGCCCTGGCAGATGAATGGTGAGGCAGGGGCTGTGGAAGTGGTCATTCATGCGTAATGTAGGTTATCCCACTATGCTCATGACACATCTTGTGCTCTAACATCGTGGCCCTTTCTGGACCACTTGCAGGACCTATTGCAACACAGAGGAAGAGCATGAACACCGTCACCTGACCCAGATCCAAGCCATTAAGTTCTTCATGACAGGCCGGAGACCACACCTCAAATGTAAGAGAAACGCGAGTCGTAATTAAACCAGTTGTATTACAGTATACAAGCAGGATGTGCCATTTGTGGGGATACCAAATCACAACCATTTAAGGACAAAAACTGATATGAGATGGATTATTTGTATGTATTGATCAAATTCTTTCCGAAAATTGGTGCTATATTGTGTAGGTGACAGAGAATTAATCCAAGAAGTGTTGTTTGATGCTGTGGTCACTGCTCCACTGGAGGCCTACTGGACTGGGCTGGCTCTAAACAAGTCTGAGTAAGAACACTTTGTGACCGCTCCCTGTTACTCTTCCCTGCATGCAGACACAAAAAAAAAAAAAAAAAAATGTTATATCAATATTAAAAAAAAAACAAAAAAGAGGTAATTAAATAAAACGTTTGTCCGTTAGAAATTAGCTGAAGAACAATGTAAAATATTACCTGGTCCTCAACTTAACAAAAGCGATGCCAAAGTGCCAAGGCAGCTTGTGTAAAACTATCTACCTACCTAGCTACCTATCTGTGTGGTTGCTCTCTGTCTTTGTGTGTGTATGAGTGTGGAAAGAGCTTGCATCTTAATTGTTTTTAAATGCCTTATCTACTGTTTGTTTTAATCCTTATGACTTGATTTTATCTTGTAAAGCACTTTGTGTTTCCCTTAGCATGAAAAGTGCTCAAGAAATAAAGTTTGGTTTGATTTGATCTATCTAGCTAGCAAGCTAGTAAATAACAAAAAAAAAAAACCAACTAAATAAGTGGCATTGTTTCTGTCAGATATATTCTATAGAAACTTTCAGACAATCTACAGTTGATGTTTTCCATCACACCTACAGGAACTCAGACAAAGGAGTAGAGATTGCTTTTTTGGGTACACGCACTGGCCTGTCGAGAACCAACCTGTTTGTACCAGCCGATCAGCTCTCCAACAAGTGAGTGCTGCTGTTCAACATTTCTCTAATCATTATCTACAGCACAGCTGTGATTGTGTGTGATGGATCTAATATTCGCTCTTCACCTCAGTTTCATTCTTTGTGCCTCCGCAGAGACTTCCTGACAGCGGAGGACAAGGAGGGAGTGTTTAATGCTGATCACTTCCCTCTGTGGTACAAGCGAGCAGCAGAGCAGGTTCCTGGTACATTTGTCTACTCCATCCCCTTCAGCACAGGTACACTGTGAATTGTCGAATATCAGCTCTGTGATAACCTTGCATATGGTTATCTCGATGCAAAATGTTCTCATCTTTTACCTAGACGATGAGAAACTCAGCTTTCCTCCTCAGGACTTTTACAACCTCCACCTGTTAACAGTGACTGCATCTGCTCAAGCTGTACATAAATACAGTAAAAAAAAATATGTAAATGTTCAATCACAGCACCCTCTCCAGAAATATGTGAATCAAATGGTGGTAGAAAGAGCTTTAACTGGTAACCATTACTGTTAAAGTAATAGACTGGTACTGTGGTTTGTCAGATTGAAGAGGCTAACTAAAGGACGCCATCTAGTGAGCAGGAAAAGTAACATGATAAAATTTCCTGCTCTTCTTTTGTAGCTTTGGAAAACAAGAGTGTGGTTTTGGCCAGCACGGCCATACAGCTCCTTGATGACAGAAAGTCTCCGATTGTTGCTGGTAAATATGATCAAAGCATCTTATCATGCCAACATGTGGCCCCTCTCATCATGCTAAAACATGCTGTTTGGTCTTGACCAGCTGTTGGGATCCAAATGAAACTGGAGTTTTTTCAGAGAAAGTTCTGGACTGCCTGCAGACAGGTGACCTCACTGCGGCATGAATGTACTAAATCATTTAATTTGCAGTTATTTATTTAACCAAGATCTCCCCACTTTATGCTCAGTGTACAGCCTTGGATGGAAAATGTAGCATCAGTTGTGACAGTGAGGTAAGAACAGTCACATCATAGATCCTTGTTACAGTTCCAAGCGTTTTTTTTTTCTTCCAAGTACATTTTAATCTCCATCCCAACAGGACATTAACTGCTACCTCATTGACAACAATGGCTTCATTCTTGTGACAGAAGAACAATCCCAGGTATTGTCTGCAAATACACTTACATCCAGTAAACATTAAAAACATCTACTTCAAGACTGATCTTCAGCTTTGTTTTCTTTAAACAGTTTGAATGGTCCCATTTGTTTTTGCATATTAAATATTTGTTGGTAAAACAAACAGTTTGTCTCCCCAAAAAGTCCTCTCTGATATGATTGGTTTGATTTTTTTTGCTGTTCAACATCAATTCTATTGGAATTTGCAAATTTATCTGAAAGGTTCATGCATAAAGTGTTTTTATTGCTCGCACTGTGCTTGAAAGCGAGTGTTTGCAAAGTGTTCAGATTATGTCAAATTGGTAGTCACATGTTGCTACTAATATGATTTGTCATGATTATGACCTCTACAGACATGGTATGCGACTCCTATGACCGTTTTCATGTCAGCCTACTCAGATGTTTCCCTTAACAATGTAAAAGTTATTTATAGAGTGAAAGATTTAAATCAGTTTAACACAAAGACACGATAGAGGTTTTTTGTGCCACTTCTGGGTTGCATTCAGTCAATAACATGACATTTTATCAAGATAGTTTTGTCACTTCAATATTGAGTTTAGTTGTAGTATTTATTGCATCAAATTGATTTATTGATCAAATCCACCTGTTTTGGGCTCCACATAGGTGGCTGGCTGCCTTGTTCACGTCAATAATAGAAGTCAACAACAACATAATGACATTAATAGGATAGGTTTAAAAGTCAACACTGCTCCATTATGCTTAAAAACCACCATGAATAAAATGTGTTCTTTTTACTGTGTAACTTTCACTTTATAATATTGACCCTTCACATGCAGGTGGTTATTTATAGATAATTACAGGTGAACAGACGACCCATTGGTTTATTCTTAGGAAGAGGACTGTGTCTAAAGTTGAGCTATATTAGAATCAGTGTGCCTTGCAAGATGACTGTCTACTAAATAGTCCAACAACTGAAGCTGATGCATCAGTTTTTCCATTGCAAGAATTTTTAGGCTGCACAGTATGTTACTGACAATCTCTTCTTACTCTGCCTAATTCCTTTTTAATGTTACAATTCAGATTTACAGAAGCATCTGATGTTGATTCAGTTTATACTGTAAAATCTACAATGAAAACTTAAAAGTTTCACAAGTTAGTTTCTGAAATATAAATTATTTTCATATAGTTATGTTCCTGTTGCCGTTTCCCAAATGATAAAAACATAAGCAATATAAGCAGTCCCATGTTCCCTAGAGTTGAATAACTCCAATACAACGTAGCATTGTGTGCTGTCCTGTCGTTTTTCATTTTTTGAAAGCTAAGGGATCAATTGAGACAAAGGCAGCAAGTAAACTTGATTATTTATTCAAACACACTCTAAATAATTGGAAAAGACATTTTAGAGTACAAAAACTTTATGTTCATGAACAAACTGTACATTTAAGTAGTTAAAAAAGCACATGGAATGAATATGTGACTTTAAATTAATGAATTTTACATGAGGACGTTGAGGCAGTGTACTTTGACAAAACTTCTCTCTCAGACAGGACTCTTCTTTGGAGAGGTGGAAGGTGCTGTTATGAATAAACTTCTCCAAATGGGGTCCTTTAAAAGGTCAGAAGTTAAACGCAACACTCCTCTTACTTCCTGACACATTAAACCTTGTTCTTAAAAAAATTATGTTGACAATCAAGTCTTATTGCATATTTACTGCAACTTCTGCTGTGCATATTATGTTGCAGGATCACCCTGTATGACTATCAGGCACTTTGCAAAGAGTATTCTGGGAGCAGCGACAGTGCACGTACTTTATCAGATGTGAGTGGTTTTTGCAGAAACTTTACATGAAATGCTTCTCTCATTTGTGGTTCACTGAATTCACATTTCCATGCCTTAAACTAAAATCTTCAGCATAGACAGCTACGTGTCAGAGTTAGTGTTTATTTAACCTTGTCTGTGCAGATGAGAAAGATCAACACTAGAGCTGTGGTTTTTTTGTCTCTTTTTCAGCCTTTTACAATGGTGAAGTGGCTCCTGACTGAACTTATCATGTAAACATTTAAAAAGATAAATGAATGTATTTTTTATTAATGTTTTAAGAGGTGTTACCACAAATGTGTTAAATAGTGCCATTTCTTTTCTTCTTTTAGATTTCTGCTAGAGTTCAACCTGTACAGCTGGTGGAATGTTGATCTCTCGGTTAAAGGTAACCGTGTTTGATACTATAGTTGTGTATATGTGTGTATATGTGTCTGTTTATATGTGACAAAGAGATTAAGACAGTGAAATGTGAGCATGAGAAATCAAAACCTGGTCTGTTTTTCTTCAGATTAATCAAGCCTCTGAGGTTTAATTAAACTTGTGTCTCACGTTAAGCTCAAAGATCTCGGGGTAAAACCATGATGGTACCGTGTGACACAGAATATCCTGCCTTCGTCTCGGAGCGCACCATTAAAGAAACAACAGGCAACATTGACTGTGATGGCTGTATTAGGTACCAATTGGGTCAGCACAATGGTTAACCATTGAATCATATATTTGAATAATTCTTTGCTGTTTGTGTTTGGACTTCAGATCTTTTGTCATCCAACAAATTCCCAGCAGCAACCTCTTCATGGTTGTTGTAGACAACAGGTGTGACTGCAGCAGTGTTCCTCCAGTAACCATGGATCCTATTGAGATTATGTATATCCTTTCTAGATTAAAACATATCTGATGTGAAGAATGTTTAGTTCAATTACGTGGTTTTGGCTTATTTGCTCGTTGAAAGTGAAGTTTGAGGCTTGTTGATGGAACATGTCCTGTTAAATTACATCCTTAACGCCTTTGAACACAATGAGTCACTGAAATGTGACAGACTGAAGTTTCAGAAGGACAGAAAGAAGCCTGAGTCATGTCATCCTTTCCATCCTGAGGTATGTGTGTTTGTCCACACATAGTGCATGTGTTTTTATGTTCACAGTACAGTTGATATGAAGCAATGTGGATCATTTCATTGACCAGAGCACTTCCAGTCTTTTTTTCCCACAATAGCATAAGCAATACTTCAGGTTACAAGGGGATACCCAGTTCATACAAATAAAACTAATTATCTTCTGTTTATGTTCATCTCTTAGTATTACCTTCTGTCCCACCCAAATACAAAATGCATCAAATAGCTCAGTCTCAAAAGAAAATTAGACTTAACATTTGTCCACATGTGGAAAATAGATCAGAATCACAATAAAAGGGTCAAATATGTGAGGCTACAATATATCTATAAGATATTGTTTTGAGTAAGGCAGTGGCATCATATCAAAGAGCACAATATCCTTTTTGCTGAGTCAGAAAAACCACAGCAATTGCACAGCATATGATCAAATATTGGAAATGTAAGATTTTACATGACATTTTGTTGTGAAATTGCATTGTTTAAATGTTTAGTTAGTAGTAGTTTTGCTTGGTGTTTTTCTTTTAAATACACTGTGCATCACTATGAACTGCTTCTTTGACAGGAGAATGCCATGGAATGCGGTTCCGCAACACGCTTGTCCAGCCCTCTAACAACAGCTGTGCTGCCTCTGATAGCTGCAACCATCAGCAGGTGACCATAAGCAGACGAGCTGGACATCAGCTTAGAAACGCATAGAGAACATGTCAAATCAGATAAGAATTTTGTCACATTTCTGCAGCAAGCATAACTCTACTGAGACAAGGTCTTTATCAGTAGCTCTGAGACTCATCCATTAATGCAGAAAACAGAATTATAGGAGAATAATGGGACTTTTTTGGTGTCTTTGCTCAGTGTATTGTAGATCACGCCACTGACAGTTTGTCACATTGTCCTAAATGTGTGCTGAGTAACGTAAGAGAAAAAGGAAGCCAAATAAATAGTGAGCTTTCTTGTCAAAGTCTGAACAAGTGGATTGTACAAAAGCTGATAGTAACATGTTAAGTGTTTGTTGTGAGGAAAAAATAAAGAATGTAAAATGCACTTTTGAGACATTAAACGAATAAAGAGGGACCTATAATATTGGTTAAACCTCGAGGACAACTGACTGTGCAATAGAAGTTTTTTTTTATTATTTTTTGTTGATTTTGTAACAAATTTTGTCATTGAAGAATCATTCATAGAATAAAAGAAAATAGGATTTTTAACATGCTTTATTGCATCAGATTCTCTTCGTATAATGAAAGAAGATGGTTAAGAAAGATAAAGATGCATGACAAATGTTCAACAGTGTGTTTCCAGAATGCTACGTTGATGTACTCAGTCATACTTTGTCCAAATGTCCATATACTCTCAATCACGTCTAGTTAAAGTGATGAATAAAAAAAGAAATATTTTCCTTCATCTTCACATTTGTGCAATTTCATGTTGTGTTCTTCTTTGTACTTCTTGAAACACTTCTCTGGTAAAATCCCTGAATATATCAAAACCAGTAAACTGGATGGAGAAGTGTCAAAGATCAGTCTTTCTGGGCCAAAATGTCATTTCTTCATTCCCAGTCAAAATTAGGGTGACTGTATGAACAGAGAGCTAGATGCTCGTGTGTATGTATGCTGTTAATTTTTCATTACATTCATTTTGAAAAAAAATTGAAGACTAAAAGAAAACTTAACTATAAAAGAAATATGTAATTTATTCATTTCTGTCATTCATTCATGAATTCAAAGATGCATGGAAGGGGAGAGGCAGGGAACACCCTGGACAGGCTGCCAGTCCATCGCAGAGCCAACACAGACAGAGAAACAGCTATTCATATATACTTTAACACGAGATAAATCAAAGTATGCTGCAGTAAAGACAAAGTGGACTTATCCAGTGTGCAGTTTAACGGTAAGCTGTAGTTTGAAAATAGAAAGTTTATTTAAAGGCTAGTATGAAAACATCGTAAGCTTTTTTCGAATCATGATGTGGGATAAAAGAACAGCTTTGAAATATTTTCAAACTTATCTTGACATCAGAGCTTTTTGTTGTATCTCCAATAAGAGTGGAGAACTTCAGATTAAACCATGCTGAAACACAAACTCCAAGATAAATCTGAATATCTTGGTTTGCAACGTACAACATGTGGCTGCTGCTACGCCATTCCTGTTGACAACATAGTCCGTACACGAATATCTTTTTATATGCAGTCTATGGCTGACATGCGTTCCACTCTGCACTCTTGTGTGAGTGTTGCCCCCGCGTGTCAAAACAGTTTTACAGCAACTGTTGATACACTCACAATAAAGAACATTTAACACTTTGGTTTACAACACCACAGTTTTTTATGAAATAGCATGGATGTTAGATTGAAGAAGGAATATTACATGAATCCAACAGTGTAACATCATCCATTTGCAATACCATTCAAGTTCAGAGTCGCAGGGAGGCTGGAGTCTGTCCCAACAGCTGGCAGGCAGGAGATAGGGTACACCCTGAACAGGTTGCCAGTTTATGTACCATGATGTTGTTTACTGCTTTCAAGATGTTATAAGAAAGAAGTAGGTATGTTTGTGTGTTTCACATTGCTGTAAATCATATCCCTAAAAAATGCAGCTGGTTCTTCAGGGATGGTGTCATAGACATGCGGCATGTCTGACTGAAGAGAAAAAAAGAGAACCAAATGTATTATTTATAAACATGACAAACTTATTTAGTTCAATTCAGTTTATTTGTTTAGCACCAATTCAAAACAAAGTCATCTCAAGGCCCTTTTTGATACAATAAATGTGATTAAATTTGGCTGTAATTATTAATGAATTAATTATTATTATGTAATATAACTAAGATCCAATTAAACATATGAACCACAATAGTTAAACTCGTGATGGTTTATATAAGTCAGTTAATTAAAAATAATTACCTATAGCTAAATTAACAAACGGATAGCATGAAATCTACTGTTTGATTCAGTCCCCCATCCTGAGCATACTGCAGACAGCATGAGTGTAAATTTAGTTTCATAAACTTACATCATTATTTTGAATTTCTTGCCTATTTTCTTCAACTGATCCTGCAAGTGCAAAAGGAAATCACACATTATTCTTAGGTTTTTCCAACAAAAAGTCTGTGGGTTTTGTTTATTTTTCTAATAATCAAATCATGTAAAAGAAATTCAGTCAAGTTATTAGTTTTGATCATTTTAAGAATAGCAGTCAAAATTATTAACCTTTAACCTTTGTCACAGCAAAAATACTGTTTTGGACATATTTTCAGGAAAGCAACTGTAGTGAGCGAAGAAAATAAAACTGCTTACCAAGCGGATAACCGGACTGAAACTTTTTTAACAGATGCGAGGGGGAGCAAAAGAAAAGAGTTTTAGTTAACATCTGAACACATTCAACATCACAAAGTTAGAAAATGTTGCATTAGACATCCAATAACAATTTTAAATAGCCAAATAACTTGAATTAAACATTAGGTTCAATAAAGTAAAACATTATTGATTAACAAAAAGATTAATTAATTAAAGGCATTGACCACAACTCTGAAAGTATATAAGCAAAAACTTTATGAAAATAAATAGGTGGGGTGTTTATTTTAAAAGAAACAAAATAAATATATCAATATTTTTTACTGGCTATTTTGCCTGTAGTACTGTACTGCCAAAACCACAGTTAAAAAAAGTTGTGCAAATGTTGCGTACATAAAAAAATTTAAAGATCAAATAGTTAGAGGAGAGAACAGGCAAGAACACAGAGGTTGCACCCAGAAAATATAGGGTAATCCATCAGACAGTGAGTACAAAACATAAATAAAAGGTAAAGTAATATTTATTTATTTTATATAGGGGTAAAGAAAGATGTTTTCTTTAAGATAAATTACGTTTGCTGTAATAATCTCTCATTTAATGCAAATAAATCTACACATTTGTATCTGTTTCTTTTAAGGTAAGTGTACCTGCGAATATTACGTTAAAAAAAGAAGAGTTTTAAATTACCACTGCAACACAATAGCTTTGATCCATTTGGTGATCTATAAAGAATATATTAAAAAAACATGAAAAAATATTACACAAATATGAATGCATATGTGAACAATACTATAGGGCTGTACTGTTAAATGTTTACATTACCTTTGATATGGTCTGGTGATCTAAGAAAGTAAAGAAAGTCATTTTGTGATTGAGCCTGGAACACTCAAATTATTGTAAACTGCTACAGAAAATGATGAAACTGATGTCTTACCTGCCAGAAACTCGTTTTGCTGGACAATGCAAAAACAAACTGATTAATGATTATAACATTTTCATAACTGTTGGTTCAAAGTCCACAACAGTCCTTCCTCTACATCAGTGAAGCATTTCTCATTGCAGGACATATAACATTTGCTTTAACACAACTCTCTTGGACTTCTGTTTTTTTTTTTTAATCATCTGCTTTGGTCAAAATGTACGGAAGCGTAGAGCTGTCATCCTCATAAAAAAAAAAAAAAGTTTGGGCCTTATTACGTTATAACGTGATAATTTTATTGCAAAAACGTGAAAAGTATCACGTTATTACGTGATAGTTTATTGTAAAAACGTGAAACGTATCACGTTATAACGTGATAAGTTTATTGTAAAAACGTGAAACATATCATGTATCTGACAACGTGAACTTGGTAATTTTCGACTTTAGATGAGGAAATTGTGTGCGGGGTGGGTAGGAGATCACAAAAGGCTCATTTACAGGACTTGATAGTTTTTCTTCATACTTGGGTTGAGACATTGTGAAATTATGGTGCTTTGAAACACTTTCGATCCATTATAATAAATATGCGTAGTTTAAGGACAGTTTTAAAAGGCATGGGTCTATACAGAAGGAAAAATGAGTCCAATCCCCATGACGTGGCATCATTTCTCATTGAAACTTGAGCGGCACGAGAATCGCTATGAATGCAAACATCATCGATGCATCCAAGTGCCATCTGTCCATCCCTCTTCTACCGCTTATCGGGGGTCTGATCGCGGGGGCAGCAGCATAACCAGGGAAGCCCCCTCCCCAGCCACATTCGCCAACTCTGCAGGGGGTCCCAAGGCGCTCCCGGGCCAGCTGAGAGATGTAATCCCTCCAGCGTTCAAGTGGTTATACGTTTTTACAATAAAACATATCACATTATAACGTGATACGTTTCAAGTTTCTACAATAAACTTATCACGTTATAACGTGATACGTTTCAAGTTTCTACAATAAACTTATCACGTTATAACGTGATACGTTTCAAGTTTCTACAATAAACTTATCACGTTATAACGTGATACGTTTCAAGTTTCTACAATAAACTTATCACGTTATAACGTGATACGTTTCACGTTTTTACAATAAAACATATCACGTTATAACGTGATACGTTTCAAGTTTTTACAATAAACTTATCAGCAGCAGTGTATGTTTATTACTATCTAAATTAGCATAGTTGGTGTCAACTAAGTCTTTTTGCTAATTATTCAAATAAGAAATGCCAGACAGAGTGCTGCAATTTTACTTTATAGCCTTCAGCTGTGCTGCATTGAGTAAAGTCTGCAAACTGCATCAGTAAGACAAAGTGACAAATCTGAAAATAATTTTTAACCGTCTTTAGTTCTTCATAGCATTATAGTCAAACATTCAATATTTTTCTAACATATCTTCATCCACTAATATAGAATGACTCCTCTTCTCAAGAAAAAAGTTTTATCTTTTCCCATTCATACATGCATGTTATAGCAGGTGGCCTAATGGTAATGGGACAGGACTATGGCTTTGGAAGTCATGGGTTAAAATTCAACAAATGACATTTACCTAATATGTCTGCTCAATACAACTTCCCACCTCTTTTCTCTTTTTAATCTTTAAGAAAGTGTTCCTCTCTGCATTTTTTTATCACTTCATTTTTTCATTCTTTTGATTCATTTCATACTTTATTAAGTTGGAAAGAATAGTGCACTTCTGCTAGCTGCTGAAATGGGCTGCTGCAGTGTCCTCTGTCAGGAGGAGACACATCCAGAGATGCAATTATGTATGAGGTGGTTTATTCGCCGTAACATGGTGGTGATAAGATTATGCTGTGCTTTCTACACACCAAAACAATCATATCATAATGAAATTACAATTCTACAACATAATTTCAATAAGCTGCACAAATGCTCTTTGAGCAGTTCAAAAAATTAAAAGTATTCCCTTAAATTGCCACTAGATCACCCTAAAACTATCACAACATCATGCCTCTCACTAATCTATGACAAATTAATCTTAGTTTAATATTAGTTAACAGGTTTTTCACTAACTTCAGTGACATCTTCAACTTTTTTGCATTATACATCAGTAATTACACATTATGGCATTCACACTTGCCATTATGTAGTAACAGCACAATTCTAGTAATTTAAGGTTTTTCTATAGATGTGATGGAATGTTTCTTTTTTGTTTGTTTGTTTTGTGGTTTTTCTTTTTTCGGAGGGTGCAAAATGTGTTTAAATTAATATAAGAAAGAAGTATACAAAGTATATTCTGTGTCATGTAAGATTGCTGTACATTCAGTGTGTGGTGCTGTCTTGGGCATTTTCAGGTTGTGCCTACAAGATCTGACATTTTTTGTATTCAAAAATACTTCCAGATCAGACAACCACAGTGAAAACAGGACTGAGCCATTCAAGTACCTTGCTAACACCCAGTGGTGACAGAACCTTTCCTTTTGATTCTCTGACAGTTTCATTGACATAAATACTTCCTTTTGAGGGCTGATCAATCAATTTCAAGTGAAACGCTGTTTTTTGGGGAGGTATCTACTTGGTTTCACAGTGTGCACTAATTGTTTTCAGAAAAATACCACTTCCTGTGCAAATGATAATTCTGTTATTAACTCAGCTAATTTTGGTTGTTTATTAAGTCAATGTAACAAGTAACCTAATTTGAAGTACATTATCTTTTACTGCTTTGGCTTAATCAGCACAAACACATCTAAGTGTGAGAGTGGTCATAAATGAATACAATCAAGCTCTGTTAAAAATTTAAAATAAAAAAAAAAACACTTCTCACCGTTTTTCTTTTGAGTCATCACACCCGCTATTACCATTGAGACGATGCCCACAGCTACTCCACAACCAATCAAAACCACAATCATTTTATATATCCACGTATCTGTTTTGGAACAGGTGAAAGTCATGACAAGAAAGTTCAATATTCCTAATTTCCCAACGATCAACATTTAAGGATAGTTAGGCTTCAATAAAGACACCCACATGGAGCCATTTCCACTGGAGTCATGGGAACAGAGGTGCCCTCCGGAGTCATGGGAACAGAGGGGCCTTCTGTTGGCTTATCAACAGTTGAACCTATTGAAATAAAACCATATCAGCTCTGTTATGATGGAAGAGTCAGAAGCGCACTATTTTGGTCAAATATTATGTCTACTGAGTTTGTAAAAATCAGTCAAGCTGACAAAGACTAAAGACAGAATAAAAATAACAGAATGAGGGGAAATGTACAGATATCTAAGTTAGATGTTAGAGATTAAAAAGACCTGTAGACGTTCAAGTATTAACTCAAGCATTGTACTCAAAAGAAAGTATAAAAGTACTGGTTTCAAAACTACTTAAACTATAAAGTAAAAGTAACATCAGGAAAAATTGTGTCATTACGGATTAAAGCTTCAGAGGGGAAATGCACAGTATATATTATAAATGCACAGTATATATTATATCTAAGTTTAGTTAAACTAAATTTAAATGAAAGGTGTGAACACCCAACACAAGTCCACTGAAAAGTTGTTGAACAGACACTGATAAGACTGCTTTGCCTAGCATCTTAACATTGTAATTGGTTGAAAAGTAAAAGGTGTAAAGATGTCTTTTTCATGACTTAGAACATATTTTTTCTCAACATTGAAACAATGTTTCAGCACATCAATGATCACAGAATAATCAGATCAAAAATTATAAAACGTTAAATATTTTTGGATGTTTTATACCAAAACATATGACAAACTCTTCAACATGCTGAAAATGAATTGCAACAAAGAATTTGTCATATAAAATCATCCTAAGATGTGTATGTGCAATTTTGTACTGTCACGACTAAAATATTAAATTTATTGTTTAAATAATTTTTCCTTTCAAATTCTAGAATATTTCAGTGTAGTTTCTGAGATTGTTTAAAATATAAAATGTTCATAGGTTTTTCCTCATTTTTTCCTGTTTCCCATTCATCCATCTATCGTTTTATCTATATATTAGCCCTTCAATACACTCTTTCTCCAGACCTATTGTGTTTTTATTTACTTTCTTTTTTGCAGGTATTGCAACTGTTTCTCTGCAGACTTGCATTTTCTGAAACTGCAGAATATATTTTGTTTAAGGTCATTAAACCAGTCTTCTTCCCTCTATGAGATATGATTCTACAAGTAAATTATTTCTGAAATAATAAATGAGCTGTTTACACCACAAGGTGGAAGAAAGGTCACTTGCTTTGTATGGTGATGGAGGATGGGTTGCTGTCGCTGGGGCGAAAGGTCTCAGTGATCGTCGCTGAACTCACTGCCAGTTTTGGTGAATGAAGAGCTTAAAATTCAAACATTTATTAAATTTAAAGTTGCAGGCTTCTAATGATCTTTAAGTGAAGATTCAGACTTGGTTTTAACTGTAATGATTATAATAAAATGCTTCACATATTAAAATGTGTACTTTTTTCCTTTTTCTCCATTTTATACTGTAATTCTGTTGCTGTAGCACTGAAATTTCCCAGCCTGGGGATTAATATGCTACTGATTCTGATAATATCTATATTCATGATAGTCACTTACGTTGTATAGTGATGGAGGAAAAGTCACT